>NW_027478671.1:0-369368 GCF_051014685.1 Ptiloglossa arizonensis
GTTGAGCAACCATCAAAATTTTCGCAAGTCTGATACTCGAAACCAATAACTGGAATGACCTAGGGGAAAAGTACACACACCATTGTAATCGGGCGATTTTCTGCTTCCAGGTGCAACAGGAATTTCTCGAGTTCGTCAATCCGTTCGCGAGATATAGGAGTTTGAAGTTAAAGAATGGTTGACAAACTATCAAAATTTTCGCAAGTCTGATACTCGAAACCAATAACTACATAGGGCTAGGTGAAAAACACACATATCTTTGTAATCGGGCGAGTTTCTACTTTCAGATGCAACAGGAATTTCTCGAGTTCGTCAATCCGTTCGCGAGAAATGGGAGTTTGAAGTTAAGGAATGCTTGAGAAACCATCAAAATTTTCGGTGGTCTGATGCTCGAAACCAATAACTGGCATGGTCTAGCGGAAAAGTACACACACCATTCTAATCGGGCGAGTGACTACTTTCAGATGCAAAAGGAATTTCTGGAGTTCGTCAATCCGTTCGCGAGATATGGGAGTTTGAACTTAAGGAATGGTTGAGAAACCATCAAAATTTTCGCAAGTCTGATACCCGAAACCAATAACTATAAAGGCCTAGGTGAAAAACACACATATCTTTGTAATCGGGCGAGTTTCTGCTATCAGATGCAACAGGAATTTCTCGATTTCGTCAATCCGTTTGCGAGATATGGGAGTTTGAAGTTAAGGAATGGTTGAGAAACCATCAAAATTTTCGCAAGTCTGATACCCGACAGCAATAACTACCAAGGCCTAGGGGAAAAATACACATACCTTTGTAATCGGGCGGGTTTCTACTCTCAGATGCAACAGGAATTTCTCGAGTTCGTCAATCCGTTCGCGAGAAATGGGAGTTTGAAGTTAAGGAATGGTTGACAAACTATCAAAATTTTCGCAAGTCTGATACTCGAAACCAATAACTACATAGGCCTAGGTGAAAAACTCACATATCTTTGTAAACGGGCGAGTTTCTGCTTTCTGATGCAACAGGAATTTCTCGAGTTCGTCAATCCGTTCGCGAGAAATGGGAGTTTGAAGTTATGGAATGGTTGAGAAACTATCAAAATTTTCGCAAGTCTGATACCCGAAACCAATAACTATAAAGGCCTAGGTGAAAAACACACATATCTTTGCAATCGGGCGAGTTTCTGCTTTCAGATGCAACAGGAATTTCTCGAGTTCGTCAATCCGTTCGCGAGAAATGGGAGTTTGAAGTTATGGAATGGTTGAGAAACTATCAAAATTTTCGCAAGTCTGATACCCGAAACCAATAACTATAAAGGCCTAGGTGAAAAACACACATATCTTTGTAATCGGGCGAGTTTCTGCTTTCAGATGCAACAGGAATTTCTCGATTTCGTCAATCCGTTCGCGAGATATGGGAGTTTGAAGTTAAGGAATGGTTGAGAAACCATCAAAATTTTCGGTGGTCTGATACTCGAAACCAATAACTGGCATGGCCTAGGGGAAAAGTACACACACCATTGTAATCGGGCGAGTTTCTACTTTCAGATGCAACAGGAATTAATGGAGTTCGTCAATCCGTTCGCGAGATATGGGTGTTTCAAGTTAAGGAATGGTTGAGAAACCATCAAAATTTTCGCAAGTCTGATACTCGACACCAATAACTACAAAGGCCTAGGTGAAAAACACACATATCTTTGTAATCGGGCGAGCTTCTACTTTCAGATGCAACAGGAATTTCTCGATTTCGTCAATCCGTTCGCGAGATATGGGAGTTTGAATTTAAGGAATGGTTGAGCAACCATCAAAATTTTCGCAAGTCTGATACTCGAAACCAATAACTGGAATGACCTAGGGGAAAAGTACACACACCATTGTAATCGGGCGATTTTCTGCTTCCAGGTGCAACAGGAATTTCTCGAGTTCGTCAATCCGTTCGCGAGATATAGGAGTTTGAAGTTAAAGAATGGTTGACAAACTATCAAAATTTTCGCAAGTCTGATACTCGAAACCAATAACTACATAGGGCTAGGTGAAAAACACACATATCTTTGTAATCGGGCGAGTTTCTACTTTCAGATGCAACAGGAATTTCTCGAGTTCGTCAATCCGTTCGCGAGAAATGGGAGTTTGAAGTTAAGGAATGCTTGAGAAACCATCAAAATTTTCGGTGGTCTGATGCTCGAAACCAATAACTGGCATGGTCTAGCGGAAAAGTACACACACCATTCTAATCGGGCGAGTGTCTACTTTCAGATGCAACAGGAATTTCTGGAGTTCGTCAATCCGTTCGCGAGATATGGGAGTTTGAACTTAAGGAATTGTTGAGAATCTATCAAATTTTTCTCAAGTCTGATACCCGAAACCAATAACTATAAAGGCCTAGGTGAAAAACACACATATCTTTGTAATCGGGCGAGTTTCTGCTATCAGATGCAACAGGAATTTCTCGATTTCGTCAATCCGTTTGCGAGATATGGGAGTTTGAAGTTAAGGAATGGTTGAGAAACCATCAAAATTTTCGCTGGTCTGATACTCGAAACCAATAACTGGCATGGCCTAGGGGAAAAGTACACACACCATTGTAATCGGGCGAGTTTCTACTTTCAGATGCAACAGGAATTAATGGAGTTCGTCAATCCGTTCGCGAGATATGGGTGTTTCAAGTTAAGGAATGGTTGAGGAACCATCAAAATTTTCGCAAGTCTGATACTCGACACCAATAACTACAAAGGCCTAGGTGAAAAACACACATATCTTTGTAATCGGGCGAGCTTCTACTTTCAGATGCAACAGGAATTTCTCGATTTCGTCAATCCGTTCGCGAGATATGGGAGTTTGAATTTAAGGAATGGTTGAGCAACCATCAAAATTTTCGCAAGTCTGATACTCGAAACCAATAACTGGAATGACCTAGGGGAAAAGTACACACACCATTGTAATCGGGCGATTTTCTGCTTCCAGGTGCAACAGGAATTTCTCGAGTTCGTCAATCCGTTCGCGAGATATAGGAGTTTGAAGTTAAAGAATGGTTGACAAACTATCAAAATTTTCGCAAGTCTGATACTCGAAACCAATAACTACATAGGGCTAGGTGAAAAACACACATATCTTTGTAATCGGGCGAGTTTCTACTTTCAGATGCAACAGGAATTTCTCGAGTTCGTCAATCCGTTCGCGAGAAATGGGAGTTTGAAGTTAAGGAATGCTTGAGAAACCATCAAAATTTTCGGTGGTCTGATGCTCGAAACCAATAACTGGCATGGTCTAGCGGAAAAGTACACACACCATTCTAATCGGGCGAGTGACTACTTTCAGATGCAACAGGAATTTCTGGAGTTCGTCAATCCGTTCGCGAGATATGGGAGTTTGAAGTTAAGGAATTGTTGAGAATCTATCAAATTTTTCGCAAGTCTGATACCCGAAACCAATAACTATAAAGGCCTAGGTGAAAAACACACATATCTTTGTAATCGGGCGAGTTTCTGCTATCAGATGCAACAGGAATTTCTCGATTTCGTCAATCCGTTCGCGAGATATGGGAGTTTGAAGTTAAGGAATGGTTGAGAAACCATCAAAATTTTCGCTGGTCTGATACTCGAAACCAATAACTGGAATGGCCTAGGGGAAAAGTACACACACCAATGTAATCGGGCGAGTTTCTACTTTCAGATGCAACAGGAATTTCTCGAGTTCGTCAATCCGTTCGCGAGATATGGGGGTTTGAAGTTAAGGAATGGTTGAGAAACCATCAAAATTTTCGCAAGTCTGATACCCGAAACCAATAACTATAAAGGCCTAGGTGAAAAACACACATATCTTTGTAATCGGGCGAGTTTCTGCTTTCAGATGCAACAGGAATTTCTCGAATTCGTCAATCCGTTCGCGAGATATGGGAGTTTCATGTTAAGGAATGGTTGAGAAACCATCAAAATTTTCGCAAGTCTGATACTCGAAACCAATAACTACAAAGGCCTAGGTGAAAAACACACATATCTTTGTAATCGGGCGAGTTTCTTCTTTCAGATGCAACAGGAATTTCTCGAGTTCGTCAATCCGTTAGCGAGAAATGGGAGTTTGAAGTGAAGGAATGGTTGAGAAACTATCAAAATTTTCGCTGGTCTGTTACTCGAAACCAATAACTGGAATGGCCTAGGTGAAAAACACACATATCTTTGTAATCGGGCGAGTTTCTGCTTTCAGATGCAACAGGAATTTCTCGATTTCGTCAATCCGTTCGCGAGATATGGGAGTTTGAAGTTAAGGAATGCTTGAGAAACCATAAAAATTTTCGGTGGTCTGATACTCGAAACCAATAACTGGAATGGCCTTGGCGAAAAACACACATATCTTTGTAATCGGGCGAGTTTCTGCTTTCAGATGCAACAGGAATTTCTCGATTTCGTCAATCCGTTCGCGAGATATGGGAGTTTGAAGTTAAGGAATGCTTGAGAAACCATCAAAATTTTCGGTGGTCTGATACTCGAAACCAATAACTGGCATGGCCTAGGGGAAAAGCACACACACCATTGTAATCGGGCGAGTTTCTACTTTCAGGAGCAACAAGAATTTCCCGAGTTCGTCAATCCGTTCGCGAGATATGGGAGTTTGAAGTTAAGGAATGGTTGAGAAACCATCAAAATTTTCGCTGGTCTGATACTCGAAACCAATAACTGGAATGGCCTAGGGGAAAAGTACACACACCATTGTAAGAGAGCGAGTTTCTACTTTCAGATGCAACAGGAATTTCTCGAGTTCGTCAATCCGTTCGCGAGATATGGGAGTTTGAAATTAAGGAATTTTTGAGAAACCATCAAAATTTTCGCAAGTCTGATACTCGACACCAATAACTACCAAGGCCTAGGGGAAAAATACACATACCTTTGTAATCGGGCGGGTTTCTACTCTCAGATGCAACAGGAATTTCTCGAGTTCGTCAATCCGTTCGCGAGAAATGGGAGTTTGAAGTTAAGGAATGGTTGACTAACTATCAAAATTTTCGCAAGTCTGATACTCGAAACCAATAACTACATAGGCCTAGGTGAAAAACTCACATATCTTTGTAAACGGGCGAGTTTCTACTTTCAGATGCAACAGGAATTTCTCGAGTTCGTCAATCCGTTCGCGAGAAATGGGAGTTTGAAGTTATGGAATGGTTGAGAAACTATCAAAATTTTCGCAAGTCTGATACCCGAAACAAATAACTATAAAGGCCTAGGTGAAAAACACACATATCTTTGTAATCGGGCGAGTTTCTGCTTTCAGATGCAACAGGAATTTCTCGATTTCGTCAATCCGTTCGCGAGATATGGGAGTTTGAAGTTAAGGAATGCTTGAGAAACCATCAAAATTTTCGGTGGTCTGATACTCGAAACCAATAACTGGCATGGCCTAGGGGAAAAGTACACACACCATTGTAATCGGGCGAGTTCCTACTTTCAGATGCAACAGGAATTTCTCGAGCTCGTCAATTCGTTCGCGAGATATGGGAGTTTGAAATTAAGGAATTTTTGAGAAACCACCAAAATTTTCGCAAGTCTGATACTCGACACCAATAACTACCAAGCCCTAGGGGAAAAGTACACACACCATTGTAATCGGGCGGGTTTCTACTCTCAGATGCAACAGGAATTTCTCGAGTTCGTCAATCCGTTCGCGAGAAATGGAGTTTGAAGTTAAGGAATGGTTGAGAAACTATCAAAATTTTCGCAAGTCTGATACTCGAAAAGAATAGCTACAAAGGCCTCGGTGAAAAACACACATATCTTTGTAATCGGGCGAGTTTCTACTTTCAGATGCGACAGGAATTTCTCGAGTTCGTCAATCCGTTCGCGAGATATGTGAGTTTGAATTTAAGGAATGGTTGAGAAACCACCAAAATTTTCGCTTGTCTAATACTCGAAATCATTAACTGGAATGGCCTAGGGGAAAAGTACACACACCATTGTAATCGGGCGAGTTTTTACTTTCAGATGCAACAGGAATTTCTCAAGTTCGTCAAACCGTTCGCGAGATATGGGAGTTTGAAGTTAAGGAATGGTTGAGAAACCATCAAAATTTTCGCTGGTCTGATACTCGAAACCAATAACTGGAATGGCCTAGGGGAAGAGTACACACACCGTTGTAATCGGGCGAGATTCTACTTTCAGGTGCAACAGGAATTAATGGAGTTCGTCAATCCGTTCGCGAGATATGGAGTTTCAAGTTAAGGAATGGTTGGGAAACCATCAAAATTTTCGCAAGTCTGATACTCGAAACCAATAACTACAAAGGCCTAGGTGAAAAACACACATATCTTTGTAATCGGGCGAGTTTCTACTTTCAGATGCAACAGGAATTTCTCGAGTTCGTCAATCCGTTAGCGAGAAATGGGAGTTTGAAGTTAAGGAATGGTTGAGAAACTATCAAAATTTTCGCTGGTCTGATACTCGAAACCAATAACCGGAATGGCCTAGGGGAAAAGTACACACACCAATGTAATCGGGCGAGTTTCTACTTTCAGATGCAACAGGAATTTCTCGAGTTCGTCAATCCGTTCGCGAGATATGGGAGTTTGAAGCCTAAGGAATGGTTGAGAAACCATCAAAATTTTCGCAAGTCTGATACCCGAAACCAATAACTATAAAGGCCTAGGTGAAAAACACACATATCTTTGTAATCGGGCGAGTTTCTGCTTTCAGATGCAACAGGAATTTCTCGATTTCGTCAATCCGTTCGCGAGATATGGGAGTTTGAAGTTAAGGAATGGTTGAGAAACCATCAAAATTTTCGCTGGTCTGATACTCGAAACCAATAACTGGAATGGCCTAGGGGAAAAGTACACACACCATTCTAATCGGGCGTGTGTCTACTTTCAGATGCAACAGGAATTTCTCGAGTTCGTCAATCCGTTCGCGAGATATGGGAGTTTGAAGTTAAGGAATGGTTAAGAAACCATCAAATTTTCGCTGGTCTGATACTCGAAACCAATAACTGGAATGGCCTAGGGGAAAAGTACACACACCAATGTAATCGGGCGATTTTCTACTTTCAGATGCAACAGGAATTTCTCGATTTCGTCAATCCGTTCGCGAGATATGGGAGTTTGAAGTTAAGGAATGGTTGAGAAATCATCAAAATTTTCGCTGGTCTGATACTCGAAACCAATAACTGGAATGGCCTAGGGGAAGAGTACACACACCGTTGTAATCGGGCGAGATTCTACTTTCAGGTGCAACAGGAATTAATGGAGTTCGTCAATCCGTTCGCGAGATATGGGAGTTTCAAGTTAAGGAATGGTTGGGAAACCATCAAAATTTTCGCAAGTCTGATACTCGAAACCAATAACTACAAAGGCCTAGGTGAAAAACACACATATCTTTGTAATCGGGCGAGTTTCTACTTTCAGATGCAACAGGAATTTCTCGAGTTCGTCAATCCGTTAGCGAGAAATGGGAGTTTGAAGTTAAGGAATGGTTGAGAAACTATCAAAATTTTCGCTGGTCTGATACTCGAAACCAATAACTGGAATGGCCTAGGGGAAAAGTACACACACCAATGTAATCGGGCGAGTTTCTACTTTCAGATGCAACAGGAATTTCTCGAGTTCGTCAATCCGTTCGCGAGATATGGGAGTTTGAAGCTAAGGAATGGTTGAGAAACCATCAAAATTTTCGCAAGTCTGATACCCGAAACCAATAACTATAAAGGCCTAGGTGAAAAACACACATATCTTTGTAATCGGGCGAGTTTCTGCTTTCAGATGCAACAGGAATTTCTCGATTTCGTCAATCCGTTCGCGAGATATGGGAGTTTGAAGTTAAGGAATGGTTGAGAAACCATCAAAATTTTCGCTGGTCTGATACTCGAAACCAATAACTGGAATGGCCTAGGGGAAAAGTACACACACCATTCTAATCGGGCGTGTGTCTACTTTCAGATGCAACAGGAATTTCTCGAGTTCGTCAATCCGTTCGCGAGATATGGGAGTTTGAAGTTAAGGAATGGTTAAGAAACCATCAAAATTTTCGCTGGTCTGATACTCGAAACCAATAACTGGAATGGCCTAGGGGAAAAGTACACACACCAATGTAATCGGGCGATTTTCTACTTTCAGATGCAACAGGAATTTCTCGATTTCGTCAATCCGTTCGCGAGATATGGGAGTTTGAAGTTAAGGAATGGTTGAGAAATCATCAAAATTTTCGCTGGTCTGATACTCGAAACCAATAACTGGAATGGCCTAGGGGAAAAGTACACACACCAATGTAATCGGGCGAGTTTCTACTTTCAGATGCAACAGGAATTTCTCGAGTTCGTCAATCCGTTCGCGATATATGGGAGTTTGTAGTTAAGGAATGGTTGAGAAACCATCAAAATTTTCGCTGGTCTGATACTCGAAACCAATAACTGGAATGGCCTAGGGGAAAAGTAAGCACACCGTTGTAATCGGGCGAGATTCTACTTTCAGATGCAACAGGAATTAATGGAGTTCGTCAATCCGTTCGCGACATATGGGAGTTTGATGTTAAGGAATGGTTGAGAAACCATCAAAATTTTCGCTGGTCTGATACTCGAAACCAATAACTACAAAGGCCTAGGTGAAAAACACACATATCTTTGTAATCGGGCGAGTTTCTACTTTCAGATGCAACAGGAATTTCTCGAGTTCGTCAATCCGTTCGAGAGAAACGGGAGTTTGAAGTTAAGGAATGGTTGAGAAACTATCAAAATTTCCGCAAGTCTGATACTCGAAAACAATAACTACAAAGGCCTAGGTGAAAAACACACATATCTTTGTAATCGGGCGAGTTTCTACTTTCGGATGCAACAGGAATTTCTCGAGTTCGTCAATCCGTTCGCGAGATATGGGTGTTTGAATTTAAGGAATGGTTGAGAAAGCATCAAAATTTTCGCAATTCTGGTACTCGAAACCAATAACTGGAATGGCCTAGGTGAAAAACACACATATCTCTGTAATCGGGCGAGTTTCTGCTTTCAGATGCAATAGGAAATTCTCGAGTTCGTCAATCCGTTCGCGAGATATGGACGTGTGAAGTTAAGGAATGGTTGTGAAACCATCAAAATGTTCGCAAATCTGATACTCGAAACCAATAAAAACAATGGCCCAGGGGAAAGACAAGATACCGCTGTAATCGGGCGAGTTTCTGCTTTCAGATGCAATAGGAAATTCTCGAGTTCGTCAATCCGTTCGCGAGATATGGAAGTGTGAAGTTAAGGAATGGTTGTGAAACCATCAAAATTTTCGCTGGTCTGATACTCGAAACCACTAACTGGAATGGCCTAGGGCAAAAATACACATACCGTTGTAACCGGTCGAGTTTCCACTTTCAGGTGCAACAGGAATTACTCGTGTTCGTCAATCCGTTCGCGAGATATGGGAGTTTGGTGTTAAGGAATGGTTGAGAAACCATAAAAATTTTCGCTGGTCTCATACTCGAAACCAATAACTGGAATGGCCTCGGGGAAAAATACACATACCGTTGTAACCGGTCGGGTTTCCACTTTCAGGTGCAACAGGAATTACTCGTGTTCGTCAATCCGTTCGCGAGATATGGGAGTTTGAAGTTAAGGAATGGTTGAGAAACCATCAAAATTTTCGGTGGTTTGATACTCGAAACCAATAACTGGCATGGCCTAGGGGAAAAGTACACACAGCATTGTAATCGGGCGAGTTTCTACTTTCAGATGCAACAGGAATTTCTCGAGTTCGTCAATCCGTTCGCGAGATATGGGAGTTTGAAGTTAAGGAATGGATGAGAAACCATCAAAATTTTCGCTGGTCTGATACTCGAAACCAATAACTGGAATGGCCTAGGGGAAAAGTACACACACCATTGTAATCGGGCGAGAATCTACTTTCAGATGCAACAGGAATTAATGGAGTTCGTCAATCCGTTCGCGAGATATGGGTGTTTCAAGTTAAGGAATGGTTGAGAAACCATCAAAATTTTCGCAAGTCTGATACTCGACACCAATAACTACAAAGGCCTAGGTGAAAAACACACATATCTTTGTAATCGGGCGAGCTTCTACTTTCAGATGCAACAGGAATTTCTCGATTTCGTCAATCCGTTCGCGAGATATGGGAGTTTGAATTTAAGGAATGGTTGAGCAACCATCAAAATTTTCGCAAGTCTGATACTCGAAACCAATAACCGGAATGACCTAGGGGAAAAGTACACACACCATTGTAATCGGGCGATTTTCTGCTTCCAGGTGCAACAGGAATTTCTCGAGTTCGTCAATCCGTTCGCGAGGTATAGGAGTTTGAAGTTAAAGAATGGTTGACAAACTATCAAAATTTTCGCAAGTCTGATACTCGAAACCAATAACTACATAGGGCTAGGTGAAAAACACACATATCTTTGTAATCGGGCGAGTTTCTACTTTCAGATGCAACAGGAATTTCTCGAGTTCGTCAATCCGTTCGCGAGAAATGGGAGTTTGAAGTTAAGGAATGCTTGAGAAACCATCAAAATTTTCGGTGGTCTGATGCTCGAAACCAATAACTGGCATGGTCTAGCGGAAAAGTACACACACCATTCTAATCGGGCGTGTGTCTACTTTCAGATGCAACAGGAATTTCTGGAGTTCGTCAATCCGTTCGCGAGATATGGGAGTTTGAAGTTAAGGAATTGTTGAGAATCTATCAAATTTTTCGCAAGTCTGATACCCGAAACCAATAACTATAAAGGCCTAGGTGAAAAACACACATATCTTTGTAATCGGGCGAGTTTCTGCTTTCAGATGCAACAGGAATTTCTCGATTTCGTCAATCCGTTCGCGAGATATGGGAGTTTGAAGTTAAGGAATGGTTGAGAAACCATCAAAATTTTCGCTGGTCTGATACTCGAAACCAATAACTGGAATGGCCTAGGGGAAAAGTACACACACCAATGTAATCGGGCGATTTTCTACTTTCAGATGCAACAGGAATTTCTCGATTTCGTCAATCCGTTCGCGAGATATGGGAGTTTGAAGTTAAGGAATGGTTGAGAAACCATCAAAATTTTCGCTGGTCTGATACTCGAAACCAATAACTGGAATGGCCTCGGGGAAAAGTACACACACCAATGTAATCGGGCGAGTTTCTACTTTCAGATGCAACAGGAATTTCTCGAGTTCGTCAATCCGTTCGCGATATATGGGAGTTTGAAGTTAAGGAATGGTTGAGAAACCATCAAAATTTTCGCTGGTCTGATACTCGAAACCAATAACTGGAATGGCCTAGGGGAAAAGTAAGCACACCGTTGTAATCGGGCGAGATTCTACTTTCAGATGCAACAGGAATTAATGGAGTTCGTCAATCCGTTCGCGACATATGGGAGTTTGATGTTAAGGAATGGTTGAGAAACCATCAAAATTTTCGTTGGTCTGATACTCGAAACCAATAACTACAAAGGCCTAGGTGAAAAACACACATATCTTTGTAATCGGGCGAGTTTCTACTTTCAGATGCAACAGGAATTTCTCGAGTTCGTCAATCCGTTCGAGAGAAACGGGAGTTTGAAGTTAAGGAATGGTTGAGAAACTATCAAAATTTCCGCAAGTCTGATACTCGAAAACAATAACTACAAAGGCCTAGGTGAAAAACACACATATCTTTGTAATCGGGCGAGTTTCTACTTTCGGATGCAACAGGAATTTCTCGAGTTCGTCAATCCGTTCGCGAGATATGGGTGTTTGAATTTAAGGAATGGTTGAGAAAGCATCAAAATTTTCGCAATTCTGGTACTCGAAACAAATAACAACAATGGCCCAGGGGAAAAACACACATACCGTTGTAATCGGGAGAGTTTCTGCTTTCAGATGCAATAGGAAATTCTCGAGTTCGTCAATCCGTTCGCGAGATATGGACGTGTGAAGTTAAGGAATGGTTGTGAAACCATCAAAATTTTCGCTGGTCTGATACTCAAAACCAATAACTGGAATGGCCTAGGGCAAAAATACACATACCGTTGTAACCGGTCGAGTTTCCACTTTCAGATGCAACAGGAATTTCTCGAGTTCGTCAATCCGTTCGCGAGATATGGACGTGTGAAGTTAAGGAATGGTTGTGAAACCATCAAAATTTTCGCTGGTCTGATACTCAAAACCAATAACTGGAATGGCCTAGGGCAAAAATACACATACCGTTGTAACCGGTCGAGTTTCCACTTTCAGGTGCAACAGGAATTACTCGTGTTCGTCAATCCGTTCGCGAGATATGGGAGTTTGGTGTTAAGGAATGGTTGAGAAACCATAAAAATTTTCGCTGGTCTCATACTCGAAACCAATAACTACAAAGGCCTACGGGAAAAATACACATACCTTTGTAACCGGGCGAGTTTCCACTTTCAGATGCAACAGGAATTTCTCGAGTTCGTCAATCCGTTCGCGAGATATGGGAGTTTGATGTTAAGGAATGGTTGAGAAACCACCAAAATTTTCGCTGGTCTGATACTCGAAACCAATAACTAGAAAGGCCTAGGTGAAAAACACACATATAGTATCTTTGTAATCGGGCGAGTTTCTACTTTCAGATGCAACAGGAATTTCTCGATTTCGTCAATCCGTTCGCGAGATATGGGAGTTTGAATTTAAGGAATGGTTGAGCAACCATCCAAATTTTCGCAAGTCTGATACTCGAAACCAATAACTGGAATGACCTAGGGGAAAAGTACACACACCATTGTAATTGAGCGATTTTCTGCTTCCAGGTGCAACATGAATTTCTCGAGTTCGTCAATCCGTTCGCGAGATATGGGAGTTTGAAGTTAAGGAATGGCTGACAAACTATTAAAATTTTCGCAAGTCTGGTACTCGAAACCAACAACTACATAGGGCTAGGTGAAAAACACACATATCTTTGTAATCGGGCGTGTTTCTACTTTCAGATGCAACAGGAATTTCTCGAATTCGTCAATCCGTTCGCGAGAAATGGGAGTTTGAAGTTATGGAATGGTTGAGAATCTATCAAAATTTTCGCAAGTCTGATACCCGAAACCAATAACTATAAAGGCCTAGGTGAAAAACACACATATCTTTGTAATCGGGCGAGTTTCTGTTTTCAGATGCAACAGGAATTTCTCGATTTCGTCAATCCGTTCGCGAGATATGGGAGTTTGAAGTTAAGGAATGCTTGAGAAACCATCAAAATTTTCGGTGGTCTGATACTCGAAACCAATAACTGGAATGGCCTAGGGGAAAAGTACACACACCATTGTAATCGAGCGAGTTTCTACTTTCAGATGCAACAGGAATTTCTCGAGTTCGTCAATCCGTTCGCGAGATATGGGAGTTTGATATTAAGGAGTGGATGAGAAACCATCAAAATTTTCGCTGGTCTGATACTCGAAACCAATAACTGGAATGGCCTAGGGGAAAAGTACACACACCATTGTAATCGGGCGATTTTCTGCTTCCAGGTGCAACAGGAATTTCTCGAGTTCGTCAATCCGTTCGCGAGAAATGGGAATTTGAAGTTCAGGAATGGTTGAGAAACTATCAAAATTTTCGCAAGTGTGATACCCGAAACCAATAACTGGAATGACCTAGGGGAAAAGTACACACACCATTGTAATTGAGCGATTTTCTGCTTCCAGGTGCAACATGAATTTCTCGAGTTCGTCAATCCGTTCGCGAGATATGGGAGTTTGAAGTTAAGGAATGGCTGACAAACTATTAAAATTTTCGCAAGTCTGGTACTCGAAACCAACAACTACATAGGGCTAGGTGAAAAACACACATATCTTTGTAATCGGGCGTGTTTCTACTTTCAGATGCAACAGGAATTTCTCGAATTCGTCAATCCGTTCGCGAGAAATGGGAGTTTGAAGTTATGGAATGGTTGAGAATCTATCAAAATTTTCGCAAGTCTGATACCCGAAACCAATAACTATAAAGGCCTAGGTGAAAAACACACATATCTTTGTAATCGGGCGAGTTTCTGTTTTCAGATGCAACAGGAATTTCTCGATTTCGTCAATCCGTTCGCGAGATATGGGAGTTTGAAGTTAAGGAATGCTTGAGAAACCATCAAAATTTTCGGTGGTCTGATACTCGAAACCAATAACTGGAATGGCCTAGGGGAAAAGTACACACACCATTGTAATCGAGCGAGTTTCTACTTTCAGATGCAACAGGAATTTCTCGAGTTCGTCAATCCGTTCGCGAGATATGGGAGTTTGATATTAAGGAGTGGATGAGAAACCATCAAAATTTTCGCTGGTCTGATACTCGAAACCAATAACTGGAATGGCCTAGGGGAAAAGTACACACACCATTGTAATCGGGCGATTTTCTGCTTCCAGGTGCAACAGGAATTTCTCGAGTTCGTCAATCCGTTCGCGAGAAATGGGAATTTGAAGTTCAGGAATGGTTGAGAAACTATCAAAATTTTCGCAAGTGTGATACCCGAAACCAATAACTGGCATGGCCTAGGGCAAAAATACACATACCGTTGTAACCGGTCGAGTTTCCACTTTCAGATGCAACAGGAATTTCTCGATTTCGTCAATCCGTTCGCAAGTAATGGGAGTTTGAAGTTAAGGAATGGTTGAGAAACCATCAAAATTTTCGCAAGTCTGAAACTCGACACCAATAACTACCAAGGCCTAGGGGAAAAATACACATACCTTTGTAATCGGCGGGTTTCCACTCTCAGATGCAACAGGAACATCTCGAGTTCGTCAATCCGTTCGCGAGAAATGGGAGTTTGAAGTTAAGGAATGGTTGAGAAACTATCAAAATTTTCGCAAGTCTGATTCTCGAAAACAATAACTACAAAGGCCTCGGTGAAAAACACACATATCTTTGTAATCGGGCGAGTTTCTGCTTTCAGATGCAACAGGAATTTCTCGATTTCGTCAATCCGTTCGCGAGATATGGGAGTTTGAATTTAAGGAATGCTTGAGAAACCATCAAAATTTTCGGTGGTCTGATACTCGAAACCAATAACTGGAATGGCCTAGGGGAAAAGTACACACACCATTGTAATCGGGCGATTTTCTGCTTCCAGGTGCAACAGGAATTTCTCGATTTCGTCAATCCGTTCGCGAGAAATGGGAGTTTGAAGTTAAGGAATGCTTGAGAAACCATCAAAATTTTCGGTGGTCTGATACTCGAAACCAATAACTGGCATGGTCTAGCGGAAAAGTACACACACCATTCTAATCGGGCGAGTGTCTACTTTCAGATGCAACAGGAATTTCTGGAGTTCGTCAATCCGTTCGCGAGAAATGGGAGTTTGAAGTTAAGGAATGGTTGAGGAACTATCAAAATTTTCGCAAGTCTGATACTCGAAAACAATAACTACAACGGCCTAGGTGAAAAACACACATATATTTGTAATCGGCCGAGTTTCTACTTTCAGATGCAACAGGAATTTCTCGAGTTCGTCAATCCGTTCGCGAGATATGGGAGTTTGAATTGAAGGAATGGTTGAGAAACCATCAAAATTTTCGCTTGTCTAATACTCGAAACCAATAACTGGAATGGCCTAGGGGAAAAGTACACACACCATTGCAATCGGGCGAGATTCTACTTTCAGATGCAACAGGAATTAATGGAGTTCGTCAATCCGTTCGCGAGATATGGGTGTTTTAAGTTAAGGAATGGTTGAGGAACTATCAAAATTTTCGCAAGTCTGATACTCGAAAACAATAACTACAACGGCCTAGGTGAAAAACACACATATCTATGTAATCGGCCGAGTTTCTACTTTCAGATGCAACAGGAATTTCTCGAGTTCGTCAATCCGTTCGCGAGATGTGGGAGTTTGAAGTTATGGAATGGTTGAGAATCTATCAAAATTTTCGCAAGTCTGATACCCGAAACCAATAACTATAAAGGCCTAGGTGAAAAACACACATATCTTTGTAATCGGGCGAGTTTCTGCTTTCAGATGCAACAGGAATTTCTCGAGTTCGTCAATCCGTTCGAGAGAAACGGGAGTTTGAAGTTAAGGAATGGTTGAGAAACTATCAAAATTTCCGCAAGTCTGATACTCGAAAACAATAACTACAAAGGCCTAGGTGAAAAACACACATATCTTTGTAATCGGGCGAGTTTCTACTTTCGGATGCAACAGGAATTTCTCGAGTTCGTCAATCCGTTCGCGAGATATGGGTGTTTGAATTTAAGGAATGGTTGAGAAAGCATCAAAATTTTCGCAATTCTGGTACTCGAAACAAATAACAACAATGGCCCAGGGGAAAAACACACATACCGTTGTAATCGGGAGAGTTTCTGCTTTCAGATGCAATAGGAAATTCTCGAGTTCGTCAATCCGTTCGCGAGATATGGACGTGTGAAGTTAAGGAATGGTTGTGAAACCATCAAAATTTTCGCTGGTCTGATACTCAAAACCAATAACTGGAATGGCCTAGGGCAAAAATACACATACCGTTGTAACCGGTCGAGTTTCCACTTTCAGATGCAACAGGAATTTCTCGAGTTCGTCAACCCGTTCGCGAGATATGGAAGTGTGAAGTTAAGGAATGGTTAAGAAACCATCAAAATGTTCGCAAATCTGATACTCGAAACCAATAAAAACAATGGCCCAGGGGAAAGACAAGATACCGCTGTAATCGGGCGAGTTTCTGCTTTCAGATGCAATAGGAAATTCTCGAGTTCGTCAATCCGTTCGCGAGATATGGAAGTGTGAAGTTAAGGAATGGTTGTGAAACCATCAAAATTTTCGCTGGTCTGATACTCGAAACCACTAACTGGAATGGCCTAGGGCAAAAATACACATACCGTTGTAACCGGTCGAGTTTCCACTTTCAGCTGCAACAGGAATTACTCGTGTTCGTCAATCCGTTCGCGAGATATGGGAGTTTGGTGTTAAGGAATGGTTGAGAAACCATAAAAATTTTCGCTGGTCTCATACTCGAAACCAATAACTACAAAGGCCTACGGGAAAAATACACATACCTTTGTAACCGGGCGAGTTTCCACTTTCAGATGCAACAGGAATTACTCGAGTACGTCAATCCGTTCGCGAGATATGGGAGTTTGATGTTAAGGAATGGTTGAGAAACCATCAAAATTTTCGCTGGTCTGATACTCGAAACCAATAACTAGAAAGGCCTAGGTGAAAAACACACATATAGTATCTTTGTAATCGGGCGAGTTTCTACTTTCAGATGCAACAGGAATTTCTCGAGTTCGTCAATCCGTTCGCGAGAAATGGGAGTTTGAAGTTATGGAATGGTTGAGAAACTATCAAAATTTTCGCAAGTCTGATACCCGAAACAAATAACTATAAAGGCCTAGGTGAAAAACACACATATCTTTGTAATCGGGCGAGTTTCTACTTTCAGATGCAACAGGAATTTCTCGAGTTCGTCAATCCGTTCGCGAGAAATGGGAGTTTGAAATTAAGGAATTGTTGAGAATCTATCAAATTTTTCGCAAGTCTGATACCCGAAACCAATAACTATAAAGGCCTAGGTGAAAAACACACATATCTTTGTAATCGGGCGAGTTTCTGCTTTCAGATGCAACAGGAATTTCTCGATTTCGTCAATCCGTTCGCGAGATATGGGAGTTTGAAGTTAAGGAATGGTTGAGAAACCATAAAAATTTTCGCTGGTCTCATACTCGAAACCAATAACTACAAAGGCCTACGGGAAAAATACACATACCTTTGTAACCGGGCGAGTTTCCACTTTCAGATGCAACAGGAATTTCTCGAGTTCGTCAATCCGTTCGCGAGAAATGGGAGTTTGAAGTTATGGAATGGTTGAGAAACTATCAAAATTTTCGCAAGTCTGATACCCGAAACAAATAACTATAAAGGCCTAGGTGAAAAACACACATATCTTTGTAATCGGGCGAGTTTCTACTTTCAGATGCAACAGGAATTTCTCGAGTTCGTCAATCCGTTCGCGAGAAATGGGAGTTTGAAGTTAAGGAATGGTTGAGAAACCATCAAAATTTTCGCTGGTCTGATACTCGAAACCAATAACTGGAATGGCCTAGGGGAAGAGTACACACACCGTTGTAATCGGGCGAGATACTACTTTCAGGTGCAACAGGAATTAATGGAGTTCGTCAATCCGTTCGCGAGATATGGGAGTTTCAAGTTAAGGAATGGTTGGGAAACCATCAAAATTTTCGCAAGTCTGATACTCGAAACCAATAACTACAAAGGCCTAGGTGAAAAACACACATATCTTTGTAATCGGGCGAGTTTCTGCTTTCAGATGCAACAGGAATTTCTCGATTTCGTCAATCCGTTCGCGAGATATGGGAGTTTGAATTTAAGGAATGCTTGAGAAACCATCAAAATTTTCGGTGGTCTGATACTCGAAACCAATAACTGGAATGCCCTAGGGGAAAAGTACACACACCATTGTAACCGAGCGAGTTTCTACTTTCAGATGCAACAGGAATTTCTCGAGTTCGTCAATCCGTTCGCGTGATATGGGAGTTTGAAGTTAAGGAATGGATGAGAAACCATCAAAATTTTCGCTGGTCTGATACTCGAAACCAATAACTGGAATGGCCTAGGGGAAAAGTACACACACCATTGTAATCGGGCGATTTTCTGCTTCCAGGTGCAACAGGAATTTCTCGATTTCGTCAATCCGTTCGCGAGAAATGGGAGTTTGAAGTTAAGGAATGCTTGAGAAACCATCAAAATTTTCGGTGGTCTGATACTCGAAACCAATAACTGGCATGGTCTAGCGGAAAAGTACACACACCATTCTAATCGGGCGAGTGTCTACTTTCAGATGCAACAGGAATTTCTGGAGTTCGTCAATCCGTTCGCGAGAAATGGGAGTTTGAAGTTAAGGAATGGTTGAGGAACTATCAAAATTTTCGCAAGTCTGATACTCGAAAACAATAACTACAACGGCCTAGGTGAAAAACACACATATATTTGTAATCGGCCGAGTTTCTACTTTCAGATGCAACAGGAATTTCTCGAGTTCGTCAATCCGTTCGCGAGATATGGGAGTTTGAATTTAAGGAATGGTTGAGAAACCATCAAAATTTTCGCTTGTCTAATACTCGAAACCAATAACTGGAATGGCCTAGGGGAAAAGTACACACACCATTGCAATCGGGCGAGATTCTACTTTCAGATGCAACAGGAATTAATGGAGTTCGTCAATCCGTTCGCGAGATATGGGTGTTTTAAGTTAAGGAATGGTTGAGGAACTATCAAAATTTTCGCAAGTCTGATACTCGAAAACAATAACTACAACGGCCTAGGTGAAAAACACACATATCTATGTAATCGGCCGAGTTTCTACTTTCAGATGCAACAGGAATTTCTCGAGTTCGTCAATCCGTTCGCGAGATGTGGGAGTTTGAAGTTATGGAATGGTTGAGAATCTATCAAAATTTTCGCAAGTCTGATACCCGAAACCAATAACTATAAAGGCCTAGGTGAAAAACACACATATCTTTGTAATCGGGCGAGTTTCTGCTTTCAGATGCAACAGGAATTTCTCGAGTTCGTCAATCCGTTCGAGAGAAACGGGAGTTTGAAGTTAAGGAATGGTTGAGAAACTATCAAAATTTCCGCAAGTCTGATACTCGAAAACAATAACTACAAAGGCCTAGGTGAAAAACACACATATCTTTGTAATCGGGCGAGTTTCTACTTTCGGATGCAACAGGAATTTCTCGAGTTCGTCAATCCGTTCGCGAGATATGGGTGTTTGAATTTAAGGAATGGTTGAGAAAGCATCAAAATTTTCGCAATTCTGGTACTCGAAACAAATAACAACAATGGCCCAGGGGAAAAACACACATACCGTTGTAATCGGGAGAGTTTCTGCTTTCAGATGCAATAGGAAATTCTCGAGTTCGTCAATCCGTTCGCGAGATATGGACGTGTGAAGTTAAGGAATGGTTGTGAAACCATCAAAATTTTCGCTGGTCTGATACTCAAAACCAATAACTGGAATGGCCTAGGGCAAAAATACACATACCGTTGTAACCGGTCGAGTTTCCACTTTCAGATGCAACAGGAATTTCTCGAGTTCGTCAACCCGTTCGCGAGATATGGAAGTGTGAAGTTAAGGAATGGTTAAGAAACCATCAAAATGTTCGCAAATCTGATACTCGAAACCAATAAAAACAATGGCCCAGGGGAAAGACAAGATACCGCTGTAATCGGGCGAGTTTCTGCTTTCAGATGCAATAGGAAATTCTCGAGTTCGTCAATCCGTTCGCGAGATATGGAAGTGTGAAGTTAAGGAATGGTTGTGAAACCATCAAAATTTTCGCTGGTCTGATACTCGAAACCACTAACTGGAATGGCCTAGGGCAAAAATACACATACCGTTGTAACCGGTCGAGTTTCCACTTTCAGCTGCAACAGGAATTACTCGTGTTCGTCAATCCGTTCGCGAGATATGGGAGTTTGATGTTAAGGAATGGTTGAGAAACCATCAAAATTTTCGCTGGTCTGATACTCGAAACCAATAACTAGAAAGGCCTAGGTGAAAAACACACATATAGTATCTTTGTAATCGGGCGAGTTTCTACTTTCAGATGCAACAGGAATTTCTCGAGTTCGTCAATCCGTTCGCGAGAAATGGGAGTTTGAAGTTATGGAATGGTTGAGAAACTATCAAAATTTTCGCAAGTCTGATACCCGAAACAAATAACTATAAGGGCCTAGGTGAAAAACACACATATCTTTGTAATCGGGCGAGTTTCTACTTTCAGATGCAACAGGAATTTCTCGAGTTCGTCAATCCGTTCGCGAGAAATGGGAGTTTGAAGTTAAGGAATGGTTGAGAAACCATCAAAATTTTCGCTGGTCTGATACTCGAAACCAATAACTGGAATGGCCTAGGGGAAGAGTACACACACCGTTGTAATCGGGCGAGATACTACTTTCAGGTGCAACAGGAATTAATGGAGTTCGTCAATCCGTTCGCGAGATATGGGAGTTTCAAGTTAAGGAATGGTTGGGAAACCATCAAAATTTTCGCAAGTCTGATACTCAAAACCAATAACTACAAAGGCCTAGGTGAAAAACACACATATCTTTGTAATCGGGCGAGTTTCTACTTTCAGATGCAACAGGAATTTCTCGAGTTCGTCAATCCGTTAGCGAGAAATGGGAGTTTGAAGTTAAGGAATGGTTGAGAAACTATCAAAATTTTCGCTGGTCTGATACTCGAAACCAATAACTGGAATGGCCTAGGTGAAAAACACACATATCTCTGTAATCGGGCGAGTTTCTGCTTTCAGATGCAACAGGAATTTCTCGATTTCGTCAATCCGTTCGCGAGATATGGGAGTTTGAAGTTAAGGAATGGTTGAGAAACCATCAAAATTTTCGGTGGTCTGATTCTCGAAACCAATAACTGGCATGGCCTAGGGGAAAAGTACACACACCATTGTAATCGGGCGAGTTTCTACTTTCAGATGCAACAGGAATTTCTCGAGTTCGTCAATCCGTTCGCGAGATATGGGAGTTTGAAGTTAAGGAATGGATGAGAAACCATCAAAATTTTCGCTGGTCTGATACTCGAAACCAATAACTGGAATGGCCTAGGGGAAAAGTACACACACCATTGTAATCGGGCGAGAATCTACTTTCAGATGCAACAGGAATTAATGGAGTTCGTCAATCCGTTCGCGAGATATGGGTGTTTCAAGTTAAGGAATGGTTGAGAAACCATCAAAATTTTCGCAAGTCTGATACTCGACACCAATAACTACAAAGGCCTAGGTGAAAAACACACATATCTTTGTAATCGGGCGAGCTTCTACTTTCAGATGCAACAGGAATTTCTCGATTTCGTCAATCCGTTCGCGAGATATGGGAGTTTGAATTTAAGGAATGGTTGAGCAACCATCAAAATTTTCGCATGTCTGATACTCGAAACCAATAACTGGAATGATCTAGGGGAAAAGTACACACACCATTGTAATCGGGCGATTTTCTGCTTCCAGGTGCAACAGGAATTTCTCGAGTTCGTCAATCCGTTCGCGAGGTATAGGAGTTTGAAGTTAAAGAATGGTTGACAAACTATCAAAATTTTCGCAAGTCTGATACTCGAAACCAATAACTACATAGGGCTAGGTGAAAAACACACATATCTTTGTAATCGGGCGAGTTTCTACTTTCAGATGCAACAGGAATTTCTCGAGTTCGTCAATCCGTTCGCGAGAAATGGGAGTTTGAAGTTAAGGAATGGTTGAGAAACCATCAAAATTTTCGCTGGTCTGATACTCGAAACCAATAACTGGAATGGCCTAGGGGAAGAGTACACACACCGTTGTAATCGGGCGAGATACTACTTTCAGGTGCAACAGGAATTAATGGAGTTCGTCAATCCGTTCGCGAGATATGGGAGTTTCAAGTTAAGGAATGGTTGGGAAACCATCAAAATTTTCGCAAGTCTGATACTCAAAACCAATAACTACAAAGGCCTAGGTGAAAAACACACATATCTTTGTAATCGGGCGAGTTTCTACTTTCAGATGCAACAGGAATTTCTCGAGTTCGTCAATCCGTTAGCGAGAAATGGGAGTTTGAAGTTAAGGAATGGTTGAGAAACTATCAAAATTTTCGCTGGTCTGATACTCGAAACCAATAACTGGAATGGCCTAGGTGAAAAACACACATATCTCTGTAATCGGGCGAGTTTCTGCTTTCAGATGCAACAGGAATTTCTCGATTTCGTCAATCCGTTCGCGAGATATGGGAGTTTGAAGTTAAGGAATGGTTGAGAAACCATCAAAATTTTCGGTGGTCTGATTCTCGAAACCAATAACTGGCATGGCCTAGGGGAAAAGTACACACACCATTGTAATCGGGCGAGTTTCTACTTTCAGATGCAACCGGAATTTCTCGAGTTCGTCAATCCGTTCGCGAGATATGGGAGTTTGAAGTTAAGGAATGGATGAGAAACCATCAAAATTTTCGCTGGTCTGATACTCGAAACCAATAACTGGAATGGCCTAGGGGAAAAGTACACACACCATTGTAATCGGGCGAGAATCTACTTTCAGATGCAACAGGAATTAATGGAGTTCGTCAATCCGTTCGCGAGATATGGGTGTTTCAAGTTAAGGAATGGTTGAGAAACCATCAAAATTTTCGCAAGTCTGATACTCGACACCAATAACTACAAAGGCCTAGGTGAAAAACACACATATCTTTGTAATCGGGCGAGCTTCTACTTTCAGATGCAACAGGAATTTCTCGATTTCGTCAATCCGTTCGCGAGATATGGGAGTTTGAATTTAAGGAATGGTTGAGCAACCATCAAAATTTTCGCATGTCTGATACTCGAAACCAATAACTGGAATGATCTAGGGGAAAAGTACACACACCATTGTAATCGGGCGATTTTCTGCTTCCAGGTGCAACAGGAATTTCTCGAGTTCGTCAATCCGTTCGCGAGGTATAGGAGTTTGAAGTTAAAGAATGGTTGACAAACTATCAAAATTTTCGCAAGTCTGATACTCGAAACCAATAACTACATAGGGCTAGGTGAAAAACACACATATCTTTGTAATCGGGCGAGTTTCTACTTTCAGATGCAACAGGAATTTCTCGAGTTCGTCAATCCGTTCGCGAGAAATGGGAGTTTGAAGTTAAGGAATGCTTGAGAAACCATCAAAATTTTCGGTGGTCTGATGCTCGAAACCAATAACTGGCATGGTCTAGCGGAAAAGTACACACACCATTCTAATCGGGCGTGTGTCTACTTTCAGATGCAACAGGAATTTCTGGAGTTCGTCAATCCGTTCGCGAGATATGGGAGTTTGAAGTTAAGGAATTGTTGAGAATCTATCAAATTTTTCGCAAGTCTGATACCCGAAACCAATAACTATAAAGGCCTAGGTGAAAAACACACATATCTTTGTAATCGGGCGAGTTTCTGCTTTCAGATGCAACAGGAATTTCTCGATTTCGTCAATCCGTTCGCGAGATATGGGAGTTTGAAGTTAAGGAATGGTTGAGAAACCATCAAAATTTTCGCTGGTCTGATACTCGAAACCAATAACTGGAATGGCCTAGGGGAAAAGTACACACACCAATGTAATCGGGCGAGTTTCTACTTTCAGATGCAACAGGAATTTCTCGAGTTCGTCAATCCGTTCGCGAGATATGGGAGTTTGAAGCTAAGGAATGGTTGAGAAACCATCAAAATTTTCGCAAGTCTGATACCCGAAACCAATAACTATAAAGGCCTAGGTGAAAAACACACATATCTTTGTAATCGGGCGAGTTTCTGCTTTCAGATGCAACAGGAATTTCTCGATTTCGTCAATCCGTTCGCGAGATATGGGAGTTTGAAGTTAAGGAATGGTTGAGAAACCATCAAAATTTTCGCTGGTCTGATACTCGAAACCAATAACTGGAATGGCCTAGGGGAAAAGTACACACACCAATGTAATCGGGCGAGTTTCTACTTTCAGATGCAACAGGAATTTCTCGAGTTCGTCAATCCGTTCGCGAGATATGGGAGTTTGAAGTTAAGGAATGGTTAAGAAACCATCAAAATTTTCGCTGGTCTGATACTCGAAACCAATAACTGGAATGGCCTAGGGGAAAAGTACACACACCAATGTAATCGGGCGATTTTCTACTTTCAGATGCAACAGGAATTTCTCGATTTCGTCAATCCGTTCGCGAGATATGGGAGTTTGAAGCTAAGGAATGGTTGAGAAACCATCAAAATTTTCGCAAGTCTGATACTCGAAACCAATAACTACAAAGGCCTAGGTGAAAAACACACATATCTTTGTAATCGGGCGAGTTTCTACTTTCAGATGCAACAGGAATTTCTCGAGTTCGTCAATCCGTTCGAGAGAAACGGGAGTTTGAAGTTAAGGAATGGTTGAGAAACTATCAAAATTTCCGCAAGTCTGATACTCGAAAACAATAACTACAAAGGCCTAGGTGAAAAACACACATATCTTTGTAATCGGGCGAGTTTCTACTTTCGGATGCAACAGGAATTTCTCGAGTTCGTCAATCCGTTCGCGAGATATGGGTGTTTGAATTTAAGGAATGGTTGAGAAAGCATCAAAATTTTCGCAATTCTGGTACTCGAAACAAATAACAACAATGGCCCAGGGGAAAAACACACATACCGTTGTAATCGGGAGAGTTACTGCTTTCAGATGCAATAGGAAATTCTCGAGTTCGTCAATCCGTTCGCGAGATATGGACGTGTGAAGTTAAGGAATGGTTGTGAAACCATCAAAATGTTCGCAAATCTGATACTCGAAACCAATAAAAACAATGGCCCAGGGGAAAGACAAGATACCGCTGTAATCGGGCGAGTTTCTGCTTTCAGATGCAATAGGAAATTCTCGAGTTCGTCAATCCGTTCGCGAGATATGGAAGTGTGAAGTTAAGGAATGGTTGTGAAACCATCAAAATTTTCGCTGGTCTGATACTCGAAACCACTAACTGGAATGGCCTAGGGCAAAAATACACATACCGTTGTAACCGGTCGAGTTTCCACTTTCAGGTGCAACAGGAATTACTCGTGTTCGTCAATCCGTTCGCGAGATATGGGAGTTTGGTGTTAAGGAATGGTTGAGAAACCATAAAAATTTTCGCTGGTCTCATACTCGAAACCAATAACTACAAAGGCCTACGGGAAAAATACATATACCTTTGTAACCGGGCGAGTTTCCACTTTCAGATGCAACAGGAATTTCTCGAGTTCGTCAATCCGTTCGCGAGATATGGGAGTTTGATGTTAAGGAATGGTTGAGAAACCATCAAAATTTTCGCTGGTCTGATACTCGAAACCAATAACTAGAAAGGCCTAGGTGAAAAACACACATATAGTATCTTTGTAATCGGGCGAGTTTCTACTTTCAGATGCAACAGGAATTTCTCGATTTCGTCAATCCGTTCGCGAGATATGGGAGTTTGAATTTAAGGAATGGTTGAGCAACCATCCAAATTTTCGCAAGTCTGATACTCGAAACCAATAACTGGAATGACCTAGGGCAAAAATACGCATTACGTTGTAATCGGGCGATCTTCTACCTTCAGATGCAACAGGAATTTCTCGAGTTCGTCAATCCGTTCGCGAGATATGGGAGTTTGAATTTAAGGAATGGTTGAGCAACCATCCAAATTTTCGCAAGTCTGATACTCGAAACCAATAACTGGAATGGCCTAGGGGAAAAGTACACACACCATTGTAATCGGGCGAGAATCTACTTTCAGATGCAACAGGAATTAATGGAGTTCGTCAATCCGTTCGCGAGATATGGGTGTTTCAAGTTAAGGAATGGTTGAGAAACCATCAAAATTTTCGCAAGTCTGATACTCGACACCAATAACTACAAAGGCCTAGGTGAAAAACACACATATCTTTGTAATCGGGCGAGCTTCTACTTTCAGATGCAACAGGAATTTCTCGATTTCGTCAATCCGTTCGCGAGATATGGGAGTTTGAATTTAAGGAATGGTTGAGCAACCATCAAAATTTTCGCAAGTCTGATACTCGAAACCAATAACTGGAATGACCTAGGGGAAAAGTACACACACCATTGTAATCGGGCGATTTTCTGCTTCCAGGTGCAACAGGAATTTCTCGAGTTCGTCAATCCGTTCGCGAGGTATAGGAGTTTGAAGTTAAAGAATGGTTGACAAACTATCAAAATTTTCGCAAGTCTGATACTCGAAACCAATAACTACATAGGGCTAGGTGAAAAACACACATATCTTTGTAATCGGGCGAGTTTCTACTTTCAGATGCAACAGGAATTTCTCGAGTTCGTCAATCCGTTCGCGAGAAATGGGAGTTTGAAGTTAAGGAATGCTTGAGAAACCATCAAAATTTTCGGTGGTCTGATGCTCGAAACCAATAACTGGCATGGTCTAGCGGAAAAGTACACACACCATTCTAATCGGGCGTGTGTCTACTTTCAGATGCAACAGGAATTTCTGGAGTTCGTCAATCCGTTCGCGAGATATGGGAGTTTGAAGTTAAGGAATTGTTGAGAATCTATCAAATTTTTCGCAAGTCTGATACCCGAAACCAATAACTATAAAGGCCTAGGTGAAAAACACACATATCTTTGTAATCGGGCGAGTTTCTGCTTTCAGATGCAACAGGAATTTCTCGATTTCGTCAATCCGTTCGCGAGATATGGGAGTTTGAAGTTAAGGAATGGTTGAGAAACCATCAAAATTTTCGCTGGTCTGATACTCGAAACCAATAACTGGAATGGCCTAGGGGAAAAGTACACACACCAATGTAATCGGGCGATTTTCTACTTTCAGATGCAACAGGAATTTCTCGATTTCGTCAATCCGTTCGCGAGATATGGGAGTTTGAAGTTAAGGAATGGTTGAGAAACCATCAAAATTTTCGCTGGTCTGATACTCGAAACCAATAACTGGAATGGCCTAGGGGAAAAGTACACACACCAATGTAATCGGGCGAGTTTCTACTTTCAGATGCAACAGGAATTTCTCGAGTTCGTCAATCCGTTCGCGATATATGGGAGTTTGAAGTTAAGGAATGGTTGAGAAACCATCAAAATTTTCGCTGGTCTGATACTCGAAATCAATAACTGGAATGGCCTAGGGGAAAAGTAAGCACACCGTTGTAATCGGGCGAGATTCTACTTTCAGATGCAACAGGAATTAATGGAGTTCGTCAATCCGTTCGCGACATATGGGAGTTTGATGTTAAGGAATGGTTGAGAAACCATCAAAATTTTCGTTGGTCTGATACTCGAAACCAATAACTACAAAGGCCTAGGTGAAAAACACACATATCTTTATAATCGGGCGAGTTTCTACTTTCAGATGCAACAGGAATTTCTCGAGTTCGTCAATCCGTTCGCGATATATGGGAGTTTGAAGTTAAGGAATGGTTGAGAAACCATCAAAATTTTCGCTGGTCTGATACTCGAAACCAATAACTGGCATGGCCTAGGGGAAAAGTACACACACCATTGTAATCGGGCGAGTTTCTACTTTCAGATGCAACAGGAATTTCTCGAGTTCGTCAATCCGTTCGCGAGATATGGGAGTTTGAAGTTAAGGAATGGATGAGAAACCATCAAAATTTTCGCTGGTCTGATACTCGAAACCAATAACTGGAATGGCCTAGGGGAAAAGTACACACACCATTGTAATCGGGCGAGAATCTACTTTCAGATGCAACAGGAATTAATGGAGTTCGTCAATCCGTTCGCGAGATATGGGTGTTTCAAGTTAAGGAATGGTTGAGAAACCATCAAAATTTTCGCAAGTCTGATACTCGACACCAATAACTACAAAGGCCTAGGTGAAAAACACACATATCTTTGTAATCGGGCGAGCTTCTACTTTCAGATGCAACAGGAATTTCTCGATTTCGTCAATCCGTTCGCGAGATATGGGAGTTTGAATTTAAGGAATGGTTGAGCAACCATCAAAATTTTCGCAAGTCTGATACTCGAAACCAATAACTGGAATGACCTGGGGGAAAAGTACACACACCATTGTAATCGGGCGATTTTCTGCTTCCAGGTGCATCAGGAATTTCTCGAGTTCGTCAATCCGTTCGCGAGGTATAGGAGTTTGAAGTTAAAGAATGGTTGACAAACTATCAAAATTTTCGCAAGTCTGATACTCGAAACCAATAACTACATAGGGCTAGGTGAAAAACACACATATCTTTGTAATCGGGCGAGTTTCTACTTTCAGATGCAACAGGAATTTCTCGAGTTCGTCAATCCGTTCGCGAGAAATGGGAGTTTGAAGTTAAGGAATGCTTGAGAAACCATCAAAATTTTCGGTGGTCTGATGCTCGAAACCAATAACTGGCATGGTCTAGCGGAAAAGTACACACACCATTCTAATCGGGCGTGTGTCTACTTTCAGATGCAACAGGAATTTCTGGAGTTCGTCAATCCGTTCGCGAGATATGGGAGTTTGAAGTTAAGGAATTGTTGAGAATCTATCAAATTTTTCGCAAGTCTGATACCCGAAACCAATAACTATAAAGGCCTAGGTGAAAAACACACATATCTTTGTAATCGGGCGAGTTTCTGCTTTCAGATGCAACAGGAATTTCTCGATTTCGTCAATCCGTTCGCGAGATATGGGAGTTTGAAGTTAAGGAATGGTTGAGAAACCATCAAAATTTTCGCTGGTCTGATACTCGAAACCAATAACTGGAATGGCCTAGGGGAAAAGTACACACACCAATGTAATCGGGCGATTTTCTACTTTCAGATGCAACAGGAATTTCTCGATTTCGTCAATCCGTTCGCGAGATATGGGAGTTTGAAGTTAAGGAATGGTTGAGAAACCATCAAAATTTTCGCTGGTCTGATACTCGAAACCAATAACTGGAATGGCCTAGGGGAAAAGTACACACACCAATGTAATCGGGCGAGTTTCTACTTTCAGATGCAACAGGAATTTCTCGAGTTCGTCAATCCGTTCGCGATATATGGGAGTTTGAAGTTAAGGAATGGTTGAGAAACCATCAAAATTTTCGCTGGTCTGATACTCGAAACCAATAACTGGAATGGCCTAGGGGAAAAGTAAGCACACCGTTGTAATCGGGCGAGATTCTACTTTCAGATGCAACAGGAATTAATGGAGTTCGTTAATCCGTTCGCGACATATGGGAGTTTGATGTTAAGGAATGGTTGAGAAACCATCAAAATTTTCGTTGGTCTGATACTCGAAACCAATAACTACAAAGGCCTAGGTGAAAAACACACATATCTTTGTAATCGGGCGAGTTTCTACTTTCAGATGCAACAGGAATTTCTCGAGTTCGTCAATCCGTTCGAGAGAAACGGGAGTTTGAAGTTAAGGAATGGTTGAGAAACTATCAAAATTTCCGCAAGTCTGATACTCGAAAACAATAACTACAAAGGCCTAGGTGAAAAACACACATATCTTTGTAATCGGGCGAGTTTCTACTTTCGGATGCAACAGGAATTTCTCGAGTTCGTCAATCCGTTCGCGAGATATGGGTGTTTGAATTTAAGGAATGGTTGAGAAAGCATCAAAATTTTCGCAATTCTGGTACTCGAAACAAATAACAACAATGGCCCAGGGGAAAAACACACATACCGTTGTAATAGGGAGAGTTTCTGCTTTCAGATGCAATAGGAAATTCTCGAGTTCGTCAATCCGTTCGCGAGATATGGACGTGTGAAGTTAAGGAATGGTTGTGAAACCATCAAAATTTTCGCTGGTCTGATACTCAAAACCAATAACTGGAATGGCCTAGGGCAAAAATACACATACCGTTGTAACCGGTCGAGTTTCCACTTTCAGATGCAACAGGAATTTCTCGAGTTCGTCAACCCGTTCGCGAGATATGGAAGTGTGAAGTTAAGGAATGGTTATGAAACCATCAAAATGTTCGCAAATCTGATACTCGAAACCAATAACTACAAAGGCCTACGGGAAAAATACACATACCTTTGTAACCGGGCGAGTTTCCACTTTCAGATGCAACAGGAATTTCTCGAGTTCGTCAATCCGTTCGCGAGATATGGGAGTTTGATGTTAAGGAATGGTTGAGAAACCATCAAAATTTTCGCTGGTCTGATACTCGAAACCAATAACTAGAAAGGCCTAGGTGAAAAACACACATATAGTATCTTTGTAATCGGGCGAGTTTCTACTTTCTGATGCAACAGGAATTTCTCGATTTCGTCAATCCGTTCGCGAGATATGGGAGTTTGAATTTAAGGAATGGTTGAGCAACCATCCAAATTTTCGCAAGTCTGATACTCGAAACCAATAACTGGAATGACCTAGGGCAAAAATACGCATTACGTTGTAATCGGGCGATCTTCTACCTTCAGATGCAACAGGAATTTCTCGAGTTCGTCAATCTGTTCGCGAGATATGGGAGTTTGAAGTTAAGGAATGGTTGAGAAACCATCAAAATTTTCGCAAGTCTGATACTCGAAACCAATAACTGCTATGGCCTAGGGCAAAAATACACATAACATTGTAATCGGGCGAGATTATGCTTATAGATGCAACTGGAATTTCTCGAGTTCGTCAATCCGTTCGCGAGATATGGGAGTTTGAAGTTAAGGAATGGTTGTGAAACCATCAAAATTTTCGCTGGTCTGATACTCAAAACCAATAACTGGAATGGCCTAGGGCAAAAATACACATACCGTTGTAACCGGTCGAGTTTCCACTTTCAGATGCAACAGGAATTTCTCGAGTTCGTCAACCCGTTCGCGAGATATGGAAGTGTGAAGTTAAGGAATGGTTAAGAAACCATCAAAATGTTCGCAAATCTGATACTCGAAACCAATAAAAACAATGGCCCAGGGGAAAGACAAGATACCGCTGTAATCGGGCGAGTTTCTGCTTTCAGATGCAATAGGAAATTCTCGAGTTCGTCAATCCGTTCGCGAGATATGGAAGTGTGAAGTTAAGGAATGGTTGTGAAACCATCAAAATTTTCGCTGGTCTGATACTCGAAACCACTAACTGGAATGGCCTAGGGCAAAAATACACATACCGTTGTAACCGGTCGAGTTTCCACTTTCAGGTGCAACAGGAATTACTCGTGTTCGTCAATCCGTTCGCGAGATATGGGAGTTTGGTGTTAAGGAATGGTTGAGAAACCATAAAAATTTTCGCTGGTCTCATACTCGAAACCAATAACTACAAAGGCCTACGGGAAAAATACACATACCTTTGTAACCGGGCGAGTTTCCACTTTCAGATGCAACAGGAATTTCTCGAGTTCGTCAATCCGTTCGCGAGATATGGGAGTTTGATGTTAAGGAATGGTTGAGAAACCATCAAAATTTTCGCTGGTCTGATACTCGAAACCAATAACTAGAAAGGCCTAGGTGAAAAACACACATATAGTATCTTTGTAATCGGGCGAGTTTCTACTTTCAGATGCAACAGGAATTTCTCGATTTCGTCAATCCGTTCGCGAGATATGGGAGTTTGAATTTAAGGAATGGTTGAGCAACCATCAAAATTTTCGCAAGTCTGATACTCGAAACCAATAACTGGAATGACCTAGGGGAAAAGTACACACACCATTGTAATTGAGCGATTTTCTGCTTCCAGGTGCAACATGAATTTCTCGAGTTCGTCAATCCGTTCGCGAGATATGGGAGTTTGAAGTTAAGGAATGGCTGACAAACTATTAAAATTTTCGCAGGTCTGGTACTCGAAACCAACAACTACATAGGGCTGGGTGAAAAACACACATATCTTTGTAATCGGGCGTGTTTCTACTTTCAGATGCAACAGGAATTTCTCGAGTTCGTCAATCCGTTCGCGAGAAATGGGAGTTTGAAGTTATGGAATGGTTGAGAATCTATCAAAATTTTCGCAAGTCTGATACCCGAAACCAATAACTATAAAGGCCTAGGTGAAAAACACACATATCTTTGTAATCGGGCGAGTTTCTGTTTTCAGATGCAACAGGAATTTCTCGATTTCGTCAATCCGTTCGCGAGATATGGGAGTTTGAAGTTAAGGAATGCTTGAGAAACCATCAAAATTTTCGGTGGTCTGATACTCGAAACCAATAACTGGAATGGCCTAGGGGAAAAGTACACACACCATTGTAATCGAGCGAGTTTCTACTTTCAGATGCAACAGGAATTTCTCGAGTTCGTCAATCCGTTCGCGAGATATGGGAGTTTGAAATTAAGGAGTGGATGAGAAACCATCAAAATTTTCGCTGGTCTGATACTCGAAACCAATAACTGGAATGGCCTAGGGGAAAAGTACACACACCATTGTAATCGGGCGATTTTCTGCTTCCAGGTGCAACAGGAATTTCTCGAGTTCGTCAATCCGTTCGCGAGAAATGGGAATTTGAAGTTCAGGAATGGTTGAGAAACTATCAAAATTTTCGCAAGTGTGATACCCGAAACCAATAACTGGCATGGCCTAGGGCAAAAATACACATACCGTTGTAACCGGTCGAGTTTCCACTTTCAGATGCAACAGGAATTTCTCGATTTCGTCAATCCGTTCGCAAGTAATGGGAGTTTGAAGTTAAGGAATGGTTGAGAAACCATCAAAATTTTCGCAAGTCTGAAACTCGACACCAATAACTACCAAGGCCTAGGGGAAAAATACACATACCTTTGTAATCGGCGGGTTTCCACTCTCAGATGCAACAGGAACATCTCGAGTTCGTCAATCCGTTCGCGAGAAATGGGAGTTTGAAGTTATGGAATGGTTGAGAATCTATCAAAATTTTCGCAAGTCTGATACCCGAAACCAATAACTATAAAGGCCTAGGTGAAAAACACACATATCTTTGTAATCGGGCGAGTTTCTGTTTTCAGATGCAACAGGAATTTCTCGATTTCGTCAATCCGTTCGCGAGATATGGGAGTTTGAAGTTAAGGAATGCTTGAGAAACCATCAAAATTTTCGGTGGTCTGATACTCGAAACCAATAACTGGAATGGCCTAGGGGAAAAGTACACACACCATTGTAATCGAGCGAGTTTCTACTTTCAGATGCAACAGGAATTTCTCGAGTTCGTCAATCCGTTCGCGAGATATGGGAGTTTGAAATTAAGGAGTGGATGAGAAACCATCAAAATTTTCGCTGGTCTGATACTCGAAACCAATAACTGGAATGGCCTAGGGGAAAAGTACACACACCATTGTAATCGGGCGATTTTCTGCTTCCAGGTGCAACAGGAATTTCTCGAGTTCGTCAATCCGTTCGCGAGAAATGGGAATTTGAAGTTCAGGAATGGTTGAGAAACTATCAAAATTTTCGCAAGTGTGATACCCGAAACCAATAACTGGCATGGCCTAGGGCAAAAATACACATACCGTTGTAACCGGTCGAGTTTCCACTTTCAGATGCAACAGGAATTTCTCGATTTCGTCAATCCGTTCGCAAGTAATGGGAGTTTGAAGTTAAGGAATGGTTGAGAAACCATCAAAATTTTCGCAAGTCTGAAACTCGACACCAATAACTACCAAGGCCTAGGGGAAAAATACACATACCTTTGTAATCGGCGGGTTTCCACTCTCAGATGCAACAGGAACATCTCGAGTTCGTCAATCCGTTCGCGAGAAATGGGAGTTTGAAGTTAAGGAATGGTTGAGAAACTATCAAAATTTTCGCAAGTCTGATTCTCGAAAACAATAACTACAAAGGCCTCGGTGAAAAACACACATATCTTTGTAATCGGGCGAGTTTCTGCTTTCAGATGCAACAGGAATTTCTCGATTTCGTCAATCCGTTCGCGAGATATGGGAGTTTGAATTTAAGGAATGCTTGAGAAACCATCAAAATTTTCGGTGGTCTGATACTCGAAACCAATAACTGGAATGCCCTAGGGGAAAAGTACACACACCATTGTAACCGAGCGAGTTTCTACTTTCAGATGCAACAGGAATTTCTCGAGTTCGTCAATCCGTTCGCGTGATATGGGAGTTTGAAGTTAAGGAATGGATGAGAAACCATCAAAATTTTCGCTGGTCTGATACTCGAAACCAATAACTGGAATGGCCTAGGGGAAAAGTACACACACCATTGTAATCGGGCGATTTTCTGCTTCCAGGTGCAACAGGAATTTCTCGATTTCGTCAATCCGTTCGCGAGAAATGGGAGTTTGAAGTTAAGGAATGCTTGAGAAACCATCAAAATTTTCGGTGGTCTGATACTCGAAACCAATAACTGGCATGGTCTAGCGGAAAAGTACACACACCATTCTAATCGGGCGAGTGTCTACTTTCAGATGCAACAGGAATTTCTGGAGTTCGTCAATCCGTTCGCGAGAAATGGGAGTTTGAAGTTAAGGAATGGGTGAGGAACTATCAAAATTTTCGCAAGTCTGATACTCGAAAACAATAACTACAACGGCCTAGGTGAAAAACACACATATCTTTGTAATCGGCCGAGTTTCTACTTTCAGATGCAACAGGAATTTCTCGAGTTCGTCAATCCGTTCGCGAGATATGGGAGTTTGAATTTAAGGAATGGTTGAGAAACCATCAAAATTTTCGCAAGTCTGATACTCGAAACCAATAACTGGAATGACCTTGGGGAAAAGTACACACACCATTGTAATCGGGCGATTTTCTGCTTCCAGGTGCAACAGGAATTTCTCGAGTTCGTCAATCCGTTCGCGAGATATGGGAGTTTGAAGTTAAGGAATGGATGAGAAACCATCGAAATTTTCGCTGGTCTGATACTCGAAACCAATAACTGAAATGGCCTAGGGGAAAAGTACACACACCATTGTAATCGGGCGAGTTTCTACTTTCAGATGCAACAGGAATTTCTCGAGTTCGTCAATCCGTTCGGGAGATATGGGAGTTTGAAGTTAAGGAATGCTTGAGAAACCATCAAAATTTTCGGTGGCCTGATACTCGAAACCTATAACTGGCATTGTCTAGCGGAAAAGTACACACACCATTCTAATCGGGCGAGTGTCTACTTTCAGATGCAACAGGAATTTCTGGAGTTCGTCAATCCGTTCGCGAGATATGGGAGTTTGAAGTTAAGGAATTGTTGAGAAACCATCAAAATTTTCGCAAGTCTGATACACGAAACCAATAACTACAAAGGCCTAGGTGAAAAACACACATATCTTTGTAATCGGTCGAGTTTCTACTTTCAGATGCAACAGGAATTTCTCGAGTTCGTCAATCCGTTCGGGAGATATGGGAGTTTGAAGTTAAGGAATGGTGGACAAACTATCAAAATTTTCGGTGGTCTGATACTCGAAACCAATAACTGGAATGGCCTAGGGGAAAAGTACACACACCATTCTAATCGGGCGAGTGTCTACTTTCAGATGCAACAGGAATTTCTGGAGTTCGTCAATCCGTTCGCGAGATATGGGAGTTTGAAGTTAAGGAATTGTTGAGAAACCATCAAAATTTTCGCAAGTCTGATACACGAAACCAATAACTACAAAGGCCTAGGTGAAAAACACACATATCTTTGTAATCGGGCGAGCTTCTACTTTCAGATGCAACAGGAATTTCTCGATTTCGTCAATCCGTTCGCGAGATATGGGAGTTTGAAGTTAAGGAATGCTTGAGAAACCATCAAAATATTCGGTGGTCTGATACTCGAAACCAATAACTGGCATGGCCTAGGGGAAAAGTACACACACCAATGTAATAGGGCGAGTTTCTACTTTCAGATGCAACAGGAATTTCCCGAGTTCGTCAATCCGTTCGCGAGATATGGGTGTTTGAAGTTAAGGAATGGTTGAGAAACCATCAAAATTTTCGCTGGTCTGATACTCGAAACCAATAACTGGAATGACCTAGGGGAAAAGTAAACACACCATTGTAATCGGGCGATTTTCTGCTTCCAGGTGCAACATGAATTTCTCGAGTTCGTCAATCCGTTCGCGAGATATGGGAGTTTGAAGTTAAGGAATGGCTGACAAACTATTAAAATTTTCGCAATTCTGATACTCGAAACCAACAACTACATAGGGCTAGGTGAAAAACACATATCTTTGTAATCGGGCGTGTTTCTACTTTCAGATGCAACAGGAATTTCTCGAGTTCGTCAATCCATTCGCGAGAAATGGGAGTTTGAAGTTATGGAATGGTTGAGAATCTATCAAAATTTTCGCAAGTCTGATACCCGAAACCAATAAGTATAAAGGCCTAGGTGAAAAACACACATATCTTTGTAATCGGGCGAGTTTCTGCTTTCAGATGCAACAGGAATTTCTCGATTTCGTCAATCCGTTCGCGAGATATGGGAGTTTGAAGTTAAGGAATGCTTGAGAAACCATCAAAATTTTCGGTGGTCTGATACTCGAAACCAATAACTGGAATGGCCTAGGGGAAAAGTACACACACCAGTGTAATCGAGCGAGTTTCTACTTTCAGATGCAACAGGAATTTCTCGAGTTCGTCAATCCGTTCGCGAGATATGGGAGTTTGAAGTTAAGGAATGGATGAGAAACCATCGAAATTTTCGCTGGTCTGATACTCGAAACCAATAACTGAAATGGCCTAGGGGAAAAGTACACACACCATTGTAATCGGGCGAGTTTCTACTTTCAGATGCAACAGGAATTTCTCGATTTCGTCAATCCGTTCGCGAGATATGGGAGTTTGAATTTAAGGAATGGTTGAGCAACCAGCAAAATTTTCGCAAGTCTGATACTCGAAACCAATAACTGGAATGACCTTGGGGAAAAGTACACACACCATTGTAATCGGGCGATTTTCTGCTTCCAGGTGCAACAGGAATTTCTCGAGTTCGTCAATCCGTTCGCGAGATATAGGAGTTTGAAGTTAAGGAATGGTTGACAAACTATCAAAATTTTCGCTGGTCTGATATTCGAAACCAATAACTGGAATGGCCTAGGGGAAAAGTACACACACCATTGTAACCGAGCGAGTTTCTACTTTCAGATGCAACAGGAATTTCTCGAGTTCGTCAATCCGTTCGCGTGATATGGGAGTTTGAATTTAAGGAATGGTTGAGAAACCATCAAAATTTTCGCTTGTCTAATACTCGAAACCAATAACTGGAATGGCCTAGGGGAAAAGTACACACACCATTGAAATCGGGCGAGTTTCTACTTTCAGATGCAACAGGAATTAATGGAGTTCGTCAATCCGTTGGCGAGAAATGGGAGTTTGAAGTTAAGGAATGGTTGAGAGACTATCAAAATTTTCGCAAGTCTGATACTCGAAAACAATAACTACAAAGGCCTCGGTGAAAAACACACATATCTTTGTAATCGGGCGAGTTTCTACTTTCAGATGCAACAGGAATTCCTCGAGTTCGTCAATCCGTTGGCGAGATATGGGAGTTTGAATTTAAGGAATGGATGAGCAACCATCAAAATTTTCGCAAGTCTGATACTCGAAACCAATAACTGGAATGACCTAGGGGAAAAGTGCACACACCATTGTAATCGGGCGAGTTTCTACTTTCAGATGCAACAGGAATTAATGGAGTTCGTCAATCCGTTCGCGAGATATGGGTGTTTCATGTTAAGGAATGGTTGAGAAACCATCAAAATTTTCGCAAGTCTGATACTCGACACCAATAACTACAAAGGCCTAGGTGAAAAACACACATATCTTTGTAATCGGGCGAGTTTCTACTTTCAGATGCAACAGGAATTTCTCGATTTCGTCAATCCGTTCGCGAGATATGGGAGTTTGAATTTAAGGAATGGTTGAGCAACCATCAAAATTTTCGCAAGTCTGATACTCGAAACCAATAACTGGAATGACCTAGGGGAAAAGTACACACACCATTGTAATCGGGCGATTTTCTGCTTCCAGGTGCAACAGGAATTTCTCGAGTTCGTCAATCCGTTCGCGAGATATGGGAGTTTGAAGTTAAGGAATGGTTGACAAACTATCAAAATTTTCGCTGGTCTGATACTCGAAACCAATAACTGGAATGGCCTAGGGGAAAAGTACACACACCATTGAAATCGGGCGAGTTTCTACTTTCAGATGCAACAGGAATTAATGGAGTTCGTCAATCCGTTGGCGAGAAATGGGAGTTTGAAGTTAAGGAATGGTTGAGAGACTATCAAAATTTTCGCAAGTCTGATACTCGAAAACAATAACTACAAAGGCCTCGGTGAAAAACACACATATCTTTGTAATCGGCCGAGTTTCTACTTTCAGATGCAACAGGAATTTCTCGAGTTCGTCAATCCGTTCGCGAGATATGGGAGTTTGAAGTTAAGGAATGGTTGAGAAACCATCAAAATTTTCGCAAGTCTGATACTCGAAACCAATACCTACAATGGCCTAGGGGAAAAATTCACATAGCGTTGTAATCGGGAGAGTTTCTATTTTCAGATGCAACAGAAATCTTTCGGATTCGTCAATCTGTTCGCGAGATATGGGAGTTTGAAGGAATGGTTGAGAAACCATAAAAATTTTCGCAAGTCTGATACTCGAAACCAATAACTGGAATGGCCCAGGGGAAAAGTACACATACCGTTGTAATCGGACGAGTTTCTGGTTTCAGATGCAACAGGAATTTCTCGAGTTCGTCAGCCGTTCGCGAGATATGGGAGTTTGAATTTAAGGAATGGTTGAGAAACCGTCAATGTTTTCGCAAGTCTGATACTCGAAACCAATAACTACAATGGCCTAGGAGAAAAATACACATACCGTTGTAATCGGGCGAGTTTCTGCTTTCAGATGCAACAGGAATTTCTCGAGTTCGTCAATCTGTTCGCGAGATATGGGAGTTTGAAGTTAAGGAACGGTTGAGAAACCATCACAATTTTCGCAAATCTGATACTCGAAACCAATAACTACTACGGTCTAGGGCAAAAATACACATACCATTGTAATCGGACGAGTTTCTGTTTCAGATGCAACAGGAATTTCTCGAGTTCGTCAATCCGTTCGCGAGATATGGGAGTTTAAAGTTAAGGAATGGTTGACACACCATCAAAATTTTCGCTGGTCTGATACTCGAAACCGATAACTGGAATGGCCTAGGGGAAAAGTACACACACCATTGTAATCGGGCGAGTTTCTACATTCGGATGCAACAGGAATTTCTCGAGTTCGTCAATCCGTTCGCGAGATATGGGAGTTTGAAGTTAAGGAATGGTTGAAAAACCATCAAAATTTTCGCAATTCTGATACTCGAAACCAATAACTACTACGGCCTAGGGCAAGAATTAACATACCATTGTAATTGGACGAGTTTCTGTTTCAGATGCAACAGGAATTTCTCGAGTTCGTCAATCCGTTCGCGAGATATGGAAGTTTGAAGTTAAGGAATGGTTGAGAAACCATCAAAATTTTCGCAAGCCTGATACTCGAAACCAATAACTACTACGGCCTAGGGCAAAAATTCACATACCATTGTAATTGGACGAGTTTCTGTTTCAGATGCAACAGGAGTTTCTCGAGTTCGCCAATCCGTTCGCGAGATATGGGAGTTTGAAGTTAAGGAATGGTTGAGAAACCAACAAAATTTTCGCTAGTCTGATACTCGAAACCGATAACCGGAATGGCCTAGGGGGAAAGTACACACACCATTGTAATCGGCCGAGTATCTACTTTCAGATACAACAGGAATTTCTCGAATTCGTCAACCGTTCGCGAGATATGGGAGTTTGAAGTTAAGGAATGGTTGAGCAACCATCAAAATTTTCGCAAGTCTGATACTCGAAACCAATAACTGGAATGACCTAGGGGAAAAGTACACACACCATTGTAATCGGGCGATTTTCTGCTTCCAGGTGCAACAGGAATTTCTCGAGTTCGTCAATCCGTTCGCGAGATATGGGAGTTTGAAGTTAAGGAATGGTTGACAAACTATCAAAATTTTCGCTGGTCTGATACTCGAAACCAATAACTGGAATGGCCTAGGGGAAAAGTACACACACCATTGAAATCGGGCGAGTTTCTACTTTCAGATGCAACAGGAATTAATGGAGTTCGTCAATCCGTTGGCGAGAAATGGGAGTTTGAAGTTAAGGAATGGTTGAGAGACTATCAAAATTTTCGCAAGTCTGATACTCGAAAACAATAACTACAAAGGCCTCGGTGAAAAACACACATATCTTTGTAATCGGCCGAGTTTCTACTTTCAGATGCAACAGGAATTTCTCGAGTTCGTCAATCCGTTCGCGAGATATGGGAGTTTGAAGTTAAGGAATGGTTGAGAAACCATCAAAATTTTCGCAAGTCTGATACTCGAAACCAATACCTACAATGGCCTAGGGGAAAAATTCACATAGCGTTGTAATCGGGAGAGTTTCTATTTTCAGATGCAACAGAAATCTTTCGGATTCGTCAATCTGTTCGCGAGATATGGGAGTTTGAAGTTAAGGAATGGTTGAGAAACCATAAAAATTTTCGCAAGTCTGATACTCGAAACCAATAACTGGAATGGCCCAGGGGAAAAGTACACATACCGTTGTAATCGGACGAGTTTCTGGTTTCAGATGCAACAGGAATTTCTCGAGTTCGTCAGCCGTTCGCGAGATATGGGAGTTTGAATTTAAGGAATGGTTGAGAAACCGTCAATGTCTTCGCAAGTCTGATACTCGAAACCAATAACTACAATGGCCTAGGAGAAAAATACACATACCGTTGTAATCGGGCGAGTTTCTGCTTTCAGATGCAACAGGAATTTCTCGAGTTCGTCAATCTGTTCGCGAGATATGGGAGTTTGAAGTTAAGGAACGGTTGAGAAACCATCACAATTTTCGCAAATCTGATACTCGAAACCAATAACTACTACGGTCTAGGGCAAAAATACACATACCATTGTAATCGGACGAGTTTCTGTTTCAGATGCAACAGGAATTTCTCGAGTTCGTCAATCCGTTCGCGAGATATGGGAGTTTAAAGTTAAGGAATGGTTGACACACCATCAAAATTTTCGCTGGTCTGATACTCGAAACCGATAACTGGAATGGCCTAGGGGAAAAGTACACACACCATTGTAATCGGGCGAGTTTCTACATTCGGATGCAACAGGAATTTCTCGAGTTCGTCAATCCGTTCGCGAGATATGGGAGTTTGAAGTTAAGGAATGGTTGAAAAACCATCAAAATTTTCGCAATTCTGATACTCGAAACCAATAACTACTACGGCCTAGGGCAAGAATTAACATACCATTGTAATTGGACGAGTTTCTGTTTCAGATGCAACAGGAATTTCTCGAGTTCGTCAATCCGTTCGCGAGATATGGAAGTTTGAAGTTAAGGAATGGTTGAGAAACCATCAAAATTTTCGCAAGCCTGATACTCGAAACCAATAACTACTACGGCCTAGGGCAAAAATTCACATACCATTGTAATTGGACGAGTTTCTGTTTCAGATGCAACAGGAGTTTCTCGAGTTCGCCAATCCGTTCGCGAGATATGGGAGTTTGAAGTTAAGGAATGGTTGAGAAACCAACAAAATTTTCGCTAGTCTGATACTCGAAACCGATAACCGGAATGGCCTAGGGGGAAAGTACACACACCATTGTAATCGGCCGAGTATCTACTTTCAGATACAACAGGAATTTCTCGAATTCGTCAACCGTTCGCGAGATATGGGAGTTTGAAGTTAAGGAATGTTTGAGAAACCAACAAAATTTTCGCAAGTCTGATACACGAAACCAATAACTACTACGGCCTATGGCAAAAATACACATACCATTGTAATCGGACGAGTCTCTGTTTCAGATGCAACAGGAATTTCTCCAGTTCGTCAATCCGTTCGCGAGATATGGAAGTTTGAAGTTAAGGAATGGTTGAGGAACCATCAAAATTTTCGCAAGTCTGATACTCGAAACCAATAACTACAAAGGCCTAGGGGAAAAATAGACATACCTTTGTAATCGGGCGAGTTTCTGCTATCAGAAGCAACAGGAATTTCTCGAGTTCGTCAATCCGTTCGCGAGATATGGGAGTTTGAATTTAAGGAATGGTTGAGAAACCGTCAATGTTTTCGCAAGTCTGATACTCGAAACCAATAACTACAATGGCCTAGGAGAAAAATACACATACCGTTGTAATCGGGCGAGTTTCTGCTTTCAGATGCAACAGGAATTTCTCGAGTTCGTCAATCTGTTCGCGAGATATGGGAGTTTGAAGTTAAGGAACGGTTGAGAAACCATCACAATTTTCGCAAATCTGATACTCGAAACCAATAACTACTATGGCCTAGGGCAAAAATACACATACCGTTGTAATCGGGCGAGCTACTGCTTTCAGGTGCAATAGGAATTTCTCGAGTTCGTCAATCCTTTCGCGAGATATGGGAGTTTGAAGTTAAGGAATGGTTGAGAAACCATAAAAATTTTCGCAAGTCTGATACTCGAAACCAATAACTACAAAGGCATAGGTGAAAAACACACATATGTTTGAAATCGGGCGAGTTTCTACTTTCAGATGCAACAGGATTTTCTCGAGTTCGTCAATCCGTTAGAGAGATATGGGAGTTTCAATTTAAGGAATGGTTGAGCAACCATCAAAATTTTCGCAAGTCTGATACTCGAAACCAATAACTGGAATGACCTTGGGGAAAAGTACACACACCATTGTAATCGGGCGATTTTCTGCTTCCAGGTGCAACAGGAATTTCTCGAGTTCGTCAATCCGTTCGCGAGATATGGGAGTTTGAAGTTAAGGAATGGTTGAGAATCCATCAAAATTTTCGCAAGTCTGATACTCGAAATCAATAACTACAATGCCCTAGGGGAAAAATACACATACCGTTGTAATCGGGCGAGTTTCTGCTATCAGATGCAACAGGAATTTCTCGAGTTCGTCAATCTGTTCGCGAGATATGGGAGTTTGAAGTTAAGGAACGGTTGAGAATCCATCACAATTTTCGCAAGTCTGATACTCGAAACCAATAACTACAAAGGCCTAGGGGAAAAATACACATACCGTTGTAATCGGGCGTGTTTCTACTTTCGGATGCAACAGGAATTTCTCGAGTTCGTCAATCCGTTCGCGAGATATGGGAGTTTGAAGTTAAGGAATGGTTGAGAAACCATCAAAATTTTCGCAATTCTGATGCTAGAAACGAATAACTCGAATGACCTAAGAGAAAAGTACACACACCATTGTAATCGGGCAAGTTTCTACTTTCAGAGGCGACAGGAACTTCTCGAGCTCGCCTATCCGTTCGCGAGGTATCGGAGTTTGAAGTTAAGGAATGGTTGAGAAACCATCAAAATTTTCGCAAGTCTGATACTCGAAACCAATACCTACAATGGCCTAGGGGAAAAATACACATAGCGTTGTAATCGGGCGAGCTACTGCTTTCAGGTGCAATAGGAATTTCTCGAGTTCGTCAATCCTTTCGCGAGATATGGGAGTTTGAAGTTAAGGAATGGTTGAGAAACCATAAAAATTTTCGCAAGTCTGATACTCGAAACCAATAACTGGAGTGGCCCAGGGGAAAAGTACACATACCGTTGTAATCGGACGAGTTTCTGGTTTCAGATGCAACAGGAAGTTCTCGAGTTCGTCAGCCGTACGCGACATATGGGAGTTTGATGTTAAGGAATGGTTGAGAAACCAACAAAATTTTCGCAAGTCTGATACTCGAAACCAATAATTACTACGGCGTAGGGCAAAAATTCACACACCATTGTAATCGGACGAGTTTCTGTTTCAGATGCAACAGGAATTTCTCGAGTTCGTCATTCCGTTCGCGAGATATGGGAGTTTGAAGTTAAGGAATGGTTGAGCAACCAACGAAATTTGCGCTAGTCTGATACTCGAAACCGATAACCGGAATGGCCTAGGGGAAAAGTACACACACCATTGTAATCGGCCGAGTTTCTACTTTCAGATGCAACAGGAATTTCTCGTGTTCGTCAACCGTTCGCGAGATATGGGAGTTTGAAGTTAAGGAATGGTTGAGAAACCAACAAAATTTTCGCAAGTCTGGTACTCGAAACCAATAACTACTACGGCCTAGGGCAAAAATACACATACCATTGTAATCGGACGAGTTTCTGTTTCAGATGCAACACTAATTTCTCCAGTTCGTCAATCCGTTCGCGAGATATGGGAGTTTCTAGTTAAGGAATGGTTGAGAAACCATCAAAATTTTCGCAAGTCTGATACTCGAAACTAATAACTTCAAAGGCCTAGGGGAAAAATACACATACCTTTGTAATCGGGCGAGTTTCTACTTTCAGATGCAACAGGAATTTCTCGAGTTCGTCAATCCGTTCGCGAGATATGGGAGTTTGAATTTAAGGAATGGTTGAGAAACCATCAAAATTTTCGCAACTCTGATACTCGAAACCAATAACTACAAAGGCATAGGTGAAAAACACACATATCTTTGTAATCGGGCGAGTTTCTACTTTCAGATGCAACAGGAATTTCTCGAGTTCGTCAATCCGTTAGCGAGATATGGGAGCTTCAATTTAAGGAATGGTTGACAAACTCAAAATTTTCGCTGGTCTGATACTCGAAACCAATGACTGGAATGGCCTAGGGGAAAAGTACACACACCATTGTAATCGGGCGAGTTTCTACTTTCAGATGCAACAGGAATTTCTCGATTTCGTCAATCCGTTCGCGAGATATGGGAGTTTGAAGTTAAGGAATGCTTGAGAAACCATCAAAATTTTCGGTGGTCTGATACTCGAAACCAATAACTAGCATGGCCTAGGGGAAAAGTACACACACCATTGTAATCGAGCGAGTTTATACTTTCAGATGCAACAGGAATTTCTCGAGCTCGTCAATCCGTTCGCGAGATATGGGAGTTTGAAGTTAAGGAATGGATGAGAAACCATCAAAATTTTCGCTGGTCTGATACTCGAAACCAATAACTGGAATGGCGTAGGGGAAAAGTACACACACCATTGTAATCGAGCGAGTTTCTACTTTCAGATGCAACAGGAATTTCTCGAGCTCGTCAATCCGTTCGCGAGATATGGGAGTTTGAAGTTAAGGAATGGATGAGAAACCATCAAAATTTTCGCTGGTCTGATACTCGAAACCAATAACTGGAATGGCCTGTGGGAAAAATACACACACCTTTGTAATCGGGCGAGTTTCTGCTTTCAGGTGCAACAGGAATTTCTCGAGTTCGTTAATCCGTTCGTGAGATATGGGAGTTTGAAGTTAAGGAATGGTTGAGAAACCAACAAAATTTTCGCAAGTCTGATACTCGAAATCAATAACTACCAAGGCCTAGGGGAAAAATACACATACCTTTGTAATCGGGCGGGTTTCCACTCTCAGATGCAACAGGAATATCTCGAGTTCGTCAATCCGTTCGCGAGAAATGGGAGTTTGAAGTTAAGGAATGGTTGAGAGACTATCAAAATTTTCGCAAGTCTGATACTCGAAAACAATAACTACAAAGGCCTCGGTGAAAAACACACATATCTTTGTAATCGGGCGAGTTTCTACTTTCAGATGCAACAGGAATTCCTCGAGTTCGTCAATCCGTTGGCGAGATATGGGAGTTTGAATTTAAGGAATGGATGAGCAACCATCAAAATTTTCGCAAGTCTGATACTCGAAACCAATAACTGGAATGACCTAGGGGAAAAGTACACACACCATTGTAATCGGGCGATTTTCTGCTTCCAGGTGCAACAGGAATTTCTCGAGTTCGTCAATCCGTTCGCGAGATATGGGAGTTTGAAGTTAAGGAATGCTTGACAAACTATCAAAATTTTCGCTGGTCTGATACTCGAAACCAATAACTGGAATGGCCTAGGGGAAAAGTACACACACCATTGTAATCGGGCGAGTTTCTACTTTCAGATGCAACAGGAATTAATGGAGTTCGTCATTCCGTTCGCGAGAAACGGGAGTCTGAAGTTAAGGAATGGTTGAGAAACTATCAAAATTTTCGCAAGTGTGATACCCGAAACCAATAACTGGCACGGCCTAGGGCAAAAATACACATACCGTTGTAACCGGTCGAGTTTCCACTTTCAGATGCAACAGGAATTTCTCGATTTCGTCAATCCGTTCGCGAGAAATGGGAGTTTGAAATTAAGGAATGCTTGAGAAACCATCAAAATTTTCGGTGGTCTGATGCTCGAAACCAATAACTGGCATGGTCTAGCGGTAAAGTACACACACCATTCTAATCGGGCGAGTGTCTACTTTCAGATGCAAAAGGAATTTCCCGAGTTCATCAATCCGTTCGCGAGATATGGGTGTTTGAAGTTAAGGAATGGTTGAGAAACCATCAAAATTTTCGTTGGTCTGATACTCGAAACCAATAACTGGAATGGCGTAGGGGAAAAGTACACACACCTTTGTAATCGGGCGAGTTTCTGCTTTCAGGTGCAACAGGAATTTCTCGAGTTCGTCAATCCGTTCGTGAGATATGGGAGTTTGAAGTTAAGGAATGGTTGAGAAACCATCAAAATTTTCGCAAGTCTGATACTCGAAATCAATAACTACAATGCCCTAGGGGAAAAATACACATACCGTTGTAATCGGGCGAGTATCTGCTATCAGATGCAACAGGAATTTCTCGAGTTCGTCAATCTGTTCGCGAGATATGGGAGTTTGAAGTTAAGGAACGGTTGAGAAACCATCACAATTTTCGCAAGTCTGATACTCGAAACCAGTAACTACAAGGGCCTAGGGGAAAAATACACATACCCTTGTAATCGGGCGTGTTTCTACTTTCAGATGCAATAGGAATTTCTTGAGGCCGTCAATCCCTTCGCGCGAAATGGGAGTGTGAAGTTTAGGAACGATTGAGAAACCATCAAAATTTTCGCAAGTCTGATACTCGAAACCAATAACTACAAAGGCCTAGGGGAAAAATACACATACCGTTGTAATCGGGCGTGTTTCTACTTTCAGATGCAACAGGAATTTCTCGAGTTCGTCAATTCGTTCGCGAGATATGGGAGTTTGAAGTTAAGGAATGGTTGAGAAACCATCAAAATTTTCGCAATTCTGATGCTAGAAACGAATAACTCGAATGACCTAAGAGAAAAGTACACACACCATTGTAATCGGGCAAGTTTCTACTTTCAGATTCGACAGGAACTTCTCGAGCTCGCCTATCCGTTCGCGAGGTATCGGAGTTTGAAGTTAAGGAATGGTTGAGGAACCATCAAAATTTTCGCAAGTCTGATACTCGAAACCAATACCTACAATGGCCTAGGGGAAAAATACACATAGCGTTGTAATCGGGAGAGTTTCTATTTTCAGATGCAACAGAAATTTTTCGGATTCGTCAATCTGTTCGCGAGATATGGGAGTTTGAAGTTAAGGAATGGTTGAGAAACCATAAAAATTTTCGCAAGTCTGATACTCGAAACCAATAACTTGAATGGCCCAGGGGAAAAGTACACATACCGTTGTAATCGGACGAGTTTCTCGTTTCAGATGCAACAGGAATTTCTCGAGTTCGTCAGCCGTTCGCGAGATATGGGAGTTTGAATTTAAGGAATGGTTGAGAAACCGTCAATGTTTTCGCAATTCTGATACTCGAAACCAATAACTACTACGGCCTAGGGCAAGAATTAACATACCATTGTAATTGGACGAGTTTCTGTTTCAAATGCAACAGGAATTTCTCGAGTTCGTCAATCCGTTCGCGAGATATGGAAGTTTGAAGTTAAGGAATGGTTGAGAAACCATCAAAATTTTCGCAAGTCTGATACTCGAAACCAATAACTACTACGGCCTAGGGCAAAAATTCACATACCATTGTAATTGGACGAGTTTCTGTTTCAGATGCAACAGGAGTTTCTCGAGTTCGCCAATCCGTTCGCGAGATATGGGAGTTTGAAGTTAAGGAATGGTTGAGAAACCAACAAAATTTTCGCTAGTCTGATACTCGAAACCGATAACCGGAATGGCCTAGGGGGAAAGTACACACACCATTGTAATCGGCCGAGTTTCTACTTTCAGATGCAACAGGAATTCCTCGAGTTCGTCAATCCGTTGGCGAGATATGGGAGTTTGAATTTAAGGAATGGATGAGCAACCATCAAAATTTTCGCAAGTCTGATACTCGAAACCAATAACTGGAATGACCTAGGGGAAAAGTACACACACCATTGTAATCGGGCGATTTTCTGCTTCCAGGTGCAACAGGAATTTCTCGAGTTCGTCAATCCGTTCGCGAGATATGGGAGTTTGAAGTTAAGGAATGGTTGACAAACTATCAAAATTTTCGCTGGTCTGATACTCGAAACCAATAACTGGAATGGCCTAGGGGAAAAGTACACACACCATTGTAATCGGGCGAGTTTTACTTTCAGATGCAACAGGAATTAATGGAGTTCGTCAATCCGTTCGCGAGAAACGGGAGTCTGAAGTTAAGGAATGGTTGAGAAACTATCAAAATTTTCGCAAGTGTGATACCCGAAACCAATAACTGGCATGGCCTAGGGCAAAAATACACATACCGTTGTAACCGGTCGAGTTTCCACTTTCAGATGCAACAGGAATTTCTCGATTTCGTCAATCCGTTCGCGAGAAATGGGAGTTTGAAATTAAGGAATGCTTGAGAAACCATCAAAATTTTCGGTGGTCTGATGCTCGAAACCAATAACTGGCATGGTCTAGCGGAAAAGTACACACACCATTCTAATCGGGCGTGTGTCTACTTTCAGATGCAACAGGAATTTCTGGAGTTCGTCAATCCGTTCGCGAGATATGGGAGTTTGAAGTTAAGGAATTGTTGAGAAACCATCAAAATTTTCGCAAGTCTGATACACGAAACCAATAACTACAAAGGCCTAGGTGAAAAACACACATATCTTTGTAATCGGTCGAGTTTCTACTTTCAGATGCAACAGGAATTTCTCGAGTTCGTCAATCCGTTCGCGAGAAATGGGAGTTTGAAGTTAAGGAATGGTTGAGGAACTATCAAAATTTTCGCAAGTCAGATACTCGAGAACAATAACTACAAAGGCCTAGGTGAAAAAAACACATATCTTTGTAATCGGCCGAGTTTCTACTTTCAGATGCAACAGGAATTTCTCGAGTTCGTCAATCCGTTCGCGAGATATGGGAGTTTGAATTTAAGAAATGGTTGAGAAACCATCAAAATTTTCGCAAATCTGATACTCGAAACCAATTACTACAAAGGCATAGGTGAAAAACACACATATCTTTGAAATCGGGCGAGTTTCTACTTTCAGATGCAACAGGATTTTCTCGAGTTCGTCTATCCGTTAGCGAGATATGGGAGTTTCAATTTAAGGAATGGTTGAGCAACCATCAAAATTTTCGCAAGTCTGATACTCGAAACCAATAACTGGAATGACCTTGGGGAAAAGTACACACACCATTGTAATCGGGCGATTTTCTGCTTCCAGGTGCAACAGGAATTTCTCGAGTTCGTCAATCCGTTCGCGAGATATGGGTGTTTGAAGTTAAGGAATGGTTGACAAACTCAAAATTTTCGCTGGTCTGATACTCGAAACCAATGACTGGAATGGCCTAGGGGAAAAGTACACACACCATTGTAATCGGGCGAGTTTCTACTTTCAGATGCAACAGGAATTTCTCGATTTCGTCAATCCGTTCGCGAGGTATGGGAGTTTGAAGTTAAGGAATGCTTGAGAAACCATCAAAATTTTCGGTGGTCTGATACTCGAAACCAATAACTGGCATGGCCTAGGGGAAAAGTACACACACCATTGTAATCGGGCGAGTTTCTACTTTCAGATGCAACAGGAATTTCCCGAGTTCGTCAATCCGTTCGCGAGATATGGGATTTTGAAGTTAAGGAATGGTTGTGAGACCATCACAATTTTCGGAAGTCTGATACTCGAAACCAATAACTACTATGGCCTAGGGCAAAAATACACATACCGTTGTAATCGGGCGAGTATCTGCTATCAGATGCAACAGGAATTTCTCGAGTTCGTCAATCTGTTCGCGAGATATGGGAGTTTGAAGTTAAGGAACGGTTGAGAAACCATCACAATTTTCGCAAGTCTGATATTCGAAACCAGTAACTACAATGCCCTAGGGGAAAAATACACATACCGTTGTAATCGGGCGAGTATCTGCTATCAGATGCAACAGGAATTTCTCGAGTTCGTCAATCTGTTCGCGAGATATGGGAGTTTGAAGTTAAGGAACGGTTGAGAAACCATCACAATTTTCGCAAGTCTGATACTCGAAACCAGTAACTACAAGGGCCTAGGGGAAAAATACACATCCCCTTGTAATCGGGCGTGTTTCTACTTTCAGATGCAATAGGAATTTCTTGAGGCCGTCAATCCGTTCGCGTGAAATGGGAGTGTGAAGTTTAGGAACGATTGAGAAACCATCAAAATTTTCGCAAGTCTGATACTCGAAACCAATAACTACAAAGGCCTAGGGGAAAAATACACATACCGTTGTAATCGGGCGTGTTTCTACTTTCAGATGCAACAGGAATTTCTCGAGTTCGTCAATCCGTTCGCGAGATATGGGAGTTTGAAGTTAAGGAATGGTTGAGAAACCATCAAAATTTTCGCAATTCTGATGTTAGAAACGAATAACTCGAATGACCTAAGAGAAAAGTACACACACCATTGTAATCGGGCAAGTTTCTACTTTCAGATTCGACAGGAACTTCTCGAGCTCGCCTATCCGTTCGCGAGGTATCGTAGTTTGAAGTTAAGGAATGGTTGAGAAACCATCAAAATTTTCGCAAGTCTGATACTCGAAACCAATACCTACAATGGCCTAGGGGAAAAATACACATAGCATTGTAATCGGGAGAGTTTCTATTTTCAGATGCAACAGAAATTTTTCGGATTCGTCAATCTGTTCGCGAGATATGGGAGTTTGAAGTTAAGGAATGGTTGAGAAACCATAAAAATTTTCGCAAGTCTGATACTCGAAACCAATAACTGGAATGGCCCAGGGGAAAAGTACACATACCGTTGTAATCGGACGAGTTTCTGGTTTCAGATGCAACAGGAATTTCTCGAGTTCGTCAGCCGTTCGCGAGATATGGGAGTTTGAATTTAAGGAATGGTTGAGAAACCGTCAATGTTTTCGCAAGTCTGATACTCGAAACCAATAACTACAATGGCCTAGGAGAAAAATACACATACCGTTGTAATCGGGCGAGTTTCAGCTTTCAGATGCAACAGGAATTTCTCGAGTTCGTCAATCTGTTCGCGAGATATGGGAGTTTGAAGTTAAGGAACGGTTGAGAAACCATCACAATTTTCGCAAATCTGATACTCGAAACCAATAACTACTACGGTCTAGGGCAAAAATACACATACCATTGTAATCGGACGAGTTTCTGTTTCAGATGCAACAGGAATTTCTCGAGTTCGTCAATCCGTTCGCGAGATATGGGAGTTTAAAGTTAAGGAATGGTTGACACACCATCAAAATTTTCGCTGGTCTGATACTCGAAACCGATAACTGGAATGGCCTAGGGGAAAAGTACACACACCATTGTAATCGGGCGAGTTTCTACATTCAGATGCAACAGGAATTTCTCGAGTTCGTCAATCCGTTCGCGAGATATGGGAGTTTGAAGTTAAGGAATGGTTGAAAAACCATCAAAATTTTCGCAATTCTGATACTCGAAACCAATAACTACTACGGCCTAGGGCAAGAATTAACATACCATTGTAATTGGACGAGTTTCTGTTTCAGATGCAACAGGAATTTCTCGAGTTCGTCAATCCGTTCGCGAGATCTGGAAGTTTGAAGTTAAGGAATGGTTGAGAAACCATCAAAATTTTCGCAAGTCTGATACTCGAAACCAATAACTACTACGGCCTAGGGCAAAAATTCACATACCATTGTAATCGGACGAGTTTCTGTTTCAGATGCAACAGGAATTTCTCGAGTTCGTCAATCCGTTCGCGAGATATGGGAGTTTAAAGTTAAGGAATGGTTGACACACCATCAAAATTTTCGCTGGTCTGATACTCGAAACCGATAACTGGAATGGCCTAGGGGAAAAGTACACACACCATTGTAATCGGGCGAGTTTCTACATTCAGATGCAACAGGAATTTCTCGAGTTCGTCAATCCGTTCGCGAGATATGGGAGTTTGAAGTTAAGGAATGGTTGAAAAACCATCAAAATTTTCGCAATTCTGATACTCGAAACCAATAACTACTACGGCCTAGGGCAAGAATTAACATACCATTGTAATTGGACGAGTTTCTGTTTCAGATGCAACAGGAATTTCTCGAGTTCGTCAATCCGTTCGCGAGATCTGGAAGTTTGAAGTTAAGGAATGGTTGAGAAACCATCAAAATTTTCGCAAGTCTGATACTCGAAACCAATAACTACTACGGCCTAGGGCAAAAATTCACATACCATTGCAATTGGACGAGTTTCTGTTTCAGATGCAACAGGAGTTTCTCGAGTTCGCCAATCCGTTCGCGAGATATGGGAGTTTGAAGTTAAGGAATGGTTGAGAAACCAACAAAATTTTCGCTAGTCTGATACTCGAAACCGATAACCGGAATGGCCTAGGGGGAAAGTACACACACCATTGTAATCGGCCGAGTATCTACTTTCAGATACAACAGGAATTTCTCGAATTCGTCAACCGTTCGCGAGATATGGGAGTTTGAAGTTAAGGAATGGTTGAGAAACCAACAAAATTTTCGCAAGTCTGATACACGAAACCAATAACTACTACGGCCTATGACAAAAATACACATACCATTGTAATCGGACGAGTTTCTGTTTCAGATGCAACAGGAATTTCTCGAGTTCGTCAATCCGTTCGCGAGATATGGAAGTTTGAAGTTAAGGAATGGTTGAGAAACCATCAAAATTTTCGCAAGTCTGATACTCGAAACCAATAACTACAAAGGCCTAGGGGAAAAATAGACATACCTTTGTAATCGGGCGAGTTTCTGCTTTCAGAAGCAACAGGAATTTCTCGAGTTCGTCAATCCGTTCGCGAGATATGGGAGTTTGAATTTAAGGAATGGTTGAGAAACCGTCAATGTTTTCGCAAGTCTGATACTCGAAACCAATAACTACAATGGCCTAGGAGAAAAATACACATACCGTTGTAATCGGGCGAGTTTCTGCTTTCAGATGCATCAGGAATTTCTCGAGTTCGTCAATCTGTTCGCGAGATATGGGAGTTTGAAGTTAAGGAACGGTTGAGAAACCATCACAATTTTCGCAAATCTGATACTCGAAACCAATAACTACTATGGCCTAGGGCAAAAATACACATACCGTTGTAATCGGGCGAGCTACTGCTTTCAGGTGCAATAGGAATTTCTCGAGTTCGTCAATCCTTTCGCGAGATATGGGAGTTTGAAGTTAAGGAATGGTTGAGAAACCATAAAAATTTTCGCAAGTCTGATACTCGAAACCAATAACTACAAAGGCATAGGTGAAAAACACACATATGTTTGAAATCGGGCGAGTTTCTGCTATCAGATGCAACAGGAATTTCTCGAGTTCGTCAATCTGTTCGCGAGATATGGGAGTTTGAAGTTAAGGAACGGTTGAGAAACCATCACAATTTTCGCAAGTCTGATACTCGAAACCAATAACTACAAAGGTCTAGGGGAAAAATACACATACCGTTGTAATCGGGCGTGTTTCTACTTTCAGATGCAACAGGAATTTCTCGAGTTCGTCAATCCGTTCGCGAGATATGGGAGTTTGAAGGTAAGGAATGGTTGAGAAACCATCAAAATTTTCGCAATTCTGATGCTAGAAACGAATAACTCGAATGACCTAAGAGAAAAGTACACACACCATTGTAATCGGGCAAGTTTCTACTTTCAGAGGCGACAGGAACTTCTCGAGCTCGCCTATCCGTTCGCGAGGTATCGGAGTTTGAAGTTAAGGAATGGTTGAGAAACCATCAAAATTTTCGCAAGTCTGATACTCGAAACCAATACCTACAATGGCCTAGGGGAAAAATACACATAGCGTTGTAATCGGGAGAGTTTCTATTTTCAGATGCAACAGAAATTTTTCGGATTCGTCAATCTGTTCGCGAGATATGGGAGTTTGAAGTTAAGGAATGGTTGAGAAACCATAAAAATTTTCGCAAGTCTGATACTCGAAACCAGTAACTGGAATGGCCCAGGGGAAAAGTACACATACCGTTGTAATCGGACGAGTTTCTGGTTTCAGATGCAACAGGAATTTCTCGAGTTCGTCAGCCGTTCGCGAGATATGGGAGTTTGAATTTAAGGAATAGTTGAGAAACCGTCAATGTTTTCGCAAGTCTGATACTCGAAACCAATAACTACAATGGCCTAGGAGAAAAATACACATACCGTTGTAATCGGGCGAGTTTCAGCTTTCAGATGCAACAGGAATTTCTCGAGTTCGTCAATCTGTTCGCGAGATATGGGAGTTTGAAGTTAAGGAATGGTTGAAAAACCATCAAAATTTTCGCAATTCTGATACTCGAAACCAATAACTACTACGGCCTAGGGCAAGAATTAACATACCATTGTAATAGGACGAGTTTCTGTTTCAGATGCAACAGGAATTTCTCGAGTTCGTCAATCCGTTCGCGAGATATGGAAGTTTGAAGTTAAGGAATGGTTGAGAAACCAACAAAATTTTCGCTAGTCTGATACTCGAAACCGATAACCGGAATGGCCTAGGGGGAAAGTACAAACACCATTGTAATCGGCCGAGTATCTACTTTCAGATACAACAGGAATTTCTCGAATTCGTCAACCGTTCGCGAGATATGGGAGTTTGAAGTTAAGGAATGGTTGAGAAACCAACAAAATTTTCGCAAGTCTGATACACGAAACCAATAACTACTACGGCCTATGGCAAAAATACACATACCATTGTAATCGGACGAGTTTCTGTTTCAGATGCAACAGGAATTTCTCGAGTTCGTCAATCCGTTCGCGAGATATGGAAGTTTGAAGTTAAGGAATGGTTGAGAAACCATCAAAATTTTCGCAAGTCTGATACTCGAAACCAATAACTACAAAGGCCTAGGGGAAAAATAGACATACCTTTGTAATCGGGCGAGTTTCTGCTTTCAGAAGCAACAGGAATTTCTCGAGTTCGTCAATCCGTTCGCGAGATATGGGAGTTTGAATTTAAGGAATGGTTGAGAAACCGTCAATGTTTTCGCAAGTCTGATACTCGAAACCAATAACTACAATGGCCTAGGAGAAAAATACACATACCGTTGTAATCGGGCGAGTTTCTGCTTTCAGATGCAACAGGAATTTCTCGAGTTCGTCAATCTGTTCGCGAGATATGGGAGTTTGAAGTTAAGGAACGGTTGAGAAACCATCACAATTTTCGCAAATCTGATACTCGAAACCAATAACTACTATGGCCTAGGGCAAAAATACACATACCGTTGTAATCGGGCGAGCTACTGCTTTCAGGTGCAATGGGAATTTCTCGAGTTCGTCAATCCTTTCGCGAGATATGGGAGTTTGAAGTTAAGGAATGGTTGAGAAACCATAAAAATTTTCGCAAGTCTGATACTCGAAACCAATAACTACAAAGGCATAGGTGAAAAACACACATATGTTTGAAATCGGGCGAGTTTCTACTTTCAGATGCAACAGGATTTTCTCGAGTTCGTCAATCCGTTAGCGAGATATGGGAGTTTCAATTTATGGAATGGTTGAGCAACCATCAAAATTTTCGCAAGTCTGATACTCGAAACCAATAACTGGAATGACCTTGGGGAAAAGTACACACACCATTGTAATCGGGCGATTTTCTGCTTCCAGGTGCAACAGGAACTTCTCGAGCTCGCCTATCCGTTCGCGAGGTATCGGAGTTTGAAGTTAAGGAATGGTTGAGAAACCATCAAAATTTTCGCAAGTCTGATACTCGAAACCAATACCTACAATGGCCTAGGGGAAAAATACACATAGCGTTGTAATCGGGAGAGTTTCTATTTTCAGATGCAACAGAAATTTTTCGGATTCGTCAATCTGTTCGCGAGATATGGGAGTTTGAAGTTAAGGAATGGTTGAGCAACCAACAAAATTTGCGCTAGTCTGATACTCGAAACCGATAACCGGAATGGCCTAGGGGAAAAGTACACACACCATTGTAATCGGCCGAGTTTCTACTTTCAGATGCAACAGGAATTTCTCGTGTTCGTCAACCGTACGCGAGATATGGGAGTTTGAAGTTAAGGAATGGTTGAGAAACCAACAAAATTTTCGCAAGTCTGGTACTCGAAACCAATAACTACTACGGCCTAGGGCAAAAATACACATACCATTGTAATCGGACGAGTTTCTGTTTCAGATGCAACACTAATTTCTCCAGTTCGTCAATCCGTTCGCGAGATATGGGAGTTTGTAGTTAAGGAATGGTTGAGAAACCATCAAAATTTTCGCAAGTCTGATACTCGAAACCAATAACTTCAAAGGCCTAGGGGAAAAATACACATACCTTTGTAATCGGGCGAGTTTCTACTTTCAGATGCAACAGGAAGTTCTCGAGTTCGTCAATCCGTTCGCGAGATATGGGAGTTTGAATTTAAGGAATGGTTGAGAAACCATCAAAATTTTCGCAACTCTGATACTCGAAACCAATAACTACATAGGCATAGGTGAAAAACACACATATCTTTGTAATCGGGCGAGTTTCTACTTTCAGATGCAACAGGAATTTCTCGAGTTCGTCAATCCGTTAGCGAGATATGGGAGCTTCAATTTAAGGAATGGTTGACAAACTCAAAATTTTCGCTGGTCTGATACTCGAAACCAATGATTGGAATGGCCTAGGGGAAAAGTACACACACCATTGTAATCGGGCGATTTTCTGCTTCCAGGTGCAACAGGAATTTCTCGATTTCGTCAATCCGTTCGCGAGATATGGGAGTTTGAAGTTAAGGAATGCTTGAGAAACCATCAAAATTTTCGGTGGTCTGATACTCGAAACCAATAACTGGAATGACCTTGGGGAAAAGTACACACACCATTGTAATCGGGCGATTTTCTGCTTCCAGGTGCAACAGGAATTTCTCGAGTTCGTCAATCCGTTCGCGAGATATGGGAGTTTGAAGTTAAGGAATGGTTGAGAAACCATCAAAATTTTCGCAAGTCTGATACTCGAAATCAATAACTACAATGCCCTAGGGGAAAAATACACATACCGTTGTAATCGGGCGAGTTTCTGCTATCAGATGCAACAGGAATTTCTCGAGTTCGTCAATCTGTTCGCGAGATATGGGAGTTTGAAGTTAAGGAACGGTTGAGAAACCATCACAATTTTCGCAAGTCTGATACTCGAAACCAATAACTACAAAGGTCTAGGGGAAAAATACACATACCGTTGTAATCGGGCGTGTTTCTACTTTCAGATGCAACAGGAATTTCTCGAGTTCGTCAATCCGTTCGCGAGATATGGGAGTTTGAAGTTAAGGAATGGTTGAGAAACCATCAAAATTTTCGCAATTCTGATGCTAGAAACGAATAACTCGAATGACCTAAGAGAAAAGTACACACACCATTGTAATCGGGCAAGTTTCCACTTTCAGAGGCGACAGGAACTTCTCGAGCTCGCCTATCCGGCCGCGAGGTATCGGAGTTTGAAGTTAAGGAATGGTTGAGAAACCATCAAAATTTTCGCAAGTCTGATACTCGAAACCAATACCTACTACGGCCTATGGCAAAAATACACATACCATTGTAATCGGACGAGTTTCTGTTTCAGATGCAACAGGAATTTCTCGAGTTCGTCAATCCGTTCGCGAGATATGGGAGTTTAAAGTTAAGGAATGGTTGACACACCATCAAAATTTTCGCTGGTCTGATACTCGAAACCGATAACTGGAATGGCCTAGGGGAAAAGTACACACACCATTGTAATCGGGCGAGTTTCTACATTCAGATGCAACAGGAATTTCTCGAGTTCGTCAATCCGTTCGCGAGATATGGGCGTTTGAAGTTAAGGAATGGTTGAAAAACCATCAAAATTTTCGCAATTCTGATACTCGAAACCAATAACTACTACGGCCTAGGGCAAGAATTAACATACCATTGTAATTGGACGAGTTTCTGTTTCAGATGCAACAGGAATTTCTCGAGTTCGTCAATCCGTTCGCGAGATATGGAAGTTTGAAGTTAAGGAATGGTTGAGAAACCATCAAAATTTTCGCAAGTCTGATACTCGAAACCAATAACTACTACGGCCTAGGGCAAAAATTCACATACCATTGTAATTGGACGTGTTTCTGTTTCAGATGCAACAGGAGTTTCTCGAGTTCGCCAATCCGTTCGCGAGATATGGGAGTTTGAAGTTAAGGAATGGTTGAGAAACCAACAAAATTTTCGCTAGTCTGATACTCGAAACCGATAACCGGAATGGCCTAGGGGGAAAGTACACACACCATTGTAACCGGCCGAGTATCTACTTTCAGATACAACAGGAATTTCTCGAATTCGTCAACCGTTCGCGAGATATGGGAGTTTGAAGTTAAGGAATGGTTGAGAAACCAACAAAATTTTCGCAAGTCTGATACACGAAACCAATAACTACTACGGCCTATGGCAAAAATACACATACCATTGTAATCGGACGAGTTTCTGTTTCAGATGCAACAGGAATTTCTCGAGTTCGTCAATCCGTTCGCGAGATATGGAAGTTTGAAGTTAAGGAATGGTTGAGAAACCATCAAAATTTTCGCAAGTCTGATACTCGAAACCAATAACTACAAAGGCCTAGGGGAAAAATAGACATACCTTTGTAATCGGGCGAGTTTCTGCTTTCAGAAGCAACAGGAATTTCTCGAGTTCGTCAATCCGTTCGCGAGATATGGGAGTTTGAATTTAAGGAATGGTTGAGAAACCGTCAATGTTTTCGCAAGTCTGATACTCGAAACCAATAACTACAATGGCCTAGGAGAAAAATACACATACCGTTGTAATCGGGCGAGTTTCTGCTTTCAGATGCAACAGGAATTTCTCGAGTTCGTCAATCTGTTCGCGAGATATGGGAGTTTGAAGTTAAGGAACGGTTGAGAAACCATCACAATTTTCGCAAATCTGATACTCGAAACCAATAACTACTATGGCCTAGGGCAAAAATACACATACCGTTGTAATCGGGCGAGCTACTGCTTTCAGGTGCAATGGGAATTTCTCGAGTTCGTCAATCCTTTCGCGAGATATGGGAGTTTGAAGTTAAGGAATGGTTGAGAAACCATAAAAATTTTCGCAAGTCTGATACTCGAAACCAATAACTACAAAGGCATAGGTGAAAAACACACATATGTTTGAAATCGGGCGAGTTTCTACTTTCAGATGCAACAGGATTTTCTCGAGTTCGTCAATCCGTTAGCGAGATATGGGAGTTTCAATTTAAGGAATGGTTGAGCAACCATCAAAATTTTCGCAAGTCTGATACTCGAAACCAATAACTGGAATGACCTTGGGGAAAAGTACACACACCATTGTAATCGGGCGATTTTCTGCTTCCAGGTGCAACAGGAACTTCTCGAGCTCGCCTATCCGTTCGCGAGGTATCGGAGTTTGAAGTTAAGGAATGGTTGAGAAACCATCAAAATTTTCGCAAGTCTGATACTCGAAACCAATACCTACAATGGCCTAGGGGAAAAATACACATAGCGTTGTAATCGGGAGAGTTTCTATTTTCAGATGCAACAGAAATTTTTCGGATTCGTCAATCTGTTCGCGAGATATGGGAGTTTGAAGTTAAGGAATGGTTGAGCAACCAACAAAATTTGCGCTAGTCTGATACTCGAAACCGATAACCGGAATGGCCTAGGGGAAAAGTACACACACCATTGTAATCGGCCGAGTTTCTACTTTCAGATGCAACAGGAATTTCTCGTGTTCGTCAACCGTTCGCGAGATATGGGAGTTTGAAGTTAAGGAATGGTTGAGAAACCAACAAAATTTTCGCAAGTCTGGTACTCGAAACCAATAACTACTACGGCCTAGGGCAAAAATACACATACCATTGTAATCGGACGAGTTTCTGTTTCAGATGCAACACTAATTTCTCCAGTTCGTCAATCCGTTCGCGAGATATGGGAGTTTGTAGTTAAGGAATGGTTGAGAAACCATCAAAATTTTCGCAAGTCTGATACTCGAAACCAATAACTTCAAAGGCCTAGGGGAAAAATACACATACCTTTGTAATCGGGCGAGTTTCTACTTTCAGATGCAACAGGAATTTCTCGAGTTCGTCAATCCGTTCGCGAGATATGGGAGTTTGAATTTAAGGAATGGTTGAGAAACCATCAAAATTTTCGCAACTCTGATACTCGAAACCAATAACTACATAGGCATAGGTGAAAAACACACATATCTTTGTAATCGGGCGAGTTTCTACTTTCAGATGCAACAGGAATTTCTCGAGTTCGTCAATCCGTTAGCGAGATATGGGAGCTTCAATTTAAGGAATGGTTGACAAACTCAAAATTTTCGGTGGTCTGATACTCGAAACCAATAACTAGCATGGCCTAGGGGAAAAGTACACACACCATTGTAATCGAGCGAGTTTCTACTTTCAGATGCAACAGGAATTTCTCGAGCTCGTCAATCCGTTCGCGAGATATGGGAGTTTGAAGTTAAGGAATGGATGAGAAACCATCAAAATTTTCGCTGGACTGATACTCGAAACCAATAACTGGAATGGCGTAGGGGAAAAGTACACACACCATTGTAATCGAGCGAGTTTCTACTTTCAGATGCAACAGGAATTTCTCGAGCTCGTCAATCCGTTCGCGAGATATGGGAGTTTGAAGTTAAGGAATGGATGAGAAACCACCAAAATTTTCGCTGGTCTGATACTCGAAACCAATAACTGGAATGGCCTGTGGGAAAAATACACACACCTTTGTAATCGGGCGAGTTTCTGCTTTCAGGTGCAACAGGAATTTCTCGAGTTCGTCAATCCGTTCGTGAGATATGGGAGTTTGAAGTTAAGGAATGGTTGAGAAACCAACAAAATTTTCGCAAGTCTGATACTCGAAATCAATAACTACCAAGGCCTAGGGGAAAAATACACATACCTTTGTAATCGGGCGGGTTTCCACTCTCAGATGCAACAGGAATATCTCGAGTTCGTCAATCCGTTCGCGAGAAATGGGAGTTTGAAGTTAAGGAATGGTTGAGAGACTATCAAAATTTTCGCAAGTCTGATACGCGAAAACAATAACTACAAAGGCCTCGGTGAAAAACACACATATCTTTGTAATCGGGCGAGTTTCTACTTTCAGATGCAACAAGAATTTCTCGAGTTCGTCAATTCGTTGGCGAGATATGGGAGTTTGAATTTTAGGAATGGTTGAGCAACCATCAAAATTTTCGCAAGTCTGATACTCGCAACCAATAACTGGAATGACCTTGGGGAAAAGTACACACACCATTGTAATCGGGCGATTTTCTGCTTCCAGGTGCAGCAGGAATTTCTCGAGTTCGTCAATCCGTTCGCGAGATATGGGAGTTTGAAGTTAAGGAATGCTTGAGAAACCATCAAAATTTTCGGCGGTCTGATACTCGAAACCAATAACTGGAATGGCCTAGGGGAAAAGTACACACACCATTGTAATCGGGCGAGTTTCTACTTTCAGATGCAATAGGAATTAATGGAGTTCGTCAATCCGTTCGTGAGATATGGGAGTTTGAAGTTAAGGAATGGTTGAGGAACTATCAAAACTTTCGCAAGTCTGATACTCGAAAACAATAACTACATAGGCCTAGGTGAAAAACACATATATCTTTGTAATCGGGCGAGTTTCTACTTTCAGATGCAACAGGAATTTCTCGAGTTCGTCAATCCGTTCGCGAGAAATGGGAGTTTGATGTTATGGAATGGTTGAGAAACTATCAAAATTTTCGCAAGTCTGATAACCGAAACCAATAACTATAATGGCCTAGGTGAAAAACACACATATCTTTGTAATCGAGCGAGTTTCTACTTTCAGATGCAACAGGAATTTCTCGAGTTCGCCAATCCGTTCGCGAGGTATCGGAGTATGAAGTTAAAGAATGGTTGAGAAACCATCAAAATTTTCGCAAGTCTGATAATGGAAACCAATAACTACTATGGCCTAGGTGAAAAACACACATATCTTTGTAATCGGCCGAGTTTCTACTTTCTGATGCAACAGGAATTTCCCGAGTTCGTCAATCCGTTCGCGAGATATGGGTGTTTGAAGTTAAGGAATGGTTGAGAAACCATCAAAATTTTCGTTGGTCTGATACTCGAAACCAATAACTGGAATGGCGTAGGGGAAAAGTACACACACCACTGTAATAGAGCGAGTTTCTACTTTCAGATGCAACAGGAATTTCTCGAGCTCGTCAATCCGTTCGCGAGATATGGGAGTTTGAAGTTAAGGAATGGATGAGAAACCATCAAAATTTTCGCTGGTCTGATACTCGAAACCAATAACTGGAATGGCCTAGGGGAAAAATACACACACCTTTGTAATCGGGCGAGTTTCTGCTTTCAGGTGCAACAGGAATTTCTCGAGTTCGTCAATTCGTTCGTGAGATATGGGAGTTTGAAGTTAAGGAATGGTTGAGAAACCATCAAAATTTTCGCAAGTCTGATACTCGAAAACAATAACTACAAAGGCCTCGGTGAAAAACACACACATCTTTGTAATCGGGCGAGTTTCTACTTTCAGATGCAACAGAAATTTCTCGAGTTCGTCAATCCGTTGGCGAGATATGGGAGTTTGAATTTAAGGAATGGTTGAGCAACCATCAAAATTTTCGCAAGTCTGATACTCGACACCAATAACTACCAAGGCCTAGGGGAAAAATACACATACCTTTGTAATCGGGCGGGTTTCCACTCTCAGATGCAACAGGAATATCTCGAGTTCGTCAATCCGTTTGCGAGAAATGGGAGTTTGAAGTTAAGGAATGGTTGAGAGACTATCAAAATTTTCGCAAGTCTGATACTCGAAAACAATAACTACAAAGGCCTCGGTGAAAAACACACATATCTTTGTAATCGGGCGAGTTTCTACTTTCAGATGCAACAGGAATTTCTGGAGTTCGTCAATCCGTTGGCGAGATATGGGAGTTTGAATTTAAGGAATGGTTGAGCAACCATCAAAATTTTCGCAAGTCTGATACTCGAAACCAATAACTGGAATGGCCTAGGGGAAAAGTACACACATCATTGTAATCGGGCGAGTTTCTACTTTCAGATGCAATAGGAATTAATGGAGTTCGTCAATCCGTTCGCGAGAAATGGGAGTTTGAAGTTAAGGAATGCTTGAGAAACCATCAAAATTTTCGGTGGTCTGATACTCGAAACCAATAACTGGCATGGTCTAGCGGAAAAGTACACACACCACTCTAATCGGGCGCGTTTCTACTTTCAGATGCAACAGGAATTTCCCGAGTTCGTCAATCCGTTCGCGAGATATGGCTGTTTGAAGTTAAGGAATGGTTGAGAAACCATCACAATTTTCGTTGGTCTGATACTCGAAACCAATAACTGGAATGGCGTAGGGGAAAAGTACACACACCATTGTAATCGGGCGAGTTTCTACTTTCAGATGCAATAGGAATTAATGGAGTTCGTCAATCCGTTCGCGAGAAATGGGAGTTTGAAGTTAAGGAATGGTTGAGAAACTATCAAAATTTTCGCAAGTGTGATACCCGTAACCAATAACTGGCATGGCCTAGGGCAAAAATACACATACCGTTGTAACCGGTCGAGTTTCCACTTTCAGATGCAACAGGAATTTCTCGATTTCGTCAATCCGTTCGCGAGAAATGGGAGTTTGAAGTTAAGGAATGCTTGAGAAACCATCAAAATTTTCGGTGGTCTGATACTCGAAACCAATAACTGGCATGGTCTAGCGGAAAAGTACACACACCACTCTAATCGGGCGCGTTTCTACTTTCAGATGCAACAGGAATTTCCCGAGTTCGTCAATCCGTTCGCGAGATATGGGTGTTTGAAGTTAAGGAATGGTTGAGAAACCATCACAATTTTCGTTGGTCTGATACTCGAAACCAATAACTACAAAGCCCTAGGGGAAAATTTCACATACCTTTGTAATCGGGCGAGTTTATACTTTCAGATGCAACAGGAATTTCTCGAGTTCGCCAATCCGTTCGCGAGGTATCGGAGTTTGAAGTTAAAGAATGGTTGAGAAACCATCAAAATTTTCGCAAGTGTGATACTCGAAACCAATAACTGGAATGGCCTAGGGGAAAAGTACACACACCATTGTAATGGGGCGAGTTTCTACTTTCAGATGCAACAGGAATTCCTCGAGTTCGTCAATCGGTTCGCGAGATATGGGAGTTTGATGTTAAGGAATGCTTGAGAAACCATCAAAATTGTCGCAAGTCTGATACTCGAAACCAATAACTACAAAGCCTTAGGGGAAAAATACACATACCGCTGTAATCGGACGAGTTTCTGCTTCCAGATGCAACAGGAATTTCTCGAGTTCGTCAATTCGTTCGCGAGATATGAGAATTTGAAGTTAAGGAACGGTTGAGAAACAATCAAAATTTTGCAAGTCTGATACTCGAAACCAATAACTGGTACGGTCTAGGGGAAAAGTTCACACACCATTGTAATCAGGCAAGTTTCTACTTTCAGATGCAACAGGAATTTCTCGAGTTCGTCAATCCGTTCGCGAGATATGGGTGTTTGAAGTTAAGGAATGGTTGAGAAACCATCAAAATTTTCTCAATTCTGATGCTAGAAACGATTAACTGGAATGACCTAGGGAAAAAGTAACACACCATTGTAATCGGTCGACTTTCTAATTTCAGATGCAACCGGAAATAATAGAGTTCGTCAATCCGTTCGCGAGATATGGGAGTTTGAAGTTGAGGAATGCTTGAGAAACCATCAAAATTTTCGTAAGTCTGATGCTAGAAACGAAGAACTGGAATGACCTAGGGAAAAAGTACACACACCGTTGTAATCGGTCGACTTTCTACTTTCAGATGCAACAGGAAATAGTCGAGTTCGTCAATCCGTTCGCGAGATATGGGAGTTTGAAGTTAAGGAATGGTTGAGAAACCATCAAAATTTTCGCAAGTCTGATACTCGAAACCAATAACTACAAAGCCCTAGGGGAAAATTTCACATACCTTTGTAATCGGGCGAGTTTATACTTCCAGATGCAACAGGAATTTCTCGAGTTCGCCAATCCGTTCGCGAGGTATCGGAGTTTGAAGTTAAAGAATGGTTGAGAAACCATCAAAATTTTCGCAAGTGTGATACTCGAAACCAGTAACTGGAATGGCCTAGGGGAAAAGTACACACACCATTGTAATGGGGCGAGTTTCTACTTTCAGATGCAACAGGAATTCCTCGAGTTCGTCAATCGGTTCGCGAGATATGGGAGCTTGAAGCTAAGGAATGGTTGTGAGACCATCACAATTTTCGCAAGTCTGATACTCGAAACCAATAACTACAAAGCCCTAGGGGAAAAATACACATACCTATGTAATCGGGCGAGTTTATACTTTCAGATGCGACAGGAATTTCTCGAGCTCGTCAATCCGTTCGCGAGATATGGGAGTTTGAAATTAAGGAACGGTTGAGAAACCATCAAAATTTTCGCAAAACTGATACTCGAAGCCAATAACTGGAATGGCCTAGTGGAAAAGTACACACACCATTGTAATGGGGCGAGTTTCTACTTTCAGATGCAACAGGAATTCCTCGAGTTCGTCAATCCGTTCGCGAGATATGGGAGTTTGAAGTTAAGGAATGGTTGAGAGACCATCACAATTTTCGCAAGTCTGATACTCGAAACCAATAACCACTATGGCCTAGGGCAAAAATACACATACTGTTGTAATCGGACGAGTTTCTGCTTTCAGGTGCAACAGGAATTTCTCGAGATCGTCAATTCGTTCGCGAGATATGGGAGTTTGAAATTAAGGAACGGTTGAGAAAACATCAAAATTTTCGCAAGTCTGATACTCGAAACCAATAACTGGAATGGCCTAGGGGAAAAGTACACACACAACTGTAATGGGGAGAGATTCTACTTTCAGATGCAACAGGAATTTCTCGAGTTCGTCAATCCGTTCGCGAGATATGGGATTTTGAAGTTAAGGAATGGTTGTGAGACCATCACAATTTTCGGAAGTCTGATACTCGAAACCAATAACTACTATGGCCTTGGGGAAAAATACACATACCTTTGTAATCGGGCGAGTTTCTACTTTCAGATGCAACAGGAATTTCTCGAGTTCGTCAATCCGTTCGCGAGATATGGGAGTTTGAAGTTAAGGAATGGTTGAGAAACCATCAAAATTTTCGCAATTCTGATGCTAGAAACTAATAACTGGAATGACCTAGGGAAAAAGTAAACACACCATTGTAATCGGTCGACTTTCTACTTTCAGATGCAACAGGAAATAATCGAGTTCGTCAATCCGTTCTCGAGATATGGGAGTTTGAAGTTAAGGAATGCTTGAGAAACAATCAAAATATTCGCAGGTCTGATACTCGAAACCAATAACTACAAAGGCCTAGGAGAAAGATACACATACCTTTGTAATCGGTCGAGTTTCTACTTTCAGATACAACAGGAATTTCTCGAGCTCGTCAATCCGTTCGCGAGATATGGGAGTTTGAAGTTAAGGAATGGTTGAGAAACCATCAAAATTTTCGCAATTCTGATGCTAGAAACGAATAACTGGAATGACCTAGGGGAAAAGTACACACACCATTGTAATCGGGCCAGTTTCTACTTTCAAGTGCAGCAGGAATTTCTCGAGTTCGCCAATCCGTTCCCGAGGTATTGGAGTTTGAAGTTAAGGAATGGTTGAGAAACCATCAAAATTTTCGCAAGTCTGATACTCGAAACCAATAACTGGAATGGCCTAGGGGAAAAGTACACACACCATTGTAATGGGGCGAGTTTCTACTTTCAGATGCAACAGGAATTTCTTGAGTTCGCCAATCCGTTCGCGAGGTATCGGAGTTTGAAGTTAAAGAATGGTTGAGAAACCATCAAAATTTTCGCAAGTGTGATACTCGAAACCAATAACTGGAATGGCCTAGGGGAAAAGTACACACACCATTGTAATGGGGCGAGTTTCTACTTTCAGATGCAACAGGAATTCCTCGAGTTCGTCAATCGGTTCGCGAGATATGGGAGCTTGAAGCTAAGGAATGGTTGTGAGACCATCACAATTTTCGCAAGTCTGATACTCGAAACCAATAACTACAAAGCCCTAGGGGAAAAATACACATACCTATGTAATCGGGCGAGTTTATACTTTCAGATGCGACAGGAATTTCTCGAGCTCGTCAATCCGTTCGCGAGATATGGGAGTTTGAAATTAAGGAACGGTTGAGAAACCATCAAAATTTTCGCAAAACTGATACTCGAAACCAATAACTGGAATGGCCTAGTGGAAAAGTACACACACCATTGTAATGGGGCGAGTTTCTACTTTCAGATGCAACAGGAATTCCTCGAGTTCGTCAATCCGTTCGCGAGATATGGGAGTTTGAAGTTAAGGAATGGTTGAGAGACCATCACAATTTTCGCAAGTCTGATACTCGAAACCAATAACTACTATGGCCTAGGGCAAAAATACACATACTGTTGTAATCGGACGAGTTTCTGCTTTCAGGTGCAACAGGAATTTCTCGAGATCGTCAATTCGTTCGCGAGATATGGGAGTTTGAAATTAAGGAACGGTTGAGAAAACATCAAAATTTTCGCAAGTCTGATACTCGAAACCAATAACTGGAATGGCCTAGGGGAAAAGTACACACACAACTGTAATGGGGAGAGATTCTACTTTCAGATGCAACAGGAATTTCTCGAGTTCGTCAATCCGTTCGCGAGATATGGGATTTTGAAGTTAAGGAATGGTTGTGAGACCATCACAATTTTCGGAAGTCTGATACTCGAAACCAATAACTACTATGGCCTAGGGCAAAAATACACATACCTTTGTAATCGGGCGAGTTTCTACTTTCAGATGCAACAGGAATTTCTCGAGTTCGTCAATCCGTTCGCGAGATATGGGAGTTTGAAGTTAAGGAATGGTTGAGAAACCATCAAAATTTTCGCAATTCTGATGCTAGAAACGAATAACTGGAATGACCTAGGGGAAAAGTACACACACCATTGCAATCGGGCCAGTTTCTACTTTCAAGTGCAGCAGGAATTTCTCGAGTTCGCCAATCCGTTCCCGAGGTATTGGAGTTTGAAGTTAAGGAATGGTTGAGAAACCATCAAAATTTTCGCAAGTCTGATACTCGAAACCAATAACTGGAATGGCCTAGGGGAAAAGTACACACACCATTGTAATGGGGCGAGTTTCTACTTTCAGATGCAACAGGAATTCCTCGAGTTCGTCAATCCGTTCGCGAGATATGGGAGTTTGAAGTTAAGGAATGGTTGAGAAACCATCAAAATTTTCGCAAGTCTGATACTCGAAACCAATAACTACAAAGCCCTAGGGGAAAAATACACATACCTTTGTAATCGGGCGAGTTTGTACTTACATATGCAACAGGAATTTCTCGAGTTCGCCAATCCGTTCGCGAGGTATCGGAGTATGAAGTTAAAGAATGGTTGAGAAACCATCAAAATTTTCGCAAGTCTGATAATGGAAACCAATAACTACTATGGCCTAGGGCAAAAATACACATACCGTTGTAATCGGGCGAGTTTCAGCTTTTAGATCCAACAGGAATTTCTCGAGTTCATCAATCTGTTCGCGAGACATGGGAGTTTGAAGTTAAGGAATGGTTGTGATACCATCACAATTTTCGGAAGTCTGATACTTGAAACCAATAACTGCCGAGCCCTAGGGGAAAAATACACATACCTTCGTAAACGGGCGAGTTTCTACTTTCAGATGCAACAGGAATTCCTCGAGTTCGTCAATCCGTTCGCGAGATATGGGAGTTTGAAGTTAAGGAATGGTTGAGAGACCATCACAATTTTCGCAAGTCTGATACTCGAAACCAATAACTACTATGGCCTAGGGCAAAAATACACATACTGTTGTAATCGGACGAGTTTCTGCTTTCAGGTGCAACAGGAATTTCTCGAGATCGTCAATTCGTTCGCGAGATATGGGAGTTTGAAATTAAGGAACGGTTGAGAAAACATCAAAATTTTCGCAAGTCTGATACTCGAAACCAATAACTGGAATGGCCTAGGGGAAAAGTACACACACCACTGTAATGGGGAGAGATTCTACTTTCAGATGCAACAGGAATTTCTCGAGTTCGTCAATCCGTTCGCGAGATATGGGATTTTGAAGTTAAGGAATGGTTGTGAGACCATCACAATTTTCGCAAGTCTGATACTCGAAACCAATAACTACTATGGCCTAGGGCAAAAATACACATACTGTTGTAATCGGACGAGTTTCTGCTTTCAGGTGCAACAGGAATTTCTCGAGATGGTCAATTCGTTCGCGAGATATGGGAGTTTGAAATTAAGGAACGGTTGAGAAAACATCAAAATTTTCGCAAGTCTGATACTCGAAACCAATAACTGGAATGACCTAGGGGAAAAGTATACACACCATTGTAATCGGGCCAGTTTCTACTTTCAAGTGCAGCAGGAATTTCTCGAGTTCGCCAATCCGTTCCCGAGGTATTGGAGTTGGAAGTTAAGGAATGGTTGAGAAACCATCAAAATTATCGCAAGTCTGATACTCGAAACCAATAACTGGAAGGGCCTAGGGGAAAAGTACACACACCATTGTAATGGGGCGAGTTTCTACTTTCAGATGCAACAGGAATTCCTCGAGTTCGTCAATCCGTTCGCGAGATATGGGAGTTTGAAGTTAAGGAATGGTTGAGAAACCATCAAAATTTTCGCAAGTCTGATACTCGAAACCAATAACTACAAAGCCCTAGGGGAAAAATACACATACCTTTGTAATCGGGCGAGTTTGTACTTTCATATGCAACAGGAATTTCTCGAGTTCGCCAATCCGTTCGCGAGGTATCGGAGTATGAAGTTAAAGAATGGTTGAGAAACCATCAAAATTTTCGCAAGTCTGATAATGGAAACCAATAACTACTATGGCCTAGGGCAAAAATACACATACCGTTGTAATCGGGCGAGTTTCAGCTTTTAGATCCAACAGGAATTTCTCGAGTTCATCAATCCGTTCGCGAGACATGGGAGTTTGAAGTTAAGGAATGGTTGTGATACCATCACAATTTTCGGAAGTCTGATACTCGAAACCAATAACTACTATGGCCTAGGGGAAAAATACACATACCTTTGTAATCAGTCGAGTTTCTACTTTCAGATGCAACAGGAATTTCTCGAGTTCGTCAATCCGTTCGCGAGATATGGGTGTTTGAAGTTAAGGAATGGTTGAGAAATCATCAAAATTTTCGCAATTCTGATGCTAGAAACGAATAACTGGAATGACCTAGGGAAAAAGTACACACACCATTGTAATCGGTCGACTTTCTAATTTCAGATGCAACAGGAAATAATCGTGTTCGTCAATCCGTTCGCGAGATATGGGAGTTTGAAGTTAAAGAATGGTTGAGAAACCATCACAATTTTCGGAAGTCTGATACCCGAAACCAATAACTACTATGGCCTAGGGGAAAAATACACATACCTTTGTAATCGGGCGAGTTTCTACTTTCAGATGCAACAGGAATTTCTCGAGTTCGTCAATCCGTTCGCGAGATATGGGAGTTTGATGTTAAGGAATGGTTGAGAAACCATCATAATTTTCGCAATTCTGATGCTAGAAACGAATAACTGGAATGACCTAGGGGAAAAGTACACACACCATTGTAATCGGTAGACTTTCTACTTTCAGATGCAACAGGAAATAATCGAGTTCGCCAATCCGTTCGCGAGGTATGGGAGTATGAAGTTAAGGAATGCTTGAGAAACTATCAAAATTTTTGCAAGTCTGATACTCGAAACCAGTAACAACAAAGCCCTAGGGGAAAAATGCACATACCCTTGTAATCGGGCGAGTTTTTACTTTCAGATGCAACAGGAATTTCTCGAGCTCGACAATCCGTTCGCGAGATATGGGAGTTTGAAGTTAAGGAATGGTTGAGGAATCATCAAAATTTTCCCAAGTCTGATACTCGAAACCAAAAACTCGAATGACCTAGGGGAAAAGTACACACACCATTGTAATCGGGCAAGTTTCTACTTTCAGAGGCGACAGGAACTTCTCGAGTTCGCTAATCCGTTCGCGAGGTATCGGAGTTTGAAGTTAAGGAATGGTTGAGAAACCATCAATATTTTCGCAAGTCTGATTCTCGAAACCAATAACTGCAACGGCCTAGGGGAAAAGTACACAAACGATTGTAATCGGGCCAGTTTCTACTTTCAAATGCAACAGGAATTTCTCGAGTTCGCCGATCCGTTCGCGATGTATCGGAGTTTGAAGTTAAGGAATGGTTGTGAGACCATCACAATTTTCGGAAGTCTGATACTCGAAACCAATAACTACTATGGCCTTGGGGAAAAATACACATACCTTTGTAATCGGGCGAGTTTCTACTTTCCGTTGCAACAGGAATTTCTCGAGTTCGTCAATCCGTTCGCGAGATATGGGAGTTTGAAGTTAAGGAATGGTTGAGAAACCATCGAAATATTCGCAAGTCTGATACTCGAAACCAATACCTGGAATGGTCTAGGGGAAAATTACACACACCACTCTAATGGGGCGAGTTTCTACTCTCAGATGCAACAGGAATTTCTCGAGCTCGTCAATCCGTTCGCGAGATATGGGAGTTTGAAGTTAAGGAATGGTTGAGAAACCATCAAAATATTCGCAAGTCTGATACTCGAAACCAATAACTGGAATGACCTAGGGGAAAAGTACACACACCATTGTAATCGGGCCAGTTTCTACTTTCAAGTGCAGCAGGAATTTCTCGAGTTCGCCAATCCGTTCCCGAGGTATTGGAGTTTGAAGTTAAGGAATGGTTGAGAAACCATCAAAATTTTCGCAAGTCTGATACTCGAAACCAATAACTGGAATGGCCTAGGGGAAAAGTACACACACCATTGTAATGGGGCGAATTTCTACTTTCAGATGAAACAGGAATTCCTCGAGTTCGTCAATCCGTTCGCGAGATATGGGAGTTTGAAGTTAAGGAATGGTTGAGAAACCATCAAAATTTTCGCAAGTCTGATACTCGAAACCAATAACTACAAAGCCCTAGGGGAAAAATACACATACCTTTGTAATCGGGCGAGTTTGTACTTTCATATGCAACAGGAATTTCTCGAGTTCGCCAATCCGTTCGCGAGGTATCGGAGTATGAAGTTAAAGAATGGTTGAGAAACCATCAAAATTTTCGCAAGTCTGATAATGGAAACCAATAACTACTATGGCCTAGGGCAAAAATACACATACCGTTGTAATCGGGCGAGTTTCAGCTTTTAGATCCAACAGGAATTTCTCGAGTTCATCAATCCGTTCGCGAGACATGGGAGTTTGAAGTTAAGGAATGGTTGTGATACCATCACAATTTTCGGAAGTCTGATACTTGAAACCAATAACTGCCAAGCCCTAGGGGAAAAATACACATACCTTCGTAATCGGGCGAGTTTCTACTTTCAGATGCAACAGGAATTCCTCGAGTTCGTCAATCCGTTCGCGAGATATGGTAGTTTGAAGTTAAGGAATGGTTGAGAGACCATCACAATTTTCGCAAGTCTGATACTCGAAACCAATAACTACTATGGCCTAGGGCAAAAATACACATAGCGTTGTAATCGGACGAGTTTCTGCTTTCAGGTGCAACAGGAATTTCTCGAGATCGTCAATTCGTTCGCGAGATATGGGAGTTTGAAATTAAGGAACGCTTGAGAAAACATCAAAATTTTCGCAAGTCTGATACTCGAAACCAATAACTGGAATGGCCTAGGGGAAAAGTACACACACCACTGTAATGGGGAGAGATTCTACTTTCAGATGCAACAGGAATTTCTCGAGTTCGTCAATCCGTTCGCGAGATATGGGATTTTGAAGTTAAGGAATGGTTGTGAGACCATCACAATTTTCGGAAGTCTGATACTCGAAACCAATAACTACAAAGGCCTAGGAGAAAGATACACATACCTTTGTAATCGGTCGAGTTTCTACTTTCAGATACAACAGGAATTTCTCGAGCTCGTCAATTCGTTCGCGAGATATGGGAGTTTGAAGTTAAGGAATGGTTGAGAAACCATCAAAATTTTCGCAATTCTGATGCTAGAAACGAATAACTGGAATGACCTAGGGGAAAAGTACACACACCATTGTAATCGGGCCAGTTTCTACTTTCAAGTGCAGCAGGAATTTCTCGAGTTCGCCAGTCCGTTCCCGAGGTATTGGAGTTGGAAGTTAAGGAATGGTTGAGAAACCATCAAAATTTTCGCAAGTCTGATACTCGAAACCAATAACTGGAATGGCCTAGGGGAAAAGTACACACACCATTGTAATGGGGCGAGTTTCTACTTTCAGATGCAACAGGAATTCCTCGAGTTCGTCAATCCGTTCGCGAGATATGGGAGTTTGAAGTTAAGGAATGGTTGAGAAACCATCAAAATTTTCGCAAGTCTGATACTCGAAACCAATAACTACAAAGCCCTAGGGGAAAAATACACATACCTTTGTAATCGGGCGAGTTTGTACTTTCATATGCAACAGGAATTTCTCGAGTTCGCCAATCCGTTCGCGAGGTATCGGAGTATGAAGTTAAAGAATGGTTGAGAAACCATCAAAATTTTCGCAAGTCTGATAATGGAAACCAATAACTACTATGGCCTAGGGCAGAAATACACATACCGTTGTAATCGGGCGAGTTTCAGCTTTTAGATCCAACAGGAATTTCTCGAGTTCATCAATCCGTTCGCGAGACATGGGAGTTTGAAGTTAAGGAATGGTTGTGATACCATCACAATTTTCGGAAGTCTGATACTCGAAACCAATAACTACTATGACCTAGGGGAAAAATACACATACCTTTGTAATCAGTCGAGTTTCTACTTTCAGATGAAACAGGAATTTCTCGAGTTCGTCAATCCGTTCGCGAGATATGGGAGTTTGATGTTAAGGAATGCTTGAGAAACCATCAAAATTGTCGCAAGTCTGATACTCGAAACCAATAACTACAAAGCCTTAGGGGAAAAATACACATACCGCTGTAATCGGACGAGTTTCTGCTTCCAGATACAACAGGAATTTCTCGAGTTGATCAATCCGTTCGCGAGACATGGGAGTTTGAAATTAAGGAACGGTTGAGAAACCATCAAAATTTTCGCATCTCTGATACTAGAAACCAATAACTACTATGGCCTAGGAGAAAAATACACATACCTTTGTAATCGGGCGAGTTTCTACTTTCAGATGCAACAGGAATTTCTCGAGTTCGTCAATCCGTTCGCGAGATATGGGTGTTTGAAGTTAAGGAATGGTTGAGAAATCATCAAAATTTTCGCAATTCTGATGCTAGAAACGAATAACTGGAATGACCTAGGGAAAAAGTACACACACCATTGTAATCGGTAGACTTTCTACTTTCAGATGCAACAGGAAATAATCGAGTTCGCCAATCCGTTCGCGAGGTATGGGAGTATGAAGTTAAGGAATGCTTGAGAAACTATCAAAATTTTTGCAAGTCTGATACTCGAAACCAGTAACAACAAAGCCCTAGGGGAAAAATGCACATACCCTTGTAATCGGGCGAGTTTCTACTTTCAGATGCAACAGGAATTTCTCGAGCTCGACAATCCGTTCGCGAGATATGGGAGTTTGAAGTTAAGGAATGGTTGAGGAATCATCAAAATTTTCCCAAGTCTGATACTCGAAACCAATAACTCGAATGACCTAGGGGAAAAGTACACACACCATTGTAATCGGGCAAGTTTCTACTTTCAGAGGCGACAGGAACTTCTCGAGTTCGCTAATCCGTTCGCGAGGTATCGGAGTTTGAAGTTAAGGAATGGTTGAGAAACCATCAAAATTTTCGCAAGTCAGATACTCGAAACCAATAACTGGAACGGCCTAGGGGATAAGTACACACACCATTGTAATCGGGCAAGTTTCTACTTTCAAATGCAACAGGAATTTCTCGAGTTCGTCAATCCGTTCGCGAGATATGGGAGTTTGAAGTTAAGGAATGCTTGAGAAACCATCAAAATTTTCGCAATTCTGATACTCGAAACCAATAACTACTAAGCCCTAGGGGAAAATTACACATACCTTTGTAATCGGGCGAGTTTATACTTTCAGATGCAACAGGAATTTGTCGAGCTCGTCAATCCGTTCGCGAGATATGGGAGTTTGAAGTTAAGGAATGGTTGAGAAACCATCATAATTTTCGCAATTCTGATGCTAGAAACGAATAACTGGAATGACCTAGGGGAAAAGTACACACACCATTGTAATCGGTAGACTTTCTACTTTCAGATGCAAGAGGAAATAATCGAGTTCGCCAATCCGTTCGCGAGATATGGGAGTTTGAAGTTAAGGAATGGTTGAGAAACCATCAAAATTTTCGCAAGTCTGATTCTCGAAACCAATAACTGGAACGGCCTAGGGGAAAAGTACACACACCATTGTAATCGGTAGACTTTCTACTTTCAGATGCAAGAGGAAATAATCGAGTTCGCCGATCCGTTCGCGAGGTATCGCAGTTTGAAGTTAAGGAATGGTTGTGAGACCGTCACAATTTTCGGAAGTCTGATACTCGAAACCAATAATAGGAATGGCCTAGGGGATAAGTACACACACCATTGTAATCGGGCAAGCTTCTACTTTCAAATGCAACAGGAATTTCTCGAGTTCGTCAATCCGTTCGCGAGATATGGGAGTTTGAAGTTAAGGAATGGTTGAGAAACCATCAAAATTTTCGCAAGTCAGATACTCGAAACCAATAACTGGAACGGCCTAGGGGATAAGTACACACACCATTGTAATCGGGCAAGTTTCTACTTTCAAATGCAACAGGAATTTCTCGAGTTCGTCAATCCGTTCGCGAGATATGGGAGTTTGAAGTTAAGGAATGCTTGAGAAACCATCAAAATTTTCGCAATTCTGATACTCGAAACCAATAACTACTAAGCCCTAGGGGAAAATTACACATACCTTTGTAATCGGGCGAGTTTATACTTTCAGATGCAACAGGAATTTGTCGAGCTCGTCAATCCGTTCGCGAGATATGGGAGTTTGAAGTTAAGGAATGGTTGAGAAACCATCATAATTTTCGCAATTCTGATGCTAGAAACGAATAACTGGAATGACCTAGGGGAAAAGTACACACACCATTGTAATCGGTAGACTTTCTACTTTCAGATGCAAGAGGAAATTATCGAGTTCGCCAATCCGTTCGCGAGATATGGGAGTTTGAAGTTAAGGAATGGTTGAGAAACCATCAAAATTTTCGCAAGTCTGATTCTCGAAACCAATAACTGGAACGGCCTAGGGGAAAAGTACACAAACCATTGTAATCGGGCCAGTTTCAACTTTCAAATGCAACAGGAATTTCTCGAGTTCGCCGATCCGTTCGCGAGGTATCGGAGTTTGAAGTTAAGGAATGGTTGTGAGACCATCACAATTTTCGGAAGTCTGATTCTCGAAACCAATAACTACTATGGCCTAGGGGAAAAATACACATACCTTTGTAATCGGGCGAGTTTCTACTGTCAGATGCAACAGGAATTTCTCGAGTTCGTCAATCCGTTCGCGAGATCTGGGAGTTTGATGTTAAGGAATGCTTAAGAAACCATCAAAATTGTCGCAAGTCTGATACTCGAAACCAATAACTACAAAGCCTTAGGGGAAAAATACACATACCTTTGTAATCAGGCGAGTTTCTACATTCAGATGCAATAGGAATTTCCCGAGTTCGGCAATCCGTTCGCGAGATATGGGAGTTTGAAGTTAAGGAATGGTTGAGAAACCATCATAATTTTCGCAATTCTGATGCTAGAAACGAATAACTGGAATGACCTAGGGGAAAAGTACACAAACCATTGTAATCGGGCCAGTTTCTACTTTCAAGTGCAGCAGGAATTTCTCGAGTTCGCCAACCCGTTCCCGAGGTAACGGAGTTTGAAGTTAAGGAATGGTTGAGAAACCATCAAAATTTTCGCAAGCCTGATACTCGAAACCAATAACTGGAACGGCCTAGGGGATAAGTACACACACCATTGTAATCGGGCAAGTTTCTACTTTCAAATGCAACAGGAATTTCTCGAGTTCGTCAATCCGTTCGCGAGATATGGGAGTTTGAAGTTAAGGAATGCTTGAGAAACCATCAAAATTTTCGCAATTCTGATACTCGAAACCAATAACTACTAAGCCCTAGGGGAAAATTACACATACCTTTGTAATCGGGCGAGTTTATACTTTCAGATGCAACAGGAATTTGTCGAGCTCGTCAATCCGTTCGCGAGATATGGGAGTTTGAAGTTAAGGTATGGTTGAGAAACCATCAAAATTTTCGCAAGTCTGATTCTCGAAACCAATATCTGGAACGGCCTAGGGGAAAAGTACACAAACCATTGTAATCGGGCCAGTTTCTACTTTCAAATGCAACAGGAATTTCTCGAGTTCGCCGATCCGTTCGCGAGGTATCGGAGTTTGCAGTTAAGGAATGGTTGAGAAACCATCAAAATATTCGCAAGTCTGATACTCGAAACCAATAACTGGAATGACCTAGGGGAAAAGTACACACACCATTGTAATCGGGCCAGTTTCTACTTTCAAGTGCAGCAGGAATTTCTCGAGTTCGCCAATCCGTTCCCGAGGTATTGGAGTTTGAAGTTAAGGAATGGTTGAGAAACCATCAAAATTTTCGCAAGTCTGATACTCGAAACCAATAACTGGAATGGCCTAGGGGAAAAGTACACACACCATTGTAATGGGGCGAATTTCTACTTTCAGATGAAACAGGAATTCCTCGAGTTCGTCAATCCGTTCGCGAGATATGGGAGTTTGAAGTTAAGGAATGGTTGAGAAACCATCGAAATTTTCGCAATTCTGGTGCTAGAAACGAATAACTGGAATGACCTAGGGAAAAAGTACACACACCATTGTAATCGGTCGACTTTCTACTTTCAGATGCAACAGGAAATAATCGAGTTCGTCAATCCGTTCTCGAGATATGGGAGTTTGAAGTTAAGGAATGCTTGAGAAACCATCGAAATATTCGCAAGTCTGATACTCGAAACCAATAACTGGAATGGTCTAGGGGAAAATTACACACACCACTCTAATGGGGCGAGTTTCTACTCTCAGATGCAACAGTAATTTCTCGAGCTCGTCAATCCGTTCGCGAGATATGGGAGTTTGAAGTTAAGGAATGGTTGAGAAACCATCCAAATATTCGCAAGTCTGATACTCGAAACCAATAACTGGAATGACCTAGGGGAAAAGTACACACACCATTGTAATCGGGCCAGTTTCTACTTTCAAGTGCAGCAGGAATTTCTCGAGTTCGCCAATCCGTTCCCGAGGTATTGGAGTTTGAAGTTAAGGAATGGTTGAGAAACCATCAAAATTTTCGCAAGTCTGATACTCGAAACCAATAACTGGAATGGCCTAGGGGAAAAGTACACACACCATTGTAATGGGGCGAATTTCTACTTTCAGATGAAACAGGAATTCCTCGAGTTCGTCAATCCGTTCGCGAGATATGGGAGTTTGAAGTTAAGGAATGGTTGAGAAACCATCAAAATTTTCGCAAGTCTGATACTCGAAACCAATAACTACAAAGCCCTAGGGGAAAAATACACATACCTTTGTAATCGGGCGAGTTTGTACTTTCATATGCAACAGGAATTTCTCGAGTTCGCCAATCCGTTCGCGAGGTATCGGAGTATGAAGTTAAAGAATGGTTGAGAAACCATCAAAATTTTCGCAAGTCTGATAATGGAAACCAATAACTACTATGGCCTAGGGCAAAAATACACATACCATTGTAATCGGGCGAGTTTCAGCTTTTAGATCCAACAGGAATTTCTCGAGTTCATCAATCCGTTCGCGAGACATGGGAGTTTGAAGTTAAGGAATGGTTGTGATACCATCACAATTTTCGGAAGTCTGATACTTGAAACCAATAACTGCCAAGCCCTAGGGGAAAAATACACATACCTTCGTAATCGGGCGAGTTTCTACTTTCAGATGCAACAGGAATTCCTCGAGTTCGTCAATCCGTTCGCGAGATATGGGAGTTTGAAGTTAAGGAATGGTTGAGAGACCATCACAATTTTCGCAAGTCTGATACTCGAAACCAATAACTACAAAGCCCTAGGGGAAAAATACACATACCTTTGTAATCGGGCGAGTTTGTACTTTCATATGCAACAGGAATTTCTCGAGTTCGCCAATCCGTTCGCGAGGTATCGGAGTATGAAGTTAAAGAATGGTTGAGAAACCATCAAAATTTTCGCAAGTCTGATAATGGAAACCAATAACTACTATGGCCTAGGGCAGAAATACACATACCGTTGTAATCGGGCGAGTTTCAGCTTTTAGATCCAACAGGAATTTCTCGAGTTCATCAATCCGTTCGCGAGACATGGGAGTTTGAAGTTAAGGAATGGTTGTGATACCATCACAATTTTCGGAAGTCTGATACTCGAAACCAATAACTACTATGACCTAGGGGAAAAATACACATACCTTTGTAATCAGTCGAGTTTCTACTTTCAGATGAAACAGGAATTTCTCGAGTTCGTCAATCCGTTCGCGAGATATGGGAGTTTGATGTTAAGGAATGCTTGAGAAACCATCAAAATTGTCGCAAGTCTGATACTCGAAACCAATAACTACAAAGCCTTAGGGGAAAAATACACATACCGCTGTAATCGGACGAGTTTCTGCTTCCAGATACAACAGGAATTTCTCGAGTTGATCAATCCGTTCGCGAGACATGGGAGTTTGAAATTAAGGAACGTTTGAGAAACCATCAAAATTTTCGCATCTCTGATACTCGAAACCAATAACTACTATGGCCTAGGAGAAAAATACACATACCTTTGTAATCGGGCGAGTTTCTACTTTCAGATGCAACAGGAATTTCTCGAGTTCGTCAATCCGTTCGCGAGATATGGGTGTTTGAAGTTAAGGAATGGTTGAGAAATCATCAAAATTTTCGCAATTCTGATGCTAGAAACGAATAACTGGAATGACCTAGGGAAAAAGTACACACACCATTGTAATCGGTAGACTTTCTACTTTCAGATGCAACAGGAAATAATCGAGTTCGCCAATCCGTTCGCGAGGTATGGGAGTATGAAGTTAAGGAATGCTTGAGAAACTATCAAAATTTTTGCAAGTCTGATACTCGAAACCAGTAACAACAAAGCCCTAGGGGAAAAATGCACATACCCTTGTAATCGGGCGAGTTTCTACTTTCAGATGCAACAGGAATTTCTCGAGCTCGACAATCCGTTCGCGAGATATGGGAGTTTGAAGTTAAGGAATGGTTGAGGAATCATCAAAATTTTCCCAAGTCTGATACTCGAAACCAATAACTCGAATGACCTAGGGGAAAAGTACACACACCATTGTAATCGGGCAAGTTTCTACTTTCAGAGGCGACAGGAACTTCTCGAGTTCGCTAATCCGTTCGCGAGGTATCGGAGTTTGAAGTTAAGGAATGGTTGAGAAACCATCAATATTTTCGCAAGTCTGATTCTCGAAACCAATAACTGGAACGGCCTAGGGGAAAAGTACACAAACGATTGTAATCGGGCCAGTTTCAACTTTCAAATGCAACAGGAATTTCTCGAGTTCGCCGATCCGTTCGCGAGGTATCGGAGTTTGATGTTAAGGAATGCTTGAGAAACCATCAAAATTGTCGCAAGTCTGATACTCGAAACCAATAACTACAAAGCCTTAGGGGAAAAATACACATACCTTTGTAATCAGGCGAGTTTCTACATTCAGATGCAATAGGAATTTCTCGAGTTCGTCAATCCGTTCGCGAGATATGGGAGTTTGAAGTTAAGGAATGGTTGAGAAACCATCATAATTTTCGCAATTCTGATGCTAGAAACGAATAACTGGAATGACCTAGGGGAAAAGTACACACACCATTGTAATCGGTAGACTTTCTACTTTCAGATGCAAGAGGAAATAATCGAGTTCGCCAATCCGTTCGCGAGGTATGGGAGTATGAAGTTAAGGAATGCTTGAGAAACCATCAAAATTTTTGCAAGTCTGATACTCGAAACCAGTAACTACAAAGCCCTAGGGGAAAAATGCACATACCTCTGTAATCGGGCGAGTTTCTACTTTCAGATGCAACAGGAATTTCTCGAGCTCGACAATCCGTTCGCGAGATATGGGAGTTTGAAGTTAAGGAATGGTTGAGGAACCATCGAAATTTTCGCAAGTCTGATACTCGAAACCAATAACTGGAAAGGTCTAGTGGAAAGTTACACACACCATTGTAATCGGGCCAGTTTCTACTTTCAAGTGCAGCAGGAATTTCTCGAGTTCGCCAATCCGTTCCCGAGGTAACGGAGTTTGAAGTTAAGGAATGGTTGAGAAACCATCAAAATTTTCGCAAGTCTGATACTCGAAGCCAATAACTACTATGGCCTAGGGCAAAAATACAAATACCGTTGTAATCGGGCGAGTTTCTGCTTTTAGATGCAACAGGAATGCTTCGAGTTCGTCCATCCGTTCGCGAGACATGGAAGTTTGAAATTAAGGAACGGTTGAGAAACCATCAAAATTTTCGCAAGTCTGATACTCGAAACCAATAACTACAAAGGCTTTGGGGGAAAAATACACATACCCTTGTAATCGGGCGACTTTCTACTTTCAGATGTAACAGGAATTTCTCGAGTCCGTCAATCCGTTCGCGAGATATGGGAGTTTGAAGTTAAGGAATGGTTGAGGAACAATCAAAATTTTCGCAATTCTGATGCCAGAAACGAATAACTCGAATGACCTAGGGGAAAAGTACACACACCATTGTAATCGGACAAGTTTCTACTTTCAGAGGCGACAGGAACTTCTCGAGTTCGCTAATCCGTTCGCGAGGTATCGGAGTTTGAAGTTAAGGAATGGTTGAGAAACCATCAAAATTTTCGCAATTCTGATGCTAGAAACGAATAACTGGAACGGCCTAGGGGAAAAGTACTCAAAACATTGTAATCGGGCCAGTTTCTACTTTCAAATGCAACAGGAACTTCTCGAGTTCGCCGATCCGTTCGCGAGGTATCGGAGTTTGAAGTTAAGGAATGGTTGTGAGACCGTCACAATTTTCGGAAGTCTGATACTCGAAACCAATAACTACTATGGCCTAGGGGAAAAATACACATACCTTTGTAATCGGGCGAGTTTCTACTGTCAGATGCAACAGGAATTTCTCGAGTTCGTCAATCCGTTCGCGAGATCTGGGAGTTTGATGTTAAGGAATGCTTGAGAAACCATCAAAATTGTCGCAAGTCTGATACTCGAAACCAATAACTACAAAGCCTTAGGGGAAAAATACACATACCTTTGTAATCAGGCGAGTTTCTACATTCAGATGCAATAGGAATTTCCCGAGTTCGGCAATCCGTTCGCGAGATATGGGAGTTTGAAGTTAAGGAATGGTTGAGAAACCATCATAATTTTCGCAATTCTGATGCTAGAAACGAATAACTGGAATGACCTAGGGGAAAAGTACACAAACCATTGTAATCGGGCCAGTTTCTACTTTCAAGTGCAGCAGGAATTTCTCGAGTTCGTCAATCCGTTCGCGAGATATGGGAGTTTGAAGTTAAGGAATGCTTGAGAAACCATCAAAATTTTCGCAATTCTGATACTCGAAACCAATAACTAATAAGCCCTAGGGGAAAATTACACATACCTTTGTAATCGGGCGAGTTTATACTTTCAGATGCAACAGGAATTTGTCGAGCTCGTCAATCCGTTCGCGAGATATGGGAGTTTGAAGTTAAGGAATGGTTGAGAAACCATCATAATTTTCGCAATTCTGATGCTAGAAACGAATAACTGGAATGACCTAGGGGAAAAGTACACACACCATTGTAATCGGTAGACTTTCTACTTTCAGATGCAAGAGGAAATAATCGAGTTCGCCAATCCGTTCGCGAGATATGGGAGTTTGAAGTTAAGGAATGGTTGAGAAACCATCAAAATTTTCGCAAGTCTGATTCTCGAAACCAATAACTGGAACGGCCTAGGGGAAAAGTACACAAACCATTGTAATCGGGCCAGTTTCTACTTTCAAATGCAACAGGAATTTCTCGAGTTCGCCGATCCGTTCGCGAGGTATCGGAGTTTGAAGTTAAGGAATGGTTGTGAGACCATCACAATTTTCGGAAGTCTGATTCTCGAAACCAATAACTACTATGCCCTAGGGGAAAAATACACATACCTTTGTAATCGGGCGAGTTTCTACTGTCAGATGCAACAGGAATTTCTCGAGTTCGTCAATCCGTTCGCGAGATCTGGGAGTTTGATGTTAAGGAATGCTTGAGAAACCATCAAAATTGTCGCAAGTCTGATACTCGAAACCAATAACTACAAAGCCTTAGGGGAAAAATACACATACCTTTGTAATCAGGCGAGTTTCTACATTCAGATGCAATAGGAATTTCCCGAGTTCGGCAATCCGTTCGCGAGATATGGGAGTTTGAAGTTAAGGAATGGTTGAGAAACCATCATAATTTTCGCAATTCTGATGCTAGAAACGAATAACTGGAATGACCTAGGGGAAAAGTACACAAACCATTGTAATCGGGCCAGTTTCTACTTTCAAGTGCAGCAGGAATTTCTCGAGTTCGCCAACCCGTTCCCGAGGTAACGGAGTTTGAAGTTAAGGAATGGTTGAGAAACCATCAAAATTTTAGCAAGCCTGATACTCGAAACCAATAACTGGAACGGCCTAGGGGATAAGTACACACACCATTGTAATCGTGCAAGTTTCTACTTTCAAATGCAACAGGAATTTCTCGAGTTCGTCAATCCGTTCGCGAGATATGGGAGTTTGAAGTTAAGGAATGCTTGAGAAACCATCAAAATTTTCGCAATTCTGATACTCGAAACCAATAACTACTAAGCCCTAGGGGAAAATTACACATACCTTTGTAATCGGGCGAGTTTATACTTTCAGATGCAACAGGAATTTGTCGAGCTCGTCAATCCGTTCGCGAGATATGGGAGTTTGAAGTTAAGGTATGGTTGAGAAACCATCAAAATTTTCGCAAGTCTGATTCTCGAAACCAATAACTGGAACGGCCTAGGGGAAAAGTACACAAACCATTGTAATCGGGCCAGTTTCTACTTTCAAATGCAACAGGAATTTCTCGAGTTCGCCGATCCGTTCGCGAGGTATCGGAGTTTGCATTTAAGGAATGGTTGTGAGACCATCACAATTTTCGGAAGTCTGATACTCGAAACCAATAACTACAAAGCCCTAGGGGAAAATTACACATACCTTTGTAATCGGGCGAGTTTATACTTTCAGATGCAACAGGAATTTGTCGAGCTCGTCAATCCGTTCGCGAGATATGGGAGTTTGAAGTTAAGGAATGGTTGATAAACCATCAAAATTTTCGCAAGTCTGATTCTCGAAACCAATAACTGGAACGGCCTAGGGGAAAAGAACACAAACCATTGTAATCGGGCCAGTTTCTACTTTCAAGTTCAGCAGGAATTTCTCGAGTTCGCCAATCCGTTCCCGAGGTAACGGAGTTTGAAGTTAAGGAATGGTTGAGAAACCATCAAAATTTTCGCAAGTCTGATACTCGAAACCAATAATAGGAATGGCCTAGGGGATAAGTCCACACACCGTTGTAATCGGACGAGTTTCTACTTTCAGATGCAACAGGAATTTCTCGAGTTCGTCATTCTGTTCGCGAGATATGGTAGCTTGAATTTAAGGAATGGTTGAGAAACCATCAAAATTTTCGCAAGTCTGATACTCGAAACCAACATCTACAAAGGCTTAGGGGAAAAATACACACACCGTTGTAATCGGGAGAGATTCCACTTTCAGATGCAACAGAAATTTTTCGGATTCGTCAATGCGTTCGCGAAATATCGGAGTTTGGAGTTAAGAGATGGTTGAGAAACCATCAAAATTTTCGCAATTCTTATGCCAGAAACGAAAAACTGGAATGGCCTAGGGGAAAAGTACACAAACCAGTGTAATCGGGCGAGTTTCAACTATCAGATGCAACAGGAATTTCTCGAGTTCGCCAATCCGTTCGCGAGGTATGGGAGTTTCAAATTAAGGAACAGTTGAGAAACCATCAAAATTTTCGCAAGTCCGATACTCGAAACCAACAACTACAGAGGGTTAGGGGAAAAATACACATACCGTTGTAATCGGGCGAGTTTCTGCTTTCAGATGCAATAGGAAATTCTCGAGTTCGTCAATCCGTTCGCGAGATATGGTAGTTTGAAGTTAAGGAATTGTTGAGAAACCACCAAAATTTTCGCAAATCTGATACTCGAAACCAATAACTACTATGGCCTAGGGGAAAAATACACATACCTTTGTAATCGGGCGAGTTTCTACTTTCAGATGCAACAGGAATTTCTCGAGTTCGTCAATCCGTTCGCGAGATATGGGAGTTTGAAGTTAAGGAATGGTTGAGAAACCATCAAAATTTTCGCAAGTTTGATACTCGGAACCAGTAACTGGAATGGCCTAGGGCAAAAATACACATACCTTTGTAATCAGGCGAGTTTCTACTTTCAGATGCAACAGGAACTTCTCGAGTTCGTCAATCCGTTCGCGAGATATGGGAGTTTGAAGTTAAGGAATGGTTGAGAAACCATCAAAATTTTCGCAAGTCTGATTCTCGAAACCAATAACTACAATGGCCTAGGGGAAAAATACACATAGCGTTGTAATCGGGAGAGATTCTATAATATTTTCAGATGCAACAGAAATTTTTCGGATCCGTCAATCCGTTCGCGAGATATGGGAGTTTGAAGTTAAGGAATGCTTGAGAAACCATCAAAATTTTCGCAAGTTTGATACTCGAAACCAATAACTACAATGGCCTAGGGCAAAAATACACATACCTTTGTAATCAGGCGAGTTTCTACTTTCAGATGCAACAGGAATTTCTCGAGTTCGTCAATCCGTTCGCGAGATATGGGAGTTTGAAGTTAAGGAATGCTTGAGAAACCATCAAAATTTTCGCAAGTTTGATACTCGAAACCAATAACTACAATGGCCTAGGGCAAAAATACACATACCGTTGTAATCGGGCGAGTTTCTACTTTCAGATGCAACAGGAATTTCTCGAGTTCGTCAATCGGTTCGCGAGATATGGGAGTTTGAAGTTAAGGAATGGTTGAGAAACCATCAAAATTTTCGCAATTCTGATGCTAGAAACGAATAACTCGAATGACCTAGGGGAAAAGTACACACACCATTCTAATCGGGCAAGTTTCTACTTTCAGAGGCGACAGGAACTTCTCGAGTTCGCCAATCCGTTCGCGAGGCATCGGAGTTTGAAGTTAAGGAATGGTTGAGAAACCATCAAAATTTTCGCAAGTCTGATACTCGAAACCAATAACTACAAAGGCCTAGGGCAAAAATACACATACCTTTGTAATCAGGCGAGTTTCTACTTTCAGATGCAACAGGAATTTCTCGAGTTCGTCAATCCGTTCGCGAGATATGGGAGTTTGAAGTTAAGGAATGCTTGAGAAACCATCATAATTTTCGCAAGTCTGATACTCGAAACCAATAACTACAAAGGCCTAGATGAAAAATACACATACCGTTGTAATCGGGCGAGTTTCTACTTTCAGATGCAACAGGAATTTCTCGAGTTCGTCAATCGGTTCGCGAGATATGGGAGTTTGAAGTTAAGGAATGGTTGAGAAACCATCAAAATTTTCGCAATTCTGATGCTAGAAACGAATAACTCGAATGACCTAGGGGAAAAGTACACACACCATTCTAATCGGGCAAGTTTCTACTTTCAGAGGCGACAGGAACTTCTCGAGTTCGCCAATCCGTTCGCGAGGCATCGGAGTTTGAAGTTAAGGAATGGTTGAGAAACCATCAAAATTTTCGCAAGTCTGATACTCGAAACCAATAACTACAAAGGCCTAGGGGAAAAATAAACATACCGTTGTAATCGGGCGAGTTTCTACTTTCAGATGCAACAGGAATTTCTCGAGTTCGTCATTCCGTTCGCGAGATATGGGTGTATGAAGGTAAGGAATGGTTGAGAAACCATCAAAATTTTCGCTGGGCTGATACTCGAAACCAATAACTGGAATGGCCTAGGGCAAAAATACACATACCTTTGTAATCAGGCGAGGTTCTACTTTCAGATGCAACAGGAATTTCTCGAGTTCGTCAATCCGTTCGCGAGATATGGGAGTTCGAAGTTAAGGAATGGTTGAGAAACCATCAAAATTTTCGCAAGTTTGATACTCGGAACCAGTAACTGGAATGGCCTAGGGCAAAAATACACATACCTTTGTAATCAGGCGAGTTTCTACTTTCAGATGCAACAGGAATTTCTCGAGTTCGTCAATCCGTTCGCGAGATATGGGAGTTTGAAGTTAAGGAATGGTTGAGAAACCATCAAAATTTTCGCAAGTCTGATTCTCGAAACCAATAACTACAATGGCCTAGGGGAAAAATACACATAGCGTTGTAATCGGGAGAGATTCTATAATATTTTCAGATGCAACAGAAATTTTTCGGATCCGTCAATCCGTTCGCGAGATATGGGAGTTTGAAATTAAGGAACGGTTGAGAACCATCAAAATTTTCGCAAGTCTGATACTCGAAACCAATAACTACAAAGGCTTAGGGGAAAAATACGCATACCGTTGTAATCGGGAGAGTTTCTTCTTCCAGATGCAACCGGAATTTCTCATGCTCCTCAATCCGTTCGCGAGATATGGGAGTTTGAAGTTAAGGAATGGTTGAGAAACCATCACAATTTTCGCAAGTCTGATACTCGAAACCAATAACTACTATGGCCTAGGGGAAAAATACACACACCGTTGTAATCGGGCGAGTTTCTGCTTTCAGTTGCAACAGAAATTCCTCGAGTTCGTCAATCCGTTGGCGAGATATGGGAGTTTGAAGTTAAGGTATGGTTGAGAAACCATCAAAATTTTCGCAAGTCTGATTCTCGAAACCAATAACTGGAACGGCCTAGGGGAAAAGTACACAAACCATTGTAATCGGGCCAGTTTCTACTTTCAAATGCAACAGGAATTTCTCGAGTTCGCCGATCCGTTCGCGAGGTATCGGAGTTTGCAGTTAAGGAATGGTTGTGAGACCATCACAATTTTCGGAAGTCTGATACTCGAAACCAATAACTACTCTGGCCTTGGGGAAAAATACACATACCTTTGTAATCGGTCTAGTTTCTACTTTCAGATGCAACAGGAATTTCTCGAGTTCGTCAATCCGTTCGCGAGATATGGGAGTTTGATGTTAAGGAATGCTTGAGAAACCATCAAAATTGTCGCAAGTCTGATACTCGAAACCAATAACTACAAAGCCCTAGGGGAAAATTACACATACCTTTGTAATCGGGCGAGTTTATACTTTCAGATGCAACAGGAATTTGTCGAGCTCGTCAATCCGTTCGCGAGATATGGGAGTTTGAAGTTAAGGAATGGTTGATAAACCATCAAAATTTTCGCAAGTCTGATTCTCGAAACCAATAACTGGAACGGCCTAGGGGAAAAGAACACAAACCATTGTAATCGGGCCAGTTTCTACTTTCAAGTTCAGCAGGAATTTCTCGAGTTCGCCAATCCGTTCCCGAGGTAACGGAGTTTGAAGTTAAGGAATGGTTGAGAAACCATCAAAATTTTCGCAAGTCTGATACTCGAAACCAATAATAGGAATGGCCTAGGGGATAAGTCCACACACCGTTGTAATCGGACGAGTTTCTACTTTCAGATGCAACAGGAATTTCTCGAGTTCGTCATTCTGTTCGCGAGATATGGTAGCTTGAATTTAAGGAATGGTTGAGAAACCATCAAAATTTTCGCAAGTCTGATACTCGAAACCAACATCTACAAAGGCTTAGGGGAAAAATACACACACCGTTGTAATCGGGAGAGATTCCACTTTCAGATGCAACAGAAATTTTTCGGATTCGTCAATGCGTTCGCGAAATATCGGAGTTTGGAGTTAAGAGATGGTTGAGAAACCATCAAAATTTTCGCAATTCTTATGCCAGAAACGAAAAACTGGAATGGCCTAGGGGAAAAGTACACAAACCAGTGTAATCGGGCGAGTTTCAACTATCAGATGCAACAGGAATTTCTCGAGTTCGCCAATCCGTTCGCGAGGTATGGGAGTTTCAAATTAAGGAACAGTTGAGAAACCATCAAAATTTTCGCAAGTCCGATACTCGAAACCAACAACTACAGAGGGTTAGGGGAAAAATACACATACCGTTGTAATCGGGCGAGTTTCTGCTTTCAGATGCAATAGGAAATTCTCGAGTTCGTCAATCCGTTCGCGAGATATGGTAGTTTGAAGTTAAGGAATTGTTGAGAAACCACCAAAATTTTCGCAAATCTGATACTCGAAACCAATAACTACTATGGCCTAGGGGAAAAATACACATACCTTTGTAATCGGGCGAGTTTCTACTTTCAGATGCAACAGGAATTTCTCGAGTTCGTCAATCCGTTCGCGAGATATGGGAGTTTGAAGTTAAGGAATGGTTGAGAAACCATCAAAATTTTCGCAAGTTTGATACTCGGAACCAGTAACTGGAATGGCCTAGGGCAAAAATACACATACCTTTGTAATCAGGCGAGTTTCTACTTTCAGATGCAACAGGAACTTCTCGAGTTCGTCAATCCGTTCGCGAGATATGGGAGTTTGAAGTTAAGGAATGGTTGAGAAACCATCAAAATTTTCGCAAGTCTGATTCTCGAAACCAATAACTACAATGGCCTAGGGGAAAAATACACATAGCGTTGTAATCGGGAGAGATTCTATAATATTTTCAGATGCAACAGAAATTTTTCGGATCCGTCAATCCGTTCGCGAGATATGGGAGTTTGAAGTTAAGGAATGCTTGAGAAACCATCAAAATTTTCGCAAGTTTGATACTCGAAACCAATAACTACAATGGCCTAGGGCAAAAATACACATACCTTTGTAATCAGGCGAGTTTCTACTTTCAGATGCAACAGGAATTTCTCGAGTTCGTCAATCCGTTCGCGAGATATGGGAGTTTGAAGTTAAGGAATGCTTGAGAAACCATCAAAATTTTCGCAAGTTTGATACTCGAAACCAATAACTACAATGGCCTAGGGCAAAAATACACATACCGTTGTAATCGGGCGAGTTTCTACTTTCAGATGCAACAGGAATTTCTCGAGTTCGTCAATCGGTTCGCGAGATATGGGAGTTTGAAGTTAAGGAATGGTTGAGAAACCATCAAAATTTTCGCAATTCTGATGCTAGAAACGAATAACTCGAATGACCTAGGGGAAAAGTACACACACCATTCTAATCGGGCAAGTTTCTACTTTCAGAGGCGACAGGAACTTCTCGAGTTCGCCAATCCGTTCGCGAGGCATCGGAGTTTGAAGTTAAGGAATGGTTGAGAAACCATCAAAATTTTCGCAAGTCTGATACTCGAAACCAATAACTACAAAGGCCTAGGGCAAAAATACACATACCTTTGTAATCAGACGAGTTTCTACTTTCAGATGCAACAGGAATTTCTCGAGTTCGTCAATCCGTTCGCGAGATATGGGAGTTTGAAGTTAAGGAATGCTTGAGAAACCATCATAATTTTCGCAAGTCTGATACTCGAAACCAATAACTACAAAGGCCTAGATGAAAAATACACATACCGTTGTAATCGGGCGAGTTTCTACTTTCAGATGCAACAGGAATTTCTCGAGTTCGTCAATCGGTTCGCGAGATATGGGAGTTTGAAGTTAAGGAATGGTTGAGAAACCATCAAAATTTTCGCAATTCTGATGCTAGAAACGAATAACTCGAATGACCTAGGGGAAAAGTACACACACCATTCTAATCGGGCAAGTTTCTACTTTCAGAGGCGACAGGAACTTCTCGAGTTCGCCAATCCGTTCGCGAGGCATCGGAGTTTGAAGTTAAGGAATGGTTGAGAAACCATCAAAATTTTCGCAAGTCTGATACTCGAAACCAATAACTACAAAGACCTAGGGGGAAAATAAACATACCGTTGTAATCGGGCGAGTTTCTACTTTCAGATGCAACAGGAATTTCTCGAGTTCGTCATTCCGTTCGCGAGATATGGGTGTATGAAGGTAAGGAATGGTTGAGAAACCATCAAAATTTTCGCTGGGCTGATACTCGAAACCAATAACTGGAATGGCCTAGGGCAAAAATACACATACCTTTGTAATCAGGCGAGTTTCTACTTTCAGATGCAACAGGAATTTCTCGAGTTCGTCAATCCGTTCGCGAGATATGGGAGTTTGAAGTTAAGGAATGGTTGAGAAACCATCAAAATTTTCGCAAGTTTGATACTCGGAACCAGTAACTGGAATGGCCTAGGGCAAAAATACACATACCTTTGTAATCAGGCGAGTTTCTACTTTCAGATGCAACAGGAATTTCTCGAGTTCGTCAATCCGTTCGCGAGATATGGGAGTTTGAAGTTAAGGAATGGTTGAGAAACCATCAAAATTTTCGCAAGTCTGATTCTCGAAACCAATAACTACAATGGCCTAGGGGAAAAATACACATAGCGTTGTAATCGGGAGAGATTCTATAATATTTTCAGATGCAACAGAAATTTTTCGGATCCGTCAATCCGTTCGCGAGATATGGGAGTTTGAAATTAAGGAACGGTTGAGAACCACCAAAATTTTCGCAAGTCTGATACTCGAAACCAATAACTACAAAGGCTTAGGGGAAAAATACGCATACCGTTGTAATCGGGAGAGTTTCTTCTTCCAGATGCAACCGGAATTTCTCGTGCTCCTCAATCCGTTCGCGAGATATGGGGGTTTGAAGTTAAGGAATGGTTGAGAAACCATCACAATTTTCGCAAGTCTGATACTCGAAACCAATAACTACTATGGCCTAGGCGAAAAATACACACACCGTTGTAATCGGGCGAGTTTCTGCTTTCAGTTGCAACAGAAATTCCTCGAGTTCGTCAATCCGTTGGCGAGATATGGGAGTTTGAAGTTAAGGAATGGTTGAGAAACCATCAAAATTTTCGCAATTCTGATGCTAGAAACGAATAACTCGAATGACCTAGGGGAAAAGTACACACACCATTCTAATCGGGCAAGTTTCTACTTTCAGAGGCGACAGGAACTTCTCGAGTTCGCCAATCCGTTCGCGAGGCATCGGAGTTTGAAGTTAAGGAATGGTTGAGAAACCATCAAAATTTTCGCAAGTCTGATACTCGAAACCAATAACTACAAAGGCCTAGGGGAAAAATAAACATACCGTTGTAATCGGGCGAGTTTCTACTTTCAGATGCAACAGGAATTTCTCGAGTTCGTCATTCCGTTCGCGAGATATGGGTGTATGAAGGTAAGGAATGGTTGAGAAACCATCAAAATTTTCGCAAGTTTGATACTCGGAACCAGTAACTGGAATGGCCTAGGGCAAAAATACACATACCTTTGTAATCAGGCGAGTTTCTACTTTCAGATGCAACAGGAATTTCTCGAGTTCGTCAATTCGTTCGCGAGATATGGGAGTTTGAAGTTAAGGAATGGTTGAGAAACCATCAAAATTTTCGCAAGTCTGATTCTCGAAACCAATAACTACAATGGCCTAGGGGAAAAATACACATAGCGTTGTAATCGGGAGAGATTCTATAATATTTTCAGATGCAACAGAAATTTTTCGGATCCGTCAATCCGTTCGCGAGATATGGGAGTTTGAAGTTAAGGAATGCTTGAGAAACCATCAAAATTTTCGCAAGTTTGATACTCGAAACCAATAACTACAATGGCCTAGGGCAAAAATACACATACAGTAGTAAACGGACGAGTTTCTGGTTTCAGATGCAACAGGAATTTCTCGAGTTCGTCAATCCGTTCGCGAGATATGGGAGTTTGAAATTAAGGAACGGTTGAGAACCATCAAAATTTTCGCAAGTCTGATACTCGAAACCAATAACTACAAAGGCTTAGGGGAAAAATACGCATACCGTTGTAATCGGGAGAGTTTCTTCTTCCAGATGCAACCGGAATTTCTCGTGCTCCTCAATCCGTTCGCGAGATATGGGAGTTTGAAGTTAAGGAATGGTTGAGAAACCATCACAATTTTCGCAAGTCTGATACACGAAACCAATAACTACTATGGCCTAGGGGAAAAATACACACACCGTTGTAATCGGGCGAGTTTCTGCTTTCAGTTGCAACAGAAATTCCTCGAGTTCGTCAATCCGTTGGCGAGATATGGGAGTTTGAAGTTAAGGAATGGTTGAGAAACCATCAAAATTTTCGCAAGTCTGATACTCGAAACCAATAACTACAATTGCCTAGCGGAAAAATACACATACCGTTGTAATCGGGAGAGTTTCTACTTTCAGATACAACAGAAATTTTTCGGATTCATCAATCCGTTCGCGAGATATGGGGGTTTGAAGTTAAGGAATGCTTGAGAAAACATCAAAATTTTCGCAAGTCTGATACGCGAAACCAGTAACTACAAGGGCCTAGGGGAAAAATACACATACCCTTGTAATCGGGCGAGTTTCTACTTTCAGATGCAACAGGAATTTCTTGAGGTCGTCAATCCGTTCGCGTGGTATGGGAGTGTGAAGTTAAGGAACGGTTGAGAAACCATCAAAACTTTCGCAAGTCTGATACTCGAAACCAATAACTACAAAGGCCTAGGGGAAAAATACACATACCGTTGTAATTGGACGAGTTTCTACTTTCAGATGCAACAGGAATTTCTCGAGTTCGTCAATCCGTTCGCGAGATATGGGAGTTTGAAGTTAAAGAATGGTTGAGAAACCATCAAAATTTTCGCAAGTCTGATTCTCGAAACCAATAACTACAATGGCCTAGGGGAAAAATACACATAGCGTTGTAATCGGGAGAGGTTCTATAATATTTTCAGACGCAACAGAAATTTTTCGGATCCGTCAATCCGTTCGCGAGATATGGGAGTTTGAAGTTAAGCAATGGTTGAGAAACCATCAAAATTTTCGCAATTCTGATGCTAGAAACGAATAACTGGAATGACCTAGGGGAAAAGTACACACACCATTGTAATGGGGCGAGTTTCTGCTTTCAGATGCAATAGGAAATTCTCGAGTTCGTTAATCCGTTCGCGAGATATGGGAGTTTGAAGTTAAGGAATGGTTGAGAAACCATAAAAATTTTCGCAATTCTGATGCTAGAAACGAATAGCTGGAATGACCTAGGGGAAAAGTACACACACCATTGTAATCGGTCGAGCTTCTGCTTTCAGATGCAACAGGAATTTCTCGAGTTCGTCAATCCGTTCGCGAGATATGGGAGTTTGAAGTTAAGGAATGGTTGAGAAACCATAAAAATTTTCGCAAGTCTGATACTCGAAACCAATAACTGGAATGGCCCAGGGGAAAAGTACACATACCGTTGTAATCGGACGAGTTTCTGGTTTCAGATGCAACAGGAATTTCTCGAGTTCGTCAATCGGTTCGCGAGATATGGGAGTTTGAAGTTAAGGAATGGTTGAGAAACCATCACAATTCTCGCAAATCTGATACTCGAAACCAATAACTACATATGCTTAGGTGAAATATACACATACCGTTGTAATCTGGAGAGTTTCTTCTTCCAGATGCAACCGGAATTTCTCGTGTTCGTCAATCCGTTCGCGAGATATGGGAGTTTGAAGTTAAGGAATGGTTGAGAAACCATCACAATTTTCGCAAATCTGATACTCGAAACCAATAACTACTATGGCCTAGGGGAAAAATACACATACCTTTGTAATCGGGCGTGTTTCTACTGTCAGATGCAATAGGAATTTCTTGAGGTCGTCAATCCGTTCGCGTGATATGGGAGTGTGAAGTTAAGGAACGGTTGAGAAACCATCAAAATTTTCGCAAGTCTGATACTCGAAACCAATAACTACAAAGGCCTAGGGGAAAAATACACATACCGTTGTAATCGGGCGAGTTTCTACTTTCAGATGCAACAGGAATTTCTCGAGTTCGTCAATCGGTTCGCGAGATATGGGAGTTTGAAGTTAAGGAATGGTTGAGAAACCATCAAAATTTTCGCAATTCTGATGCTAGAAACCAATAACAGGAATGGCTTAGGGGAAAAGTACACACACCGTTGTAATGGGGCGAGTTTCTACTTTCAGATGCAACAGGAATTTCTCGATTTCGTCAATCCGTTCGCGAGAAATGGGAGTTTGAAGTTAAGGAATGCTTGAGAAACCATCAAAATTTTCGGTGGTCTGATGCTCGAAACCAATAACTGGCATGGTCTAGCGGAAAAGTACGCACACCATTCTAATCGGGCGAGTGTCTACTTTCAGATGCAACAGGAATTTCTGGAGTTCGTCAATCCGTTCGCGAGATATGGGAGTTTGAAGTTAAGGAATTGTTGAGAATCTATCAAAATTTTCGCAAGTCTGATACTCGAAACCAATAACTACAAAGGCCTAGGGGAAAAATACACATACCGTTGTAATCGGGCGAGTTTCTACTTTCAGATGCAACAGGAATTTCTCGAGTTCGTCAATCGGTTCGCGAGATATGGGAGTTTGAAGTTAAGGAATGGTTGAGAAACCATCAAAATTTTCGCAATTCTGATGCTAGAAACCAATAACAGGAATGGCCTAGGGGAAAAGTACACACACCGTTGTAATGGGGCGAGTTTCTACTTTCAGATGCAACAGGAATTTCTCGATTTCGTCAATCCGTTCGCGAGAAATGGGAGTTTGAAGTTAAGGAATGCTTGAGAAACCATCAAAATTTTCTGTGGTCTGATGCTCGAAACCAATAACTGGCATGGTCTAGCGGAAAAGTACACACACCATTCTAATCGGGCGAGTGTCTACTTTCAGATGCAACAGGAATTTCTGGAGTACGTCAATCCGTTCGCGAGATATGGGAGTTTGAAGTTAAGGAATTGTTGAGAATCTATCAAAATTTTCGCAAGTCTGATACTCGAAACCAATAACTACAAAGGCCTAGGGGAAAAATACACATACCGTTGTAATCGGGCGAGTTTCTACTTTCAGATGCAACAGGAATTTCTCGAGTTCGTCATTCCGTTCGCGAGATATGGGTGTATGAAGGTAAGGAATGGTTGAGAAACCATCAAAATTTTCGCTGGTCTGATACTCGAAACCAATAACTGGAATGACCTAGGGGAAAAGTACACACACCATTGTAATCGGTCGAGTTTCTGCTTTCAGATGCAACAGGAATTTCTCGAGTTCGTCAATCCGTTCGCGAGATATGGGAGTTTGAAGTTAAAGAATGGTTGAGAAACCATCAAAATTTTCGCAAGTTTGATACTCGAAACCAATAACTACAATGGCCTAGGGCAAAAATACACATACCGTAGTAAACGGACGAGTTTCTGGTTTCAGATGCAACAGGAATTTCTCGAGTTCGTCAATCCGTTCGCGAGATATGGGAGTTTGAAATTAAGGAACGGTTGAGAAACCATCAAAATTTTCGCAAGTCTGATACTCGAAACCAATAACTACAAAGGCTTAGGGGAAAAATACGCATACCGCTGTAACTGGGAGAGTTTCTTCTTCCAGATGCAACCGCAATTTCTCGTGCTCCTCAATCCGTTCGCGAGATATAGGAGTTTGAAGTTAAGGAATGGTTGAGAAACCATCACAATTTTCGCAAGTCTGATACTCGAAACCAATAACTACTATGGCCTAGGGGAAAAATACACATACCGTTGTAATCGGGCGAGTTTCTGCTTTCAGTTGCAACAGAAATTCCTCGAGTTCGTCAATCCGTTGGCGAGATATGGGAGTTTGAAGTTAAGGAATGGTTGAGAAACCATCAAAATTTTCGCAAGTCTGATACTCGAAACCAATAACTACAATTGCCTAGCGGAAAAATACACATACCGTTGTAATCGGGAGAGTTTCTACTTTCAGATACAACAGAAATTTTTCGGATTCATCAATCCGTTCGCGAGATATGGGGGTTTGAAGTTAAGGAATGCTTGAGAAAACATCAAAATTTTCGCAAGTCTGATACGCGAAACCAGTAACTACAAGGGCCTAGGGGAAAAATACACATACCCTTGTAATCGGGCGTGTTTCTACTTTCAGATGCAACAGGAATTTCTTGAGGTCGTCAATCCGTTCGCGTGGTATGGGAGTGTGAAGTTAAGGAACGGTTGAGAAACCATCAAAACTTTCGCAAATCTGATACTCGAAACCAATAACTACAAAGGCCTAGGGGAAAAATACACATACCGTTGTAATTGGACGAGTTTCTACTTTCAGATGCAACAGGAATTTCTCGAGTTCGTCAATCCGTTCGCGAGATATGGGAGTTTGAAGTTAAGCAATGGTTGAGAAACCATCAAAATTTTCGCAATTCAGATGCTAGAAACGAATAACTGGAACGACCTAGGGTAAAAGTACACACACCGTTGTAATTGGGCGAGTTTCTGCTTTCAGATGCAATAGGAAATTCTCGAGTTCGTTAATCCGTTCGCGAGATATGGGCGTTTGAAGTTAAGGAATGGTTGAGAAACCATCAAAATTTTCGCAAGTCTGTTACTCGAAACCAGTAACAGGAACGGCCTAGGGGAAAAGTACACACACCGTTGTAATGAGGCGAGTTTCTACTTTCAGATGCAACAGGAATTTCTCGATTTCGTCAATCCGTTCGCGAGAAATGGGAGTTTGAAGTTAAGGAATGCTTGAGAAACCATCAAAATTTTCTGTGGTCTGATGCTCGAAACCAATAACTGGCATGGTCTAGCGGAAAAGTACACACACCATTCTAATCGGGCGAGTGTCTACTTTCAGATGCAACAGGAATTTCTGGAGTTCGTCAATCCGTTCGCGAGATATGGGAGTTTGAAGTTAAGGAATTGTTGAGTATCTATCAAAATTTTCGCAAGTCTGATACCCGAAACCAATAACTATAAAGGCCTAGGTGAAAAACACACATATCTTTGTAATCGGGCGAGTTTCTGCTTTCAGATGCAACAGGAATTTCTCGATTTCGTCAATCCGTTCGCGAGATATGGGAGTTTGAAGTTAAGGAATGCTCGAGGAACCATCAAAATTTTCGCAAAACTGATACTTGAAACCAATAACTGGAATGGCCTAGGGGGAAAGTACATACACCATTGTAATGGGGCGTGTTTCTACTTTCAGATGCAACAGGAATTTCTCGAGTTCGTCAATCCGTTCGCGAGATATGGGAGTTTGAAGTTAAGGCATGGTTGAGAAACCATCAAAATTTTCGCAAGTCTGATACTCGAAACCAATAACTACAAATGCCTAGGGGAAAAATACACATACCGTTGTAATCGGGCGAGATTCTACTTTCACATGCAACAGGAATTTCTAGAGTTCGTCAATGCGTTCGCGAGATATGGCAGTTTGAAGTTAAGGAATGGTTGAGAAACCATCACAAATTTCGCAAGTCTGATACTCGAAACCAATAACTACCATTGCCTAGGGGAAAAATACACCTACCTTTGTAATCGGGCGAGTTTCTACTTTCAGATGCAACAGGAATTTCTCGAGTTCGCCAATCCGTTCGCGAGGTATCGGTGTTTGAAGTTAAGGAATGGTTGCGAAACCATCAAGATTTTCGCAAGTCTGATACTCGAAACCAATAACTACTATGGCCTAGGGCAAAAATACACATACCGTTGTAATCGGACGTGTTTTTGGTTTCAGATGCAATAGGAATTTCTCGAGTTCGTCAATCCGTACGCGAGTTATGGGAGTTTGAAGTTAAGGAATGGTTGAGAAACCATCAAAATTTTCGCAAGTCTGATACTCGAAACCAATAACTACAAATGCCTAGGGGAAAAATACACATACCGTTGTAATCGGGCGAGATTCTACTTTCAGATGCAACAGGAATTCCTCGAGTTCGTCAATCCGTTCGCGAGATATGGGAGTTTGAGGTTAAGGAATGGTTGAGAAACCATCACAATTTTCGCAAGTCTGATACTCGAAACCAATAACTACTATGGCCTAGGGCAAAAATACACATACCTTTGTAATCGGGCGAGTTTATACTTTCAGATGCAACAGGAATTTCTCGAGCTCGTCAATCCGTTCGCGTGATATGGGAGTTTGAAATTAAGGAACGGTTGAGAAACCATCAAAATTTTCGCAAATCTGATACTTGAAACCAATAACTGGAATGGCCTAGGGGGAAAGTACACACACCATTGTAATGGGGCGAGTCTCTACTTTCAGATGCAACAGGAATTTCTCGAGTTCGTCAATGCGTTCGCGAGATATGGCAGTTTGAAGTTAAGGAATGGTTGAGAAACCATCACAAATTTCGCAAGTCTGATACTCGAAACCAATAACTACCATTGCCTAGGGGAAAAATACACATACCTTTGTAATCGGGCGAGTTTCTACTTTCAGATGCAACAGGAATTTCTCGAGTTCGCCAATCCGTTCGCGAGGTATCGGTGTTTGAAGTTAAGGAATGGTTGAGAAACCATCAAGATTTTCACAAGTCTGATACTCGAAACCAATAACTACTATGGCCTAGGGCAAAAATACACATACCGTTGTAATCGGACGTGTTTTCGGTTTCAGATGCAATAGGAATTTCTCGAGTTCGTCAATCCGTACGCGAGTTATGGGAGTTTGAAGTTAAGGAATGGTTGAGAAACCATCAAAATTTTCGCAAGTCTGATACTCGAAAGCAATAACTACAAATGCCTAGGGGAAAAATACACATTCCGTTGTAATCGGGCGAGATTCTACTTTCACATGCAACAGGAATTTCTCGAGTTCGTCAATCCGTTCGCGAGGTATCGGTGTTTGAAGTTAAGGAATGGTTGAGAAACCATCAAGATTTTCGCAAGTCTGATACTCGAAACCAATAACTACTATGGCCTAGGGCAAAAATACACATACCGTTGTAATCGGACGTGTTTTTGGTTTCAGATGCAATAGGAATTTCTCGAGTTCGTCAATCCGTACGCGAGTTATGGGAGTTTGAAGTTAAGGAATGGTTGAGAAACCATCAAAATTTTCGCAAGTCTGATACTCGAAACCAATAACTACAAATGCCTAGGGGAAAAATACACATACCGTTGTAATCGGGCGAGATTCTACTTTCACATGCAACAGGAATTTCTCGAGTTCGTCAATGCGTTCGCGAGATATGGCAGTTTGAAGTTAAGGAATGGTTGAGAAACCATCACAAATTTCGCAAGTCTGATACTCGAAACCAATAACTACCATTGCCTAGGGGAAAAATACACATACCTTTGTAATCGGGCGAGTTTCTACTTTCAGATGCAACAGGAATTTCTCGAGTTCGCCAATCCGTTCGCGAGGTATCGGTGTTTGAAGTTAAGGAATGGTTGCGAAACCATCAAGATTTTCGCAAGTCTCATACTCGAAACCAATAACTACAAAGGCATAGGGGAAAAATGCACATACCGTTGTAATCGGGCGAGTTTCAGCTTTTAGATCCAACAGGAATTTCTCGAGTTCATCAATCCGTTCGCGAGACATAGGAGTTTGAAGTTAAGGAATGGTTGAGGAACCATCAAAATTTTCGTAAGTCTGATACTCGAAACCAATAACTGGAACGGTCTAGGGGAAAAGTACACACACCATTGTAATCAGGCAAGTTTCTACTTTCAAATGCAACAGGAATTTCTGGAGTTCATCAATCCGTTCGCGAGATATGGGAGTTTGAAATTAAGGAACGGTTGAGAAACCATCAAAATTTTCGCATCTCTGATACTCGAAACCAATAACTACTATGGCCTAGGAGAAAAATACACATACCTTTGTAATCGGGCGAGTTTCTACTTTCAGATGCAGCAGGAATTTCTAGAGTTCGTCAAACCGTTCGCGAGATATGGGTGTTTGAAGTTAAGAAATGCTTGAGAAACCATCAAAATTTTCGCACGTCTGATACTCATAACCAATAACTACAAAGCCCTAGGCGAAAACTACACATACCTCTGTAATCGGGCGAGTTTATACTTTCAGATGCAACAGGAATTTCTTGAGTTCGTCAATCCGTTCGCGAAATATGGGAGTTTGAAGTTAAGGGATGGGTGAGAAACCATCAAAATTTTCGCAAGTCTGATACTCGAAGCCAATAACTGGAACGGCCTAGGGGAAAAGTACACACACCATTGTAATCGGGCAAGTTTCTACTTTCAAATGCAACAGGAAATAGTCGAGTTCGTCAATCCGTTCGCGAGATATGGGAGTTTGAAGTTAAGGAATGGTTGAGAAACCATCAAAATTTTCGCAAGTCTGATACTTGAAACAAATAACTACAAAGCCCTGGGGGAAAAATACACATACCTTTGTAATCGGGCGAGTTTGTACTTTCATATGCAACAGGAATTTCTCGAGTTCGCCAATCCGTTCGCGAGGTATCGGAGTTTGAAGTTAAAGAATGGTTGAGAAACCATCAAAATTTTCGCAAAACTGATACTCGCAACCAATAACTGGAATAGCGTAGGGGAAAAGTACACGCACCATTGTAATGGGGCGAGTTTCTACTTTCAGATGCAACAGGAATTTCTCGAGTTCGTCAATCCGTTCGCGAGATATGGGAGTTTGAAGTTAAGGAATGGTTGAGAAACCTTAAAAATTTTCGCAAGTGTGATACTCGAAAACAATAACTGGAATGGCCTAGGGGAAAAGTACACACACTATTGTAATGGGGCGAGTTTCTACTTTCAGATGCAATAGGAATTCCTCGAGTGCGTCAATCCGTTCGCGAGATATGGGAGTTTGAAGTTAAGGAATGGTTGAGAAACCATCAAAATTTTCGCAAGTCTGATACTCGAAACCAGTAACTACAAAGCCCTAGGGGAAAAATACACCATACCTTTGTAATCGGGCGAGTTTATACTTTCAGATGCAACAGGAATTTCTCGAGCTCGTCAATCCGTTCGCGAGATATGGGAGTTTGAAGTTAAGGAATGGTTGAGGAACCATCAAAATTTTCGCAAGTCTGATACTCGAAACCAATAACTGGAACGGTCTAGGGTAAAAGTTCACACACCATTGTAATCAGGCAAGTTTCTACTTTCAAATGCAACAGGAATTTCTCGAGTTCATCAATCCGTTCGCGAGACATGGGAGTTTGAAATTAAGGAACGGTTGAGAAACCATCAAAATTTTCGCATCTCTGATACTCGAAACCAATAACTACTATGGCCTAGGAGAAAAATACACATACCTTTGTAATCGGGCGAGTTTCTAGTTTCAGATGCAACAGGAATTTCTCGAGTTCGTCAATCCGTTCGCGAGATATGGGTGTTTGAAGTTAAGGAATGGTTGAGAAACCATCAAAATTTTCGCAAGTCTGATACTCGAAACCAATAACTACAAAGGCATAGGGGAAAAATGCACATACCGTTGTAATCGGGCGAGTTTCAGCTTTTAGATCCAACAGGAATTTCTCGAGTTCATCAATCCGTTCGCGAGACATGGGAGTTTGAGGTTAAGGAATGGTTGAGGAACCATCAAAATTTTCGTAAGTCTGATACTCGAAACCAATAACTGGAACGGTCTAGGGGAAAAGTACACACACCATTGTAATCAGGCAAGTTTCTACTTTCAAATGCAACAGGAATTTCTGGAGTTCATCAATCCGTTCGCGAGATATGGGAGTTTGAAATTAAGGAACGGTTGAGAAACCATCAAAATTTTCGCACCTCTGATACTCGAAACCAATAACTACTGTGGCCTAGGAGAAAAATACACATACCTCTGTAATCGGGCGAGTTTATACTTTCAGATGCAACAGGAATTTCTTGAGTTCGTCAATCCGTTCGCGAAATATGGGAGTTTGAAGTTAAGGGATGGGTGAGAAACCATCAAAATTTTCGCAAGTCTGATACTCGAAGCCAATAACTGGAACGGCCTAGGGGAAAAGTACACACACCATTGTAATCGGGCAAGTTTCTACTTTCAAATGCAACAGGAATTTCTCGAGTTCGTCAATCCGTTCGCGAGATATGGGAGTTTGAAGTTAAGGAATGCTTGAGAAACCTTCAAATTTTTCGCAAGTCTGATACTCGTAACCAATAACTACAAAGCCCTAGGCGAAAAATACACATACCTCTGCAATCGGGCGAGTTTATACTTTCAGATGCAAGAGGAATTTCTCGAGTTCGTCAATCCGTTCGCGAGATATGGGAGTTTGAAGTTAAGGAATGCTTGAGAAACCTTCAAATTTTTCGCAAGTCTGATACTCGTAACCAATAACTACAAAGCCCTAGGCGAAAAATACACATACCTCTGTAATCGGGCGAGTTTGTACTTTCATATGCAACAGGAATTCCTCGAGTGCGTCAATCCGTTCGCGAGATATGGGAGTTTCAAGTTAAGGAATGGTTGAGAAACCATCAAAATTTTGCAAGTCTGGTACTCGAAACCAATAATTGGAACGGTCTAGGGGAAAAGTACACACAGCATTGTAATCGCGCAAGTTTCTGGTTTCAGATGCAACAGGAATTTCTCGTGTTCGTCAATCCGTTCAAGAGATATGGGAGTTTGAAGTTAAGCAATGGTTGAGAAACCATCAAAATTTTCGCAAGTCTGGTACTCGAAACCAATAACTACAAAGCCCTAGGGGAAAAATTCACATACCTTTGTAATCGGGCTAGTTTCTACTTTCAGATGCAACAGGAATTTCTCGAGCTCGTCAATTCGTTCGCGAGATATGGGAGTTTGAAGTTAAGTAATGGTTGAGAAACCATCAAAATTTTCCAAGTCTGATACTCGAAACCAAAAACTGGAACGGTCTAGGGGAAAAGTACACACAGCATTGTAATCGGGCAAGTTTCTACTTTCAAATGCAACAGGAATTTCTCGAGTTCATCAATCCGTTCGCGAGACATGGGAGTTTGAAATTAAGGAACGGTTGAGAAACCATCAAAATTTTCGCATCTCTGATACTCGAAACCAATAACTACTATGGCCTAGGAGAAAAATACACATACCTTTGTAATCGGGCGAGTTTCTAGTTTCAGATGCAACAGGAATTTCTCGAGTTCGTCAATCCGTTCGCGAGATATGGGTGTTTGAAGTTAAGGAATGGTTGAGAAACCATCACAAATTTCGCAAGTCTGATACTCGAAACCAATAACTACTATGGCCTAGGGCAAAAATACACATACCTTTGTAATCGGGCGAGTTTATACTTTCAGATGCAACAGGAATTTCTCGAGCTCGTCAATCCGTTCGCGTGATATGGGAGTTTGAAATTAAGGAACGGTTGAGAAACCATCAAAATTTTCGCAAATCTGATACTTGAAACCAATAACTGGAATGGCCTAGGGGGAAAGTACACACACCATTGTAATGGGGCGAGTCTCTACTTTCAGATGCAACAGGAATTTCTCGAGTTCGTCAATGCGTTCGCGAGATATGGCAGTTTGAAGTTAAGGAATGGTTGAGAAACCATCACAAATTTCGCAAGTCTGATACTCGAAACCAATAACTACCATTGCCTAGGGGAAAAATACACATACCTTTGTAATCGGGCGAGTTTCTACTTTCAGATGCAACAGGAATTTCTCGAGTTCGCCAATCCGTTCGCGAGGTATCGGTGTTTGAAGTTAAGGAATGGTTGAGAAACCATCAAGATTTTCACAAGTCTGATACTCGAAACCAATAACTACTATGGCCTAGGGCAAAAATACACATACCGTTGTAATCGGACGTGTTTTCGGTTTCAGATGCAATAGGAATTTCTCGAGTTCGTCAATCCGTACGCGAGTTATGGGAGTTTGAAGTTAAGGAATGGTTGAGAAACCATCAAAATTTTCGCAAGTCTGATACTCGAAAGCAATAACTACAAATGCCTAGGGGAAAAATACACATTCCGTTGTAATCGGGCGAGATTCTACTTTCACATGCAACAGGAATTTCTCGAGTTCGTCAATCCGTTCGCGAGGTATCGGTGTTTGAAGTTAAGGAATGGTTGAGAAACCATCAAGATTTTCGCAAGTCTGATACTCGAAACCAATAACTACTATGGCCTAGGGCAAAAATACACATACCGTTGTAATCGGACGTGTTTTTGGTTTCAGATGCAATAGGAATTTCTCGAGTTCGTCAATCCGTACGCGAGTTATGGGAGTTTGAAGTTAAGGAATGGTTGAGAAACCATCAAAATTTTCGCAAGTCTGATACTCGAAACCAATAACTACAAATGCCTAGGGGAAAAATACACATACCGTTGTAATCGGGCGAGATTCTACTTTCACATGCAACAGGAATTTCTCGAGTTCGTCAATGCGTTCGCGAGATATGGCAGTTTGAAGTTAAGGAATGGTTGAGAAACCATCACAAATTTCGCAAGTCTGATACTCGAAACCAATAACTACCATTGCCTAGGGGAAAAATACACATACCTTTGTAATCGGGCGAGTTTCTACTTTCAGATGCAACAGGAATTTCTCGAGTTCGCCAATCCGTTCGCGAGGTATCGGTGTTTGAAGTTAAGGAATGGTTGCGAAACCATCAAGATTTTCGCAAGTCTCATACTCGAAACCAATAACTACAAAGGCATAGGGGAAAAATGCACATACCGTTGTAATCGGGCGAGTTTCAGCTTTTAGATCCAACAGGAATTTCTCGAGTTCATCAATCCGTTCGCGAGACATAGGAGTTTGAAGTTAAGGAATGGTTGAGGAACCATCAAAATTTTCGTAAGTCTGATACTCGAAACCAATAACTGGAACGGTCTAGGGGAAAAGTACACACACCATTGTAATCAGGCAAGTTTCTACTTTCAAATGCAACAGGAATTTCTGGAGTTCATCAATCCGTTCGCGAGATATGGGAGTTTGAAATTAAGGAACGGTTGAGAAACCATCAAAATTTTCGCATCTCTGATACTCGAAACCAATAACTACTATGGCCTAGGAGAAAAATACACATACCTTTGTAATCGGGCGAGTTTCTACTTTCAGATGCAGCAGGAATTTCTAGAGTTCGTCAAACCGTTCGCGAGATATGGGTGTTTGAAGTTAAGAAATGCTTGAGAAACCATCAAAATTTTCGCACGTCTGATACTCATAACCAATAACTACAAAGCCCTAGGCGAAAACTACACATACCTCTGTAATCGGGCGAGTTTATACTTTCAGATGCAACAGGAATTTCTTGAGTTCGTCAATCCGTTCGCGAAATATGGGAGTTTGAAGTTAAGGGATGGGTGAGAAACCATCAAAATTTTCGCAAGTCTGATACTCGAAGCCAATAACTGGAACGGCCTAGGGGAAAAGTACACACACCATTGTAATCGGGCAAGTTTCTACTTTCAAATGCAACAGGAAATAGTCGAGTTCGTCAATCCGTTCGCGAGATATGGGAGTTTGAAGTTAAGGAATGGTTGAGAAACCATCAAAATTTTCGCAAGTCTGATACTTGAAACAAATAACTACAAAGCCCTGGGGGAAAAATACACATACCTTTGTAATCGGGCGAGTTTGTACTTTCATATGCAACAGGAATTTCTCGAGTTCGCCAATCCGTTCGCGAGGTATCGGAGTTTGAAGTTAAAGAATGGTTGAGAAACCATCAAAATTTTCGCAAAACTGATACTCGCAACCAATAACTGGAATAGCCTAGGGGAAAAGTACACGCACCATTGTAATGGGGCGAGTTTCTACTTTCAGATGCAACAGGAATTTCTCGAGTTCGTCAATCCGTTCGCGAGATATGGGAGTTTGAAGTTAAGGAATGGTTGAGAAACCTTAAAAATTTTCGCAAGGGTGATACTCGAAAACAATAACTGGAATGGCCTAGGGGAAAAGTACACACACTATTGTAATGGGGCGAGTTTCTACTTTCAGATGCAATAGGAATTCCTCGAGTGCGTCAATCCGTTCGCGAGATATGGGAGTTTGAAGTTAAGGAATGGTTGAGAAACCATCAAAATTTTCGCAAGTCTGATACTCGAAACCAGTAACTACAAAGCCCTAGGGGAAAAATACACCATACCTTTGTAATCGGGCGAGTTTATACTTTCAGATGCAACAGGAATTTCTCGAGCTCGTCAATCCGTTCGCGAGATATGGGAGTTTGAAGTTAAGGAATGGTTGAGGAACCATCAAAATTTTCGCAAGTCTGATACTCGAAACCAATAACTGGAACGGTCTAGGGTAAAAGTTCACACACCATTGTAATCAGGCAAGTTTCTACTTTCAAATGCAACAGGAATTTCTCGAGTTCATCAATCCGTTCGCGAGACATGGGAGTTTGAAATTAAGGAACGGTTGAGAAACCATCAAAATTTTCGCATCTCTGATACTCGAAACCAATAACTACTATGGCCTAGGAGAAAAATACACATACCTTTGTAATCGGGCGAGTTTCTAGTTTCAGATGCAACAGGAATTTCTCGAGTTCGTCAATCCGTTCGCGAGATATGGGTGTTTGAAGTTAAGGAATGGTTGAGAAACCATCAAAATTTTCGCAAGTCTGATACTCGAAACCAATAACTACAAAGGCATAGGGGAAAAATGCACATACCGTTGTAATCGGGCGAGTTTCAGCTTTTAGATCCAACAGGAATTTCTCGAGTTCATCAATCCGTTCGCGAGACATGGGAGTTTGAGGTTAAGGAATGGTTGAGGAACCATCAAAATTTTCGTAAGTCTGATACTCGAAACCAATAACTGGAACGGTCTAGGGGAAAAGTACACACACCATTGTAATCAGGCAAGTTTCTACTTTCAAATGCAACAGGAATTTCTGGAGTTCATCAATCCGTTCGCGAGATATGGGAGTTTGAAATTAAGGAACGGTTGAGAAACCATCAAAATTTTCGCACCTCTGATACTCGAAACCAATAACTACTGTGGCCTAGGAGAAAAATACACATACCTCTGTAATCGGGCGAGTTTATACTTTCAGATGCAACAGGAATTTCTTGAGTTCGTCAATCCGTTCGCGAAATATGGGAGTTTGAAGTTAAGGGATGGGTGAGAAACCATCAAAATTTTCGCAAGTCTGATACTCGAAGCCAATAACTGGAACGGCCTAGGGGAAAAGTACACACACCATTGTAATCGGGCAAGTTTCTACTTTCAAATGCAACAGGAATTTCTCGAGTTCGTCAATCCGTTCGCGAGATATGGGAGTTTGAAGTTAAGGAATGCTTGAGAAACCTTCAAATTTTTCGCAAGTCTGATACTCGTAACCAATAACTACAAAGCCCTAGGCGAAAAATACACATACCTCTGCAATCGGGCGAGTTTATACTTTCAGATGCAAGAGGAATTTCTCGAGTTCGTCAATCCGTTCGCGAGATATGGGAGTTTGAAGTTAAGGAATGCTTGAGAAACCTTCAAATTTTTCGCAAGTCTGATACTCGTAACCAATAACTACAAAGCCCTAGGCGAAAAATACACATACCTCTGTAATCGGGCGAGTTTGTACTTTCATATGCAACAGGAATTCCTCGAGTGCGTCAATCCGTTCGCGAGATATGGGAGTTTCAAGTTAAGGAATGGTTGAGAAACCATCAAAATTTTGCAAGTCTGGTACTCGAAACCAATAATTGGAACGGTCTAGGGGAAAAGTACACACAGCATTGTAATCGCGCAAGTTTCTGGTTTCAGATGCAACAGGAATTTCTCGTGTTCGTCAATCCGTTCAAGAGATATGGGAGTTTGAAGTTAAGCAATGGTTGAGAAACCATCAAAATTTTCGCAAGTCTGGTACTCGAAACCAATAACTACAAAGCCCTAGGGGAAAAATTCACATACCTTTGTAATCGGGCTAGTTTCTACTTTCAGATGCAACAGGAATTTCTCGAGCTCGTCAATTCGTTCGCGAGATATGGGAGTTTGAAGTTAAGTAATGGTTGAGAAACCATCAAAATTTTCCAAGTCTGATACTCGAAACCAAAAACTGGAACGGTCTAGGGGAAAAGTACACACAGCATTGTAATCGGGCAAGTTTCTACTTTCAAATGCAACAGGAATTTCTCGAGTTCATCAATCCGTTCGCGAGACATGGGAGTTTGAAATTAAGGAACGGTTGAGAAACCATCAAAATTTTCGCATCTCTGATACTCGAAACCAATAACTACTATGGCCTAGGAGAAAAATACACATACCTTTGTAATCGGGCGAGTTTCTAGTTTCAGATGCAACAGGAATTTCTCGAGTTCGTCAATCCGTTCGCGAGATATGGGTGTTTGAAGTTAAGGAATGGTTGAGAAACCATCAAAATTTTCCCAAGTCTGATACTCGAAACCAATAACTACAAAGGCATAGGGGAAAAATGCACATACCGTTGTAATCGGGCGAGTTTCAGCTTTTAGATCCAACAGGAATTTCTCGAGTTCATCAATCCGTTCGCGAGACATGGGAGTTTGAGGTTAAGGAATGGTTGAGGAACCATCAAAATTTTCGTAAGTCTGATACTCGAAACCAATAACTGGAACGGTCTAGGGGAAAAGTACACACACCATTGTAATCAGGCAAGTTTCTACTTTCAAATGCAACAGGAATTTCTGGAGTTCATCAATCCGTTCGCGAGATATGGGAGTTTGAAATTAAGGAACGGTTGAGAAACCATCAAAATTTTCGCATCTCTGATACTCGTAACCAATAACTACTATGGCCTAGGAGAAAAATACACATACCTTTGTAATCGGGCGAGTTTATACTTTCAGATGCAACAGGAATTTCTCGAGTTCGTCAATCCGTTCGCGAGATATGGGAGTTTGAAGTTAAGGAATGCTTGAGAAACCTTCAAATTTTTCGCAAGTCTGATACTCGTAACCAATAACTACAAAGCCCTAGGCGAAAAATACACATACCTCTGTAATCGGGCGAGTTTGTACTTTCATATGCAACAGGAATTCCTCGAGTGCGTCAATCCGTTCGCGAGATATGGGAGTTTGAAGTTAAGGAATGGTTGAGAAACCATCAAAATTTTCGCCAGTCTGATACTCGAAACCAGTAACTACAAAGCCCTAGGGGAAAAATACACCATACCTTTGTAATCGGGCGAGTTTCTACTTTCAGATGCAACAGGAATTTCTCGAGTTCTTCAATCCGTTCGCGAGATATGGTGGTTTGAAGTTAAGGAATGGCTGAGAAATCATCAAAATATTCGAAAGTGTGATACTCGAAACCAGTAACTACAAGGTCCTAGGGGAAAAATACACATACCATTGTAATCGGGCGTGTTTCTACTTTCAGGTGCAACAGGAATTTCTCGAGCTCGTGAATTCGTTCGCGAGATATGGGAGTTTGAAGTTAAGTAATGGTTGAGAAACCATCAAAATTTTGCAAGTCTGGTACTCGAAACCAATAATTGGAACGGTCTAGGGGAAAAGTACACACAGCATTGTAATCGCGCAAGTTTCTGGTTTCAGATGCAACAGGAATTTCTCGTGTTCGTCAATCCGTTCAAGAGATATGGGAGTTTGAAGTTAAGCAATGGTTGAGAAACCATCAAAATTTTCGCAAGTCTGGTACTCGAAACCAATAACTACAAAGCCCTAGGGGAAAAATTCACATACCTTTGTAATCGGGCTAGTTTCTACTTTCAGATGCAACAGGAATTTCTCGAGCTCGTCAATTCGTTCGCGAGATATGGGAGTTTGAAGTTAAGTAATGGTTGAGAAACCATCAAAATTTTGCAAGTCTGATACTCGAAACCAAAAACTGGAACGGTCTAGGGGAAAAGTACACACAGCATTGTAATCGGGCAAGTTTCTACTTTCAAATGCAACAGGAATTTCTCGAGTTCATCAATCCGTTCGCGAGACATGGGAGTTTGAAATTAAGGAACGGTTGAGAAACCATCAAAATTTTCGCATCTCTGATACTCGAAACCAATAACTACTATGGCCTAGGAGAAAAATACACATACCTTTGTAATCGGGCGAGTTTCTAGTTTCAGATGCAACAGGAATTTCTCGAGTTCGTCAATCCGTTCGCGAGATATGGGTGTTTGAAGTTAAGGAATGGTTGAGAAACCATCAAAATTTTCGCAAGTCTGATACTCGAAACCAATAACTACAAAGGCATAGGGGAAAAATGCACATACCGTTGTAATCGGGCGAGTTTCAGCTTTTAGATCCAACAGGAATTTCTCGAGTTCATCAATCCGTTCGCGAGACATGGGAGTTTGAGTTTAAGGAATGGTTGAGGAACCATCAAAATTTTCGTAAGTCTGATACTCGAAACCAATAACTGGAACGGTCTAGGGGAAAAGTACACACACACCATTGTAATCAGGCAAGTTTCTACTTTCAAATGCAACAGGAATTTCTGGAGTTCATCAATCCGTTCGCGAGATATGGGAGTTTGAAATTAAGGAACGGTTGAGAAACCATCAAAATTTTCGCATCTCTGATACTCGAAACCAATAACTACTATGGCCTAGGAGAAAAATACACATACCTTTGTAATCGGGCGAGTTTCTACTTTCAGATGCAGCAGGAATTTCTGGAGTTCGTCAAACCGTTCGCGAGATATGGGTGTTTGAAGTTAAGGAATGGTTGAGAAACCATCAAAATTTTCGCAATTCTGATGCTAGAAACGAATAACTGGAATGACCTAGGGAAAAAGTACACACACCATTGTAATCGGTCGACTTTCTAATTTCAGTTGCAACCGGAAATAATCGAGTTCGTCAATCCGTTCGCGAGATATGGGAGTTTGAAGTTAAGAAATGCTTGAGAAACCATCAAAATTTTCGCACGTCTGATACTTGAAACCAATAACTGCCAAGCCCTAGGGGAAAAATACACATACCTTCGTAATCGGGCGAGTTTATACTTTCAGATGCAACAGGAATTTCTAGAGCTCGTCAATCTGTTCGCGAGATATGGGTGTTTGAAGTTAAGGAATGGTTGAGAAACCATCAAAATTTTTGCAAGTCTGATACTCGAAACCAATAACCGGAACGGCCTAGGGGAAAAGTACACACACCATTGTAAACGGTCGACTTTCTACTTTCAGATGCAACAGGAAATAGTCGAGTTCGTCAATCCGTTCGCGAGATATGGGAGTTTGAAGTTAAGGAATGGTTGAGAAACCATCAAAATTTTCGCAAGTCTGATACTTGAAACAAATAACTACAAAGCCCTGGGGGAAAAATACACATACCTTTGTAATCGGGCGAGTTTGTACTTTCATATGCAACAGGAATTTCTCGAGTTCGCCAATCCGTTCGCGAGGTATCGGAGTTTGAAGTTAAAGAATGGTTGAGAAACCATCAAAATTTTCGCAAAACTGATACTCGCAACCAATAACTGGAATGGCCTAGGGGAAAAGTACACGCACCATTGTAATGGGGCGAGTTTCTACTTTCAGATGCAACAGGAATTTCTCGAGTTCGTCAATCCGTTCGCGAGATATGGGAGTTTGAAGTTAAGGAATGGTTGAGAAACCTTAAAAATTTTCGCAAGTGTGATACTCGAAAACAATAACTGGAATGGCCTAGGGGAAAAGTACACACACTATTGTAATGGGGCGAGTTTCTACTTTCAAATGCAACAGGAATTTCTCGAGTTCATCAATCCGTTCGCGAGACATGGGAGTTTGAAATTAAGGAACGGTTGAGAAACCATCAAAATTTTCGCATCTCTGATACTCGAAACCAATAACTACTATGGCCTAGGAGAAAAATACACATACCTTTGTAATCGGGCGAGTTTCTAGTTTCAGATGCAACAGGAATTTCTCGAGTTCGTCAATCCGTTCGCGAGATATGGGTGTTTGAAGTTAAGGAATGGTTGAGAAACCATCAAAATTTTCGCAAGTCTGATACTCGAAACCAATAACTACAAAGGCATAGGGGAAAAATGCACATACCGTTGTAATCGGGCGAGTTTCAGCTTTTAGATCCAACAGGAATTTCTCGAGTTCATCAATCCGTTCGCGAGACATGGGAGTTTGAGTTTAAGGAATGGTTGAGGAACCATCAAAATTTTCGTAAGTCTGATACTCGAAACCAATAACTGGAACGGTCTAGGGGAAAAGTACACACACACCATTGTAATCAGGCAAGTTTCTACTTTCAAATGCAACAGGAATTTCTGGAGTTCATCAATCCGTTCGCGAGATATGGGAGTTTGAAATTAAGGAACGGTTGAGAAACCATCAAAATTTTCGCATCTCTGATACTCGAAACCAATAACTACTATGGCCTAGGAGAAAAATACACATACCTTTGTAATCGGGCGAGTTTCTACTTTCAGATGCAGCAGGAATTTCTGGAGTTCGTCAAACCGTTCGCGAGATATGGGTGTTTGAAGTTAAGGAATGGTTGAGAAACCATCAAAATTTTCGCAATTCTGATGCTAGAAACGAATAACTGGAATGACCTAGGGAAAAAGTACACACACCATTGTAATCGGTCGACTTTCTAATTTCAGTTGCAACCGGAAATAATCGAGTTCGTCAATCCGTTCGCGAGATATGGGAGTTTGAAGTTAAGAAATGCTTGAGAAACCATCAAAATTTTCGCACGTCTGATACTTGAAACCAATAACTGCCAAGCCCTAGGGGAAAAATACACATACCTTCGTAATCGGGCGAGTTTATACTTTCAGATGCAACAGGAATTTCTAGAGCTCGTCAATCTGTTCGCGAGATATGGGTGTTTGAAGTTAAGGAATGGTTGAGAAACCATCAAAATTTTTGCAAGTCTGATACTCGAAACCAATAACCGGAACGGCCTAGGGGAAAAGTACACACACCATTGTAAACGGTCGACTTTCTACTTTCAGATGCAACAGGAAATAACCGAGTTCGTCAATCCGTTCGCGAGATATGGGAGTTTGAAGTTAAGGAATGCTTGAGAAACCTTCAAATTTTCGCAATTCTGATGCTAGAAACGAATAACTGGAATGACCTAGGGAAAAAGTACACACACCATTGTAATCGGTCGACTTTCTACTTTCAGATGCAACAGGAAATAGTCGAGTTCGTCAATCCGTTCGCGAGATATGGGAGTTTGAAGTTAAGGAATGGTTGAGAAACCATCAAAATTTTCGCAAGTCTGATACTTGAAACAAATAACTACAAAGCCCTGGGGGAAAAATACACATACCTTTGTAATCGGGCGAGTTTGTACTTTCATATGCAACAGGAATTTCTCGAGTTCGCCAATCCGTTCGCGAGGTATCGGAGTTTGAAGTTAAAGAATGGTTGAGAAACCATCAAAATTTTCGCAAAACTGATACTCGCAACCAATAACTGGAATGGCCTAGGGGAAAAGTACACGCACCATTGTAATGGGGCGAGTTTCTACTTTCAGATGCAACAGGAATTTCTCGAGTTCGTCAATCCGTTCGCGAGATATGGGAGTTTGAAGTTAAGGAATGGTTGAGAAACCTTAAAAATTTTCGCAAGTGTGATACTCGAAAACAATAACTGGAATGGCCTAGGGGAAAAGTACACACACTATTGTAATGGGGCGAGTTTCTACTTTCAGATGCAATAGGAATTCCTCGAGTGCGTCAATCCGTTCGCGAGATATGGGAGTTTGAAGTTAAGGAATGGTTGAGAAACCATCAAAATTTTCGCAAGTCTGATACTCGAAACCAGTAACTACAAAGCCCTAGGGGAAAAATACACCATACCTTTGTAATCGGGCGAGTTTCTACTTTCAGATGCAACAGGAATTTCTCGAGTTCTTCAATCCGTTCGCGAGATATGGTGGTTTGAAGTTAAGGAATGGCTGAGAAATCATCAAAATATTCGAAAGTGTGATACTCGAAACCAGTAACTACAAGGTCCTAGGGGAAAAATACACATACCATTGTAATCGGGCGTGTTTCTACTTTCAGGTGCAACAGGAATTTCTCGAGCTCGTGAATTCGTTCGCGAGATATGGGAGTTTGAAGTTAAGTAATGGTTGAGAAACCATCAAAATTTTGCAAGTCTGGTACTCGAAACCAATAATTGGAACGGTCTAGGGGAAAAGTACACACAGCATTGTAATCGCGCAAGTTTCTGGTTTCAGATGCAACAGGAATTTCTCGTGTTCGTCAATCCGTTCAAGAGATATGGGAGTTTGAAGTTAAGCAATGGTTGAGAAACCATCAAAATTTTCGCAAGTCTGGTACTCGAAACCAATAACTACAAAGCCCTAGGGGAAAAATTCACATACCTTTGTAATCGGGCTAGTTTCTACTTTCAGATGCAACAGGAATTTCTCGAGTTCGCCAATCCGTTCGCGAGGTATCGGAGTTTGAAGTTAAAGAATGGTTGAGAATCCATCAAAATTTTCGCAAGTCTGATAATCGAAACCAATAACTACTATGGCCTAGGGCAAAAATACACATACCGTTGTAATCGGGCGAGTTTCAGCTTTTAGATCCAACAGGAATTTCTCGAGTTCATCAATCCGTTCGCGAGACATGGGAGTTTGAAGTTAAGGAATGGTTGAGGAACCATCAAAATTTTCGTAAGTCTGATACTCGAAACCAATAACTGGAACGGTCTAGGGGAAAAGTACACACAACATTGTAATCAGGCAAGTTTCTGCTTTCAAATGCAACAGGAATTTCTCGAGTTCATCAATCCGTTCGCGAGACAGGGGAGTTTGAAATTAAGGAACGGTTGAGAAACCACCAAAATTTTCGCATCTCTGATACTCGAAACCAATAACTACTATGGCCTAGGTGAAAAATACACATACCTTTGTAATCGGGCGAGTTTCTAGTTTCAGATGCAACAGGAATTTCTCGAGTTCGTCAATCCGTTCGCGAGATATGGGTGTTTGAAGTTAAGGAATGGTTGAGAAACCATCTAAATTTCCGCAAGTCTGATACTCGAAACCAATAACTACAAAGGCATAGGGGAAAAATGCACATACCGTTGTAATCGGGCGAGTTTCAGCTTTTAGATCCAACAGGAATTTCTCGAGTTCATCAATCCTTTCGCGAGACATAGGAGTTTGAAGTTAAGGAATGGTTGAGGAACCATCAAAATTTTCGCAAGTGTGATACTCGAAAACAATAACTGGAATGGCCTAGGGGAAAAGTACACACACTATTGTAATGGGGCGAGTTTCTACTTTCAGATGCAACAGGAATTTCTCGAGCTCGTCAATTCGTTCGCGAGATATGGGAGTTTGAAGTTAAGTAATGGTTGAGAAACCATCAAAATTTTGCAAGTCTGATACTCGAAACCAATAACTGGAACGGTCTAGGGGAAAAGTACACACAGCATTGTAATCGCGCAAGTTTCTGATTTCAGATGCAACAGGAATTTCGCGTGTTCGTCAATCCGTTCAAGAGATATGGGAGTTTGAAGTTAAGGAATGGTTGAGAAACCATCAAAATTTTCGCAAGTCTGGTACTCGAAACCAATAACTACAAAGCCCTAGGGGAAAAATTCACATACCTTTGTAATCGGGCGAGTTTCTACTTTCAGATGCAACAGGAATTTCTCGAGCTCGTCAATCTGTTCGCGAGATATGGGAGTTTGAAGTTAAGGAATGGTTGAGAAACCATCAAAATTTTTGCAAGTCTGATACTCGAAACCAATAACCGGAACGGCCTAGGGGAAAAGTACACACACCATTGTAATCGGTCGACTTTCTACTTTCAGATGCAACAGGAAATAACCGAGTTCGTCAATCCGTTCGCGAGATATGGGAGTTTGAGGTTAAGGAATGCTTGAGAAACCATCAAAATTTTCGCAAGTCTGATACTCATAACCAATAACTACAAAGCCCTAGGCGAAAAATACACATACCTCTGTAATCGGGCCAGTTTATACTTTCAGATGCAACAGGAATTTCTTGAGTTCGTCAATCCGTTCGCGAGATATGGGAGGTTGAAGTTAAGGAATGGTTGAGAAACCATCAAAATTTTCGCAATTCTGATGCTAGAAACGAATAACTGGAATGGCCTAGGGAAAAAGTACACACACCACTGTAATGGGGAGACATTCTACTTTCAGATGCAACAGGAATTTCTCGAGTTCGTCCATCCGTTCGCGAGCTATGGGAGTTTGAAGTTAAGGAATGGATGTGAGACCATCACAATTTTCGGAAGTCTGATACTCGAAACAAATAACTACTATGGCCTTGGGGAAAAATACACACACCTTTGTAATCGGGCGAGTTTCTACTTTCAGATGCAACAGGAAATAATCGAGTTCGTCAATCCGTGATCGAGATATGGGAGTTTGAAGTTAAGGAATGCTTGAGAAACCATCAAAATATTCGCAAGTATGATACTCGAAACCAATAACTGGAATGACCTAGGGGTTAAGTACACACACCATTGTAATCGGGCCAGTTTCTACTTTCAAGTGCAGCAGGAATTTCTCGAGTTCGCCAATCCGTTCCCGAGGTATCGGAGTTTGAAGTTAAGGAATGGTTGAGAAACCATCAAAATTTTCGCAAAACTGATACTCGAAACCAATAACTGGAATGGCCTAGTGGAAAAGTACACACACCATTGTAATGGGGCGAGTTTCTACTTTCAGATGCAACAGGAATTCCTCGAGTTCGTCAATCCGTTCGCGAGATATGGGAGTTTGAAGTTAAGGAATGGTTGTGAGACCATCACAATTTTCGGAAGTCTGATACTCTAAACCAATAACTACTATGGCCTTGGGGAAAAATACACATACCTTTGTAATCGGGCGAGTATCTACTTTCAGATGCAACAGGAATTTCTCGAGTTCATCAATCCGTTCGCGAGACATGGGAGTTTGATATTAAGGAACGGTTGAGAAACAATCAAAATTTTCGCATCTCTGATACTCGAAACCAATAACTACTATGGCCTAGGAGACAAATACACATACCTTTGTAATCGGGCGAGTTTCTACTTTCAGATGCAACAGGAATTTCTCGAGTCCGTCAATCCGTTCGCGAGATATGGGTGTTTGAAGTTAAGGAATGGTTGAGAAGTCATCAAAATTTTCGCAATTCTGATGCTAGAAACGAATAACTGGAATGACCTAGGGGAAAAGTACACACACCATTGTAATCGGGCCAGTTTCTACTTTCAAGTGCAGAAGGAATTTCTCGAGTTCGCCAATCCGTTCCCGAGGTATTGGAGTTTGAAGTTAAGGAATGGTTGAGAAACCATCAAAATTTTCGCAATTCTGATACTAGAAACCAATAACTACGATGGCCTAGGGCAAAAATACAAATACCCTTGTAATCGGACGAGTTTCTGCTTTCAGATGCAACAGGAATTTCTCGAGTTCGTCAATTCGTTCGCGAGATATGGGAGTTTGAAATTAAGGAACGGTTGAGAAACCATCAAAATTTCCGCAAAACTGATACTCGAAACCAATAACTGGAATGGCCTAGTGGAAAAGTACACACACCATTGTAATGGGGCGAGTTTCTACTTTCAGATGCAACAGGAATTCCTCGAGTTCGTCAATCCGTTCGCGAGATATGGGAGTTTGAAGTTAAGGAATGGTTGGGAGACCATCACAATTTTCGCAAGTCTGATACTCGAAACCAATAACTACTATGGCCTAGGGCAAAAATACACATACCGTTGTAATCGGACGAGTTTCTGCTTTCAGGTGCAACAGGAACTTCTCGAGATCGTCAATTCGTTCGCGAGATATGGGAGTTTGAAATTAAGGAACGGCTGAGAAAACATCAAAATTTTCGCAAGTCTGATACTCGAAACCAATAACTGGAATGGCCTAGGGGAAAAGTACACACACCACTGTAATGGGGAGAGATTCTACTTTCAGATGCAACAGGAATTTCTCGAGTTCGTCAATCCGTTCGCGAGATATGGGAGTTTGAAGTTAAGGAATGGTTGTGAGACCATCACAATTTTCGGAAGTCTGATACTCGAAACCAATAACTACTATGGCCTTGGGGAAAAATACACATACCTTTGTAATCGGGCGAGCCTCTACTTTCAGATGCAACAGGAATTTCTCGAGCTCGTCAATCCGTTCGCGAGATATGGGAGTTTGAAGTTAAGGAATGGTTGAGAAACAATCAAAATTTTCGCAAGTATGATACTCGAAACCAATAACTGGAACGGTCTAGGGGAAAAGTACACACAGCATTGTAATCGCGCAAGTTTCTGATTTCAGATGCAACAGGAATTTCGCGTGTTCGTCAATCCGTTCAAGAGATATGGGAGTTTGAAGTTAAGGAATGGTTGAGAAACCATCAAAATTTTCGCAAGTCTGGTACTCGAAACCAATAACTACAAAGCCCTAGGGGAAAAATTCACATACCTTTGTAATCGGGCGAGTTTCTACTTTCAGATGCAACAGGAATTTCTCGAGCTCGTCAATTCGTTCGCGAGATATGGGAGTTTGAAGTTAAGTAATGGTTGAGAAACCATCAAAATTTTGCAAGTCTGATACTCGAAACCAAAAACTGGAACGGTCTAGGGGAAAAGTACACACAGCATTGTAATCGGGCAAGTATCTACTTTCAAATGCAACAGGAATTTCACGAGTTCGTCAATCCGTTCGCGAGATATGGGAGTTTGAAGTTAAGGAATGGTTGAGAAACCATCAAAATTTTCGCAAGTCTGATACTCGAAACCAATAACTACAAAGGCATAGGGGAAAAATGCACATACCGTTGTAATCAGGCGAGTTTCAGCTTTTAGATCCAACAGGAATTTCTCGAGTTCGCCAATCCGTTCGCGAGGTATCGGAGTTTGAAGTTAAAGAATGGTTGAGAATCCATCAAAATTTTCGCAAGTCTGATAATCGAAACCAATAACTACTATGGCCTAGGGCAAAAATACACATACCGTTGTAATCGGGCGAGTTTCAGCTTTTAGATCCAACAGGAATTTCTCGAGTTCATCAATCCGTTCGCGAGACATGGGAGTTTGAAGTTAAGGAATGGTTGAGGAACCATCAAAATTTTCGTAAGTCTGATACTCGAAACCAATAACTGGAACGGTCTAGGGGAAAAGTACACACACCATTGTAATCAGGCAAGTTTCTGCTTTCAAATGCAACAGGAATTTCTCGAGTTCATCAATCCGTTCGCGAGACAGGGGAGTTTGAAATTAAGGAACGGTTGAGAAACCACCAAAATTTTCGCATCTCTGATACTCGAAACCAATAACTACTATGGCCTAGGTGAAAAATACACATACCTTTGTAATCGGGCGAGTTTCTAGTTTCAGATGCAACAGGAATTTCTCGAGTTCGTCAATCCGTTCGCGAGATATGGGTGTTTGAAGTTAAGGAATGGTTGAGAAACCATCTAAATTTCCGCAAGTCTGATACTCGAAACCAATAACTACAAAGGCATAGGGGAAAAATGCACATACCGTTGTAATCGGGCGAGTTTCAGCTTTTAGATCCAACAGGAATTTCTCGAGTTCATCAATCCTTTCGCGAGACATAGGAGTTTGAAGTTAAGGAATGGTTGAGGAACCATCAAAATTTTCGCAAGTGTGATACTCGAAAACAATAACTGGAATGGCCTAGGGGAAAAGTACACACACTATTGTAATGGGGCGAGTTTCTACTTTCAGATGCAACAGGAATTTCTCGAGCTCGTCAATCTGTTCGCGAGATATGGGAGTTTGAAGTTAAGGAATGGTTGAGAAACCATCAAAATTTTTGCAAGTCTGATACTCGAAACCAATAACCGGAACGGCCTAGGGGAAAAGTACACACACCATTGTAATCGGTCGACTTTCTACTTTCAGATGCAACAGGAAATAACCGAGTTCGTCAATCCGTTCGCGAGATATGGGAGTTTGAAGTTAAGGAATGCTTGAGAAACCATCAAAATTTTCGCAAGTCTGATACTCATAACCAATAACTACAAAGCCCTAGGCGAAAAATACACATACCTCTGTAATCGGGCCAGTTTATACTTTCAGATGCAACAGGAATTTCTTGAGTTCGTCAATCCGTTCGCGAGATATGGGAGGTTGAAGTTAAGGAATGGTTGAGAAACCATCAAAATTTTCGCAATTCTGATGCTAGAAACGAATAACTGGAATGGCCTAGGGAAAAAGTACACACACCACTGTAATGGGGAGACATTCTACTTTCAGATGCAACAGGAATTTCTCGAGTTCGTCAATCCGTTCGCGAGCTATGGGAGTTTGAAGTTAAGGAATGGATGTGAGACCATCACAATTTTCGGAAGTCTGATACTCGAAACAAATAACTACTATGGCCTTGGGGAAAAATACACACACCTTTGTAATCGGGCGAGTTTCTACTTTCAGATGCAACAGGAAATAATCGAGTTCGTCAATCCGTGATCGAGATATGGGAGTTTGAAGTTAAGGAATGCTTGAGAAACCATCAAAATATTCGCAAGTATGATACTCGAAACCAATAACTGGAATGACCTAGGGGTTAAGTACACACACCATTGTAATCGGGCCAGTTTCTACTTTCAAGTGCAGCAGGAATTTCTCGAGTTCGCCAATCCGTTCCCGAGGTATCGGAGTTTGAAGTTAAGGAATGGTTGAGAAACCATCAAAATTTTCGCAAAACTGATACTCGAAACCAATAACTGGAATGGCCTAGTGGAAAAGTACACACACCATTGTAATGGGGCGAGTTTCTACTTTCAGATGCAACAGGAATTCCTCGAGTTCGTCAATCCGTTCGCGAGATATGGGAGTTTGAAGTTAAGGAATGGTTGTGAGACCATCACAATTTTCGGAAGTCTGATACTCGAAACCAATAACTACTATGGCCTTCGGGAAAAATACACATACCTTTGTAATCGGGCGAGTTTCTACTTTCAGATGCAACAGGAATTTCTCGAGTTCATCAATCCGTTCGCGAGACATGGGAGTTTGATATTAAGGAACGGTTGAGAAACAATCAAAATTTTCGCATCTCTGATACTCGAAACCAATAACTACTATGGCCTAGGAGACAAATACACATACCTTTGTAATCGGGCGAGTTTCTACTTTCAGATGCAACAGGAATTTCTCGAGTCCGTCAATCCGTTCGCGAGATATGGGAGTTTGAAGTTAAGGAATGGATGTGAGACCATCACAATTTTCGGAAGTCTGATACTCGAAACAAATAACTACTATGGCCTTGGGGAAAAATACACACACCTTTGTAATCGGGCGAGTTTCTACTTTCAGATGCAACAGGAAATAATCGAGTTCGTCAATCCGTGATCGAGATATGGGAGTTTGAAGTTAAGGAATGCTTGAGAAACCATCAAAATATTCGCAAGTATGATACTCGAAACCAATAACTGGAATGACCTAGGGGTTAAGTACACACACCATTGTAATCGGGCCAGTTTCTACTTTCAAGTGCAGCAGGAATTTCTCGAGTTCGCCAATCCGTTCCCGAGGTATCGGAGTTTGAAGTTAAGGAATGGTTGAGAAACCATCAAAATTTTCGCAAAACTGATACTCGAAACCAATAACTGGAATGGCCTAGTGGAAAAGTACACACACCATTGTAATGGGGCGAGTTTCTACTTTCAGATGCAACAGGAATTCCTCGAGTTCGTCAATCCGTTCGCGAGATATGGGAGTTTGAAGTTAAGGAATGGTTGTGAGACCATCACAATTTTCGGAAGTCTGATACTCGAAACCAATAACTACTATGGCCTTGGGGAAAAATACACATACCTTTGTAATCGGGCGAGTTTCTACTTTCAGATGCAACAGGAATTTCTCGAGTTCATCAATCCGTTCGCGAGACATGGGAGTTTGATATTAAGGAACGGTTGAGAAACAATCAAAATTTTCGCATCTCTGATACTCGAAACCAATAACTACTATGGCCTAGGAGACAAATACACATACCTTTATAATCGGGCGAGTTTCTACTTTCAGATGCAACAGGAATTTCTCGAGTCCGTCAATCCGTTCGCGAGATATGGGTGTTTGAAGTTAAGGAATGGTTGAGAAGTCATCAAAATTTTCGCAATTCTGATGCTAGAAACGAATAACTGGAATGACCTAGGGGAAAAGTACACACACCATTGTAATCGGGCCAGTTTCTACTTTCAAGTGCAGAAGGAATTTCTCGAGTTCGCCAATCCGTTCCCGAGGTATTGGAGTTTGAAGTTAAGGAATGGTTGAGAAACCATCAAAATTTTCGCAATTCTGATACTAGAAACCAATAACTACGATGGCCTAGGGCAAAAATACAAATACCGTTGTAATCGGGCGAGTTTCTGCTTTTAGATGCAACAGGAATGCTTCGAGTTCGTCAATCCGTTCGCGAGACATGGAAGTTTGAAATTAAGGGACGGTTGAGAAACCATCAAAATTTTCGCAAGTCTGATACTCGAAACCAGTAACTACAAAGCCCTAGGGGAAAAATGCACATAACCTTGTAATCGGACGAGTTTCTGCTTTCAGATGCAACAGGAATTTCTCGAGTTCGTCAATTCGTTCGCGAGATATGGGAGTTTGAAATTAAGGAACGGTTGAGAAACCATCAAAATTTCCGCAAAACTGATACTCGAAACCAATAACTGGAATGGCCTAGTGGAAAAGTACACACACCATTGTAATGGGGCGAGTTTCTACTTTCAGATGCAACAGGAATTCCTCGAGTTCGTCAATCCGTTCGCGAGATATGGGAGTTTGAAGTTAAGGAATGGTTGGGAGACCATCACAATTTTCGCAAGTCTGATACTCGAAACCAATAACTACTATGGCCTAGGGCAAAAATACACATACCGTTGTAATCGGACGAGTTTCTGCTTTCAGGTGCAACAGGAACTTCTCGAGATCGTCAATTCGTTCGCGAGATATGGGAGTTTGAAATTAAGGAACGGCTGAGAAAACATCAAAATTTTCGCAAGTCTGATACTCGAAACCAATAACTGGAATGGCCTAGGGGAAAAGTACACACACCACTGTAATGGGGAGAGATTCTACTTTCAGATGCAACAGGAATTTCTCGAGTTCGTCAATCCGTTCGCGAGATATGGGAGTTTGAAGTTAAGGAATGGTTGTGAGACCATCACAATTTTCGGAAGTCTGATACTCGAAACCAATAACTACTATGGCCTTGGGGTAAAATACACATACCTTTGTAATCGGGCGAGCCTCTACTTTCAGATGCAACAGGAATTTCTCGAGCTCGTCAATCCGTTCGCGAGATATGGGAGTTTGAAGTTAAGGAATGGTTGAGAAACAATCAAAATTTTCGCAAGTATGATACTCGAAACCAATAACTGGAACGGTCTAGGGGAAAAGTACACACAGCATTGTAATCGCGCAAGTTTCTGATTTCAGATGCAACAGGAATTTCGCGTGTTCGTCAATCCGTTCAAGAGATATGGGAGTTTGAAGTTAAGGAATGGTTGAGAAACCATCAAAATTTTCGCAAGTCTGGTACTCGAAACCAATAACTACAAAGCCCTAGGGGAAAAATTCACATACCTTTGTAATCGGGCGAGTTTCTACTTTCAGATGCAACAGGAATTTCTCGAGCTCGTCAATTCGTTCGCGAGATATGGGAGTTTGAAGTTAAGTAATGGTTGAGAAACCATCAAAATTTTGCAAGTCTGATACTCGAAACCAAAAACTGGAACGGTCTAGGGGAAAAGTACACACAGCATTGTAATCGGGCAAGTATCTACTTTCAAATGCAACAGGAATTTCACGAGTTCGTCAATCCGTTCGCGAGATATGGGAGTTTGAAGTTAAGGAATGGTTGAGAAACCATCAAAATTTTCGCAAGTCTGATACTCGAAACCAATAACTACAAAGGCATAGGGGAAAAATGCACATACCGTTGTAATCGGGCGAGTTTCAGCTTTTAGATCCAACAGGAATTTCTCGAGTTCATCAATCCGTTCGCGAGACATGGGAGTTTGAAGTTAAGGAATGGTTGAGGAACCATCAAAATTTTCGTAAGTCTGATACTTGAAACCAATAACTGGAACGGTCTAGGGGAAAGGTACACACACCATTGTAATCAGGCAAGTTTCTACTTTCAAATGCAACAGGAATTTCTGGAGTTCATCAATCCGTTCGCGAGGCATGGGAGTTTGAAATTAAGGAACGGTTGAGAAACCATCAAAATTTTCGCATCTCTGATACTCGAAACCAATAACTACTATGGCCTAGGAGAAAAATACACATACCTTTGTAATCGGGCGAGTTTCTACTTTCAGATGCAGCAGGAATTTCTAGAGTTCGTCAAACCGTTCGCGAGATATGGGTGTTTGAAGTTAAGGAATGGTTGAGAAACCATCAAAATTTTCGCAATTCTGATGCTAGAAACGAATAACTGGAATGACCTAGGGAAAAAGTACACACACCATTGTAATCGGTCGACTTTCTAATTTCAGTTGCAACCGGAAATAATCGAGTTCGTCAATCCGTTCGCGAGATATGGGAGTTTGAAGTTAAGAAATGCTTGAGAAACCATCAAAATTTTCGCACGTCTGATACTTGAAACCAATAACTGCCAAGCCCTAGGGGAAAAATACACATATCTTCGTAATCGGGCGAGTTTATACTTTCAGATGCAACAGGAATTTCTAGAGCTCGTCAATCTGTTCGCGAGATATGGGAGTTTGAAGTTAAGGAATGGTTGAGAAACCATCAAAATTTTCGCAAGTCTGATACTCGAAACCAATAACCGGAACGGCCTAGGGGAAAAGTACACACACCATTGTAATCGGTCGACTTTCTACTTTCAGATGCAACAGGAAATAACCGAGTTCGTCAATCCGTTCGCGAGATATGGGAGTTTGAAGTTAAGGAATGCTTGAGAAACCATCAAAATTTTCGCAAGTCTGATACTCATAACTAATAACTACAAAGCCCTAGGCGAAAAATACACATACCTCTGTAATCGGGCGAGTTTATACTTTCAGATGCAACAGGAATTTCTTGAGTTCGTCAATCCGTTCGCGAAATATGGGAGTTTGAAGTTAAGGGATGGGTGAGAAACCATCAAAATTTTCGCAAGTCTGATACTCGAAGCCAATAACTGGAACGGCCTAGGGGAAAAGTACACACACCATTGTAATCGGGCAAGTTTCTACTTTCAAATGCAACAGGAATTTCTCGAGTTCGTCAATCCGTTCGCGAGATATGGGAGTTTGAAGTTAAGGAATGCTTGAGAAACCTTCAAAATTTTCGCAAGTCTGATACTCGTAACCATTAACTACAAAGCCCTGGGCGAAAAATACACATACCTCTGTAATCGGGCGAGTTTATACTTTCAGATGCAACAGGAATTTCTCGAGTTCGTCAATCCGTTCGCGAGATATGGGAGGTTGAAGTTAAGGAATGGTTGAGAAACCATCAAAATTTTCGCAATTCTGATGCTAGAAACGAATAACTGGAATGGCCTAGGGGAAAAGTACACACACCACTGTAATGGGGAGACATTCTACTTTCAGATGCAACAGGAATTTCTCGAGTTCGTCAATCCGTTCGCGAGCTATGGGAGTTTGAAGTTAAGGAATGGATGTGAGACCATCACAATTTTCGGAAGTCTGATACTCGAAACAAATAACTACTATGGCCTTGGGGAAAAATACACACACCTTTGTAATCGGGCGAGTTTCTACTTTCAGATGCAACAGGAAATAATCGAGTTCGTCAATCCGTGATCGAGATATGGGAGTTTGAAGTTAAGGAATGCTTGAGAAACCATCAAAATATTCGCAAGTCTGATACTCGAAACCAATAACTACAAAGGCCTAGGAGAAAGATACACATACCTTTGTAACCGGTCGAGTTTCTGCTTTCAGATACAACAGGAATTTCTCGAGCTCGTCAATCCGTTCGCGAGATATGGGAGTTTGAAGTTAAGGAATGGTTGAGAAACCATCAAAATTTTCGCAAGTATGATACTCGAAACCAATAACTGGAATGACCTAGGGGAAAAGTACACACACCATTGTAATCGGTAGACTTTCTACTTTCAGATGCAAGAGGAAATAATCGAGTTCGCCAATCCGTTCGCGAGATATGGGAGTTTGAAGTTAAGGAATGGTTGAGAAACCATCAAAATTTTCGCAAGTCTGATTCTCGAAACCAATAACTGGAACGGCCTAGGGGAAAAGTACACAAACCATTGTAATCGGGCCAGTTTCTACTTTCAAATGCAACAGGAATTTCTCGAGTTCGCCGATCCGTTCGCGAGGTATCGGAGTTTGAAGTTAAGGAATGGTTGTGAGACCATCACAATTTTCGGAAGTCTGATTCTCGAAACCAATAACTACTATGGCCTAGGGGAAAAATACACATACCTTTGTAATCGGGCGAGTTTCTACTGTCAGATGCAACAGGAATTTCTCGAGTTCGTCAATCCGTTCGCGAGATCTGGGAGTTTGATGTTAAGGAATGCTTGAGAAACCATCAAAATTTTCGCAAAACTGATACTCGAAACCAATAACTGGAATGGCCTAGTGGAAAAGTACACACACCATTGTAATGGGGCGAGTTTCTACTTTCAGATGCAACAGGAATTCCTCGAGTTCGTCAATCCGTTCGCGAGATATGGGAGTTTGAAGTTAAGGAATGGTTGTGAGACCATCACAATTTTCGGAAGTCTGATACTCGAAACCAATAACTACTATGGCCTTGGGGAAAAATACACATACCTTTGTAATCGGGCGAGTTTCTACTTTCAGATGCAACAGGAATTTCTCGAGTTCATCAATCCGTTCGCGAGACATGGGAGTTTGATATTAAGGAACGGTTGAGAAACCATCAAAATTTTCGCATCTCTGATACTCGAAACCAATAACTACTATGGCCTAGGAGACAAATACACATACCTTTGTAATCGGGCGAGTTTCTACTTTCAGATGCAACAGGAATTTCTCGAGTCCGTCAATCCGTTCGCGAGATATGGGTGTTTGAAGTTAAGGAATGGTTGAGAAATCATCAAAATTTTCGCAATTCTGATGCTAGAAACGAATAACTGGAATGACCTAGGGGAATAGTACACACACCATTGTAATCGGGCCAGTTTCTACTTTCAAGTGCAGAAGGAATTTCTCGAGTTCGCCAATCCGTTCCCGAGGTATTGGAGTTTGAAGTTAAGGAATGGTTGAGAAACCATCAAAATTTTCGCAAGTCTGATACTAGAAACCAATAACTACGATGGCCTAGGGCAAAAATACAAATACCGTTGTAATCGGGCGAGTTTCTGCTTTTAGATGCAACAGGAATGCTTCGAGTTCGTCATTCCGTTCGCGAGACATGGAAGTTTGAAATTAAGGGACGGTTGAGAAACCATCAAAATTTTCGCATGTCTGATACTCGAAACCAGTAACTACAAAGACCTAGGGGAAAAATGCACATAACCTTGTAATCGGACGAGTTTCTGCTTTCAGATGCAACAGCAACTTCTCGAGATCGTCAATTCGTTCGCGAGATATGGGAGTTTGAAATTAAGGAACGGCTGAGAAAACATCAAAATTTTCGCAAGTCTGATACTCGAAACCAATAACTGGAATGGCCTAGGGGAAAAGTACACACACCACTGTAATGGGGAGAGATTCTACTTTCAGAGGCAACAGGAATTTCTCGAGTTCGTCAATCCGTTCGCGAGATATGGGAGTTTGAAGTTAAGGAATGGTTGTGAGACCATCACAATTTTCGGAAGTCTGATACTCGAAACCAATAGCTACTATGGCCTTGGGGAAAAATACACATACCTTTGTAATCGGGCGAGTCTCTACTTTCAGATGCAACAGGAATTTCTCGAGCTCGTCAATCCGTTCGCGAGATATGGGAGTTTGAAGTTAAGGAATGGTTGAGAAACAATCAAAATTTTCGCAAGTATGATACTCGAAACCAATAACTGGAATGACCTAGGGGAAAAGTACACACACCATTGTAATCGGGCCAGTTTCTACTTTCAAGTGCAGCAGGTATTTCTCGAGTTCGCCAATCCGTTCCCGAGGTATCGGAGTTTGAAGTTAAGGAATGGTTGAGAAACCATCAAAATTTTCGCAATTCCGATGCTAGAAACGAATAACTGGAATGACCTAGGGGAAAAGTACACACACCATTGTAATCGGGCCATTTTCTACTTTCAAGTGCAGCAGGAATTTCTCGAGTTCGCCAATCCGTTCCCGAGGTATTGGAGTTTGAAGTTAAGGAATGGTTGAGAAACCATCAAATTTTTCGCAAGTCTGATACTAGAAACCAATAACTACGATGGCCTAGGGCAAAAATACAAATACCGTTGTAATCGGGCGAGTTTCTGCTTTTAGATGCAACAGGAATGCTTCGAGTTCGTCAATCCGTTCGCGAGACATGGAAGTTTGAAATTAAGGGACGGTTGAGAAACCATCAAAATTTTCGCAAGTCTGATACTCGAAACCAGTAACTACAAAGCCCTAGGGGAAAAATGCACATACCCTTGTAATCGGACGAGTTTCTGCTTTCAGATGCAACAGGAATTTCTCGAGTTCGTCAATTCGTTCGCGAGATATGGGAGTTTGAAATTAAGGAACAGTTGAGAAACCATCAAAATTTCCGCAAAACTGATACTCGAAACCAATAACTGGAATGGCCTAGTGGAAAAGTACACACACCATTGTAATGGGGCGAGTTTCTACTTTCAGATGCAACAGGTATTCCTCGAGTTCGTCAATCCGTTCGCGAGATATGGGAGTTTGAAGTTAAGGAATGGTTGGGAGACCATCACAATTTTCGCAATTCTGATACTCGAAACCAATAACTACTATGGCCTAGGGCAAAAATACACATACCTTTGTAATCGGGCGAGTTTCTACTTTCAGATGCAACAGGAATTTCTCGAGTTCGTCAATCCGTTCGCGAGATCTGGGAGTTTGATGTTAAGGAATGCTTGAGAAACCATCAAAATTTTCGCAAGTCTGATACTCGAAACCAGTAACTACAAAGCCCTAGGGGAAAAATGCACATACCTTTGTAATCGGGCGAGTTTCTACATTCAGATGCAATAGGAATTTCTCGAGTTCGTCAATCCGTTCGCGAGATATGGGAGTTTGAAGTTAAGGAATGGTTGAGAAACCATCATAATTTTCGCAATTCTGATGCTAGAAACGAATAACTGGAATGACCTAGGGGAAAAGTACACACACCACTGTAATCGGTAGACTTTCTACTTTCAGATGCAACAGGAAATAATCGAGTTCGCGAATCCGTTCGCGAGGTATGGGAGTATGAAGTTAAGGAATGCTTGAGAAGCCATCAAAATTTTCGCAAGTCTGATACTCGAAACCAGTAACTACAAAGCCCTAGGGGAAAAATGCACATACCTTTTTAATCGGGCGAGTTTCTACTTTCAGATGCAACAGGAATTTCTCGAGCTCGTCAATTCGTTCGCGAGATATGGGAGGTTGAAGTTAAGTAATGGTTGAGAAACCATCAAAATTTTGCAAGTCTGATACTCGAAACCAAAAACTGGAACGGTCTAGGGGAAAAGTACACACAGCATTGTAATCGGGCAAGTATCTACTTTCAAATGCAACAGGAATTTCACGAGTTCGTCAATCCGTTCGCGAGATATGGGAGTTTGAAGTTAAGGAATGGTTGAGAAACCATCAAAATTTTCGCAAATCTGATACTCGAAAACAATAACTACAAAGCCCTAGGGGAAAAATACACATACCTTCGTAATCGGGCGAGTTTATACTTTCAGATGCAACAGGAATTTCTCGAGCTCGTCAATCCGTTCGCGAGATATGGGTGTTTGAAGTTAAGGAATGGTTGAGAAACCATCAAAATTTTCGCAAGTCCGATACTCGAAACCAATAACTACAAAGGCATAGGGGAAAAATGCACATACCGTTGTAATCGGGCGAGTTTCAGCTTTTAGATCCAACAGGAATTTCTCGAGTTCATCAACCCGTTCGCGCGACATGGGAGTTTGAAGTTAAGGAATGGTTGAGGAACCATCAAAATTTTCGTAAGTCTGATACTTGAAACCAATAACTGGAACGGTCTAGGGGAAAGGTACACACACCATTGTAATCAGGCAAGTTTCTACTTTCAAATGCAACAGGAATTTCTGGAGTTCATCAATCCGTTCGCGAGACATGGGAGTTTGAAATTAAGGAACGGTTGAGAAACCATCAAAATTTTCGCATCTCTGATACTCGAAACCAATAACTACTATGGCCTAGGAGAAAAATACACATACCTTTGTAATCGGGCGAGTTTCTACTTTCAGATGCAGCAGGAATTTCTAGAGTTCGTCAAACCGTTCGCGAGATATGGGTGTTTGAAGTTAAGGAATGGTTGAGAAACCATCATAATTTTCGCAATTCTGATGCTAGAAACGAATAACTGGAATGACCTAGGGAAAAAGTACACACACCATTGTAATCGGTCGAATTTCTAATTTCAGTTGCAACCGGAGATAATCGAGTTCGTCAATCCGTTCGCGAGATATGGGAGTTTGAAGTTAAGAAATGCTTGAGAAACCATCAAAATTTTCGCACGTCTGATACTTGAAACCAATAACTGCCAAGCCCTAGGGGAAAAATACACATATCTTCGTAATCGGGCGAGTTTATACTTTCAGATGCAACAGGAATTTCTAGAGCTCGTCAATCTGTTCGCGAGATATGGGAGTTTGAAGTTAAGGACTGGTTGAGAAACCATCAAAATTTTCGCAAGTCTGATACTCGAAACCAATAACCGGAACGGCCTAGGGGAAAAGTACACACACCATTGTAATCGGTCGACTTTCTACTTTCAGATGCAACAGGAAATAACCGAGTTCGTCAATCCGTTCGCGAGATATGGGAGTTTAAAGTTAAGGAATGCTTGAGAAACCTTCCAAATTTTCGCAAGTCTGATACTCGTAACCATTAACTACAAAGCCCTAGGCGAAAAATACACATACCTCTGTAATCGGTCGAATTTCTAATTTCAGTTGCAACCGGAGATAATCGAGTTCGTCAATCCGTTCGCGAGATATGGGAGTTTGAAGTTAAGAAATGCTTGAGAAACCATCAAAATTTTCGCACGTCTGATACTTGAAACCAATAACTGCCAAGCCCTAGGGGAAAAATACACATATCTTCGTAATCGGGCGAGTTTATACTTTCAGATGCAGCAGGAATTTCTAGAGTTCGTCAAACCGTTCGCGAGATATGGGTGTTTGAAGTTAAGGAATGGTTGAGAAACCATCATAATTTTCGCAATTCTGATGCTAGAAACGAATAACTGGAATGACCTAGGGAAAAAGTACACACACCATTGTAATCGGTCGAATTTCTAATTTCAGTTGCAACCGGAGATAATCGAGTTCGTCAATCCGTTCGCGAGATATGGGAGTTTGAAGTTAAGAAATGCTTGAGAAACCATCAAAATTTTCGCACGTCTGATACTTGAAACCAATAACTGCCAAGCCCTAGGGGAAAAATACACATATCTTCGTAATCGGGCGAGTTTATACTTTCAGATGCAACAGGAATTTCTAGAGCTCGTCAATCTGTTCGCGAGATATGGGAGTTTGAAGTTAAGGACTGGTTGAGAAACCATCAAAATTTTCGCAAGTCTGATACTCGAAACCAATAACCGGAACGGCCTAGGGGAAAAGTACACACACCATTGTAATCGGTCGACTTTCTACTTTCAGATGCAACAGGAAATAACCGAGTTCGTCAATCCGTTCGCGAGATATGGGAGTTTAAAGTTAAGGAATGCTTGAGAAACCTTCCAAATTTTCGCAAGTCTGATACTCGTAACCATTAACTACAAAGCCCTAGGCGAAAAATACACATACCTCTGTAATCGGTCGAATTTCTAATTTCAGTTGCAACCGGAGATAATCGAGTTCGTCAATCCGTTCGCGAGATATGGGAGTTTGAAGTTAAGAAATGCTTGAGAAACCATCAAAATTTTCGCACGTCTGATACTTGAAACCAATAACTGCCAAGCCCTAGGGGAAAAATACACATATCTTCGTAATCGGGCGAGTTTATACTTTCAGATGCAGCAGGAATTTCTAGAGTTCGTCAAACCGTTCGCGAGATATGGGTGTTTGAAGTTAAGGAATGGTTGAGAAACCATCATAATTTTCGCAATTCTGATGCTAGAAACGAATAACTGGAATGACCTAGGGAAAAAGTACACACACCATTGTAATCGGTCGAATTTCTAATTTCAGTTGCAACCGGAGATAATCGAGTTCGTCAATCCGTTCGCGAGATATGGGAGTTTGAAGTTAAGAAATGCTTGAGAAACCATCAAAATTTTCGCAAGTCTGATACTCATAACCAATAACTACAAAGCCCTAGGCGAAAAATACACATACCTCTGTAATCGGGCGAGTTTATACTTTCAGATGCAACAGGAATTTCTTGAGTTCGTCAATCCGTTCGCGAAATATGGGAGTTTGAAGTTAAGGGATGGGTGAGAAACCATCAAAATTTTCGCAAGTCTGATACTCGAAGCCAATAACTGGAAAGGCCTAGGGGAAAAGTACACACACCATTGTACTCGGGCAAGTTTCTACTTTCAAATGCAACAGGAATTTCTCGAGTTCGTCAATCCGTTCGCGAGATATGGGAGTTTGAAGTTAAGGAATGCTTGAGAAACCTTCAAAATTTTCGCAAGTCTGATACTCGTAACCATTAACTACAAAGCCCTAGGCGAAAAATACACATACCTCTGTAATCGGGCGAGTTTATACTTTCAGATGCAACAGGAATTTCTCGAGTTCGTCAATCCGTTCGCGAGATATGGGAGGTTGAAGTTAAGGAACGGTTGAGAAACCATCAAAATTTTCGCAAGTCTGATACTAGAAACCAATAACTACGATGGCCTAGGGCAAAAATACAAATACCGTTGTAATCGGGCGAGTTTCTGCTTTTAGATGCAACAGGAATGCTTCGAGTTCGTCAATCCGTTCGCGAGACATGGAAGTTTGAAATTAAGGGACGGTTGAGAAACCATCAAAATTTTCGCAAGTCTGATACTCGAAACCAGTAACTACAAAGCCCTAGGGGAAAAATGCACATAACCTTGTAATCGGACGAGTTTCTGCTTTCAGATGCAACAGGAATTTCTCGAGTTCGTCAATTCGTTCGCGAGATATGGGAGTTTGAAATTAAGGAACGGTTGAGAAACCATCAAAATTTCCGCAAAACTGATACTCGAAACCAATAACTGGAATGGCCTAGTGGAAAAGTACACACACCATTGTAATGGGGCGAGTTTCTACTTTCAGATGCAACAGGAATTCCTCGAGTTCGTCAATCCGTTCGCGAGATATGGGAGTTTGAAGTTAAGGAATGGTTGGGAGACCATCACAATTTTCGCAAGTCTGATACTCGAAACCAATAACTACTATGGCCTAGGGCAAAAATACACATACCGTTGTAATCGGACGAGTTTCTGCTTTCAGGTTCAACAGGAACTTCTCGAGATCGTCAAGTCGTTCGCGAGATATGGGAGTTTGAAATTAAGGAACGGCTGAGAAAACATCAAAATTTTCGCAAGTCTGATACTCGAAACCAATAACTGGAATGGCCTAGGGGAAAAGTACACACACCACTGTAATGGGGAGAGATTCTACTTTCAGATGCAACAGGAATTTCTCGAGTTCGTCAATCCGTTCGCCAGATATGGGAGTTTGAAGTTAAGGAATGGTTGTTAGACCATCACAATTTTCGGAAGTCTGATACTCGAAACCAATAACTACTATGGCCTTGGGGAAAAATACACATACCTTTGTAATCGGGCGAGTCTCTACTTTCAGATGCAACAGGAATTTCTCGAGCTCGTCAATCCGTTCGCGAGATATGGGAGTTTGAAGTTAAGGAATGGTTGAGAAACAATCAAAATTTTCGCAAGTATGATACTCGAAACCAATAACTGGAATGACCTAGGGGAAAAGTACACACACCATTGTAATCGGGCCAGTTTCTACTTTCAAGTGCAGCAGGAATTTCTCGAGTTCGCCAATCCGTTCCCGAGGTATCGGAGTTTGAAGTTAAGGAATGGTTGAGAAACCATCAAAATTTTCGCAATTCCGATGCTAGAAACGAATAACTGGAATGACCTAGGGGAAAAGTACACACACCATTGTAATCGGGCCAGTTTCTACTTTCAAGTGCAGCAGGAATTTCTCGAGTTCGCCAATCCGTTCCCGAGGTATTGGAGTTTGAAGTTAAGGAATGGTTGAGAAACCATCAAATTTTTCGCAAGTCTGATACTAGAAACCAATAACTACGATGGCCTAGGGCAAAAATACAAATACCGTTGTAATCGGGCGAGTTTCTGCTTTTAGATGCAACAGGAATGCTTCGAGTTCGTCAGTCCGTTCGCGAGACATGGAAGTTTGAAATTAAGGGACGGTTGAGAAACCATCAAAATTTTCGCAAGTCTGATACTCGAAACCAGTAACTACAAAGCCCTAGGGGAAAAATGCACATACCCTTGTAATCGGACGAGTTTCTGCTTTCAGATGCAACAGGAACTTCTCGAGTTCGTCAATTCGTTCGCGAGATATGGGAGTTTGAAATTAAGGAACGGTTGAGAAACCATCAAAATTTCCGCAAAACTGATACTCGAAACCAATAACTGGAATGGCCTAGTGGAAAAGTACACACACCATTGTAATGGGGCGAGTTTCTACTTTCAGATGCAACAGGAATTCCTCGAGTTCGTCAATCCGTTCGCGAGATATGGGAGTTTGAAGTTAAGGAATGGTTGGGAGACCATCACAATTTTCGCAAGTCTGATACTCGAAACCAATAACTACTATGGCCTAGGGCAAAAATACACATACCTTTGTAATCGGGCGAGTTTCTACTTTCAGATGCAACAGGAATTTCTCGAGTTCGTCAATCCGTTCGCGAGATCTGGGAGTTTGATGTTAAGGAATGCTTGAGAAACCATCAAAATTGTCGCAAGTCTGATACTCGAAACCAATAATTACAAAGCCTTAGGGGAAAAATACACATACCTTTGTAATCAGGCGAGTTTCTACTTTCTGATGTAATAGGAATTTCCCGAGTTCGTCAATCCGTTCGCGAGATATGGGAGTTTGAAGTTACGGAATGGTTGAGAAACCATCATAATTTTCGCAATTCTGATGCTAGAAACGAATAACTGGAATGACCTAGGGGAAAAGTACACACACCATTGTAATCGGTAGACTTTCTACTTTCAGATGCAACAGGAAATAATCGAGTTCGCCAATCCGTTCGCGAGGTATGGGAGTATGAAGTTAAGGAATGCTTGAGAAACCATCAAAATTTTCGCAAGTCTGATACTCGAAACCAGTAACTACAAAGCCCTAGGGGAAAAATGCACATACCTTTGTAATCGGGCGAGTTTCTACTTTCAGATGCAACAGGAATTTCTCGAGCTCGTCAATCCGTTCGCGAGACATCGGAGTTTGAAGTTAAGGAATGGTTGAGGAACCATCAAAATTTTCGCAAGTGTGATACTCGAAACCAATAACTGGAATGGCCTAGGGGAAAATTACACACACCATTGTAATGGGGCGAGTTTCTACTTTCAGATGCAACAGGAATTTCTCGAGTTCGCCAATCCGTTCGCGAGCTATCGGAGTTTGAAGTTAAGGAATGGTTGAGAAACCATCAAAATTTTCGCAATTCTGATGCTAGAAAAGAATAACTGGAAAGGCATAGGGGAAAAGTACACAAACCATTGTAATCGAGCCAGTTTCTACTTTCAAATGCAACAGGAATTTCTCGAGTTCGCCGATCCGTTCGCGAGGTATCGGAGTGTGAAGTTAAGGAATGGTTGTGAGACCTTCACAATTTTCGGAAGTCTGCTACTCGAAACCAATAACTACTATGGCCTAGGGGAAAAATACACGTACCTTTGTAATCGGGCGAGTTTCTACTTTCAGATGCAACAGGAATTTCTCGAGTTCGTCAATCCGTTCGCGAGATATGGGAGTTTGATGTTAAGGAATGCTTGAGAAACCATCAAAATTGTCGCAAGTCTGAGACTCGAAACCAATAACTACAAAGCCTTAGGGGAAAAATACACATACCGTTTAAATCGGGCGAGTTTCTGCTTTTAGATCCAATAGGAATTTCTCGAGTTCATCAATCCGTTCGCGAGACATGGGAGTTTGAAATTAAGGAACGGTTGAGAAACCATCAAAATTTTCGCAAGTCTGATACTCGAAACCAATAGCTACAAAGGCTTAGGGGAAAAATACACATACCCTTGTAATCGGGCGACTTTCTACTTTCTGATGTAACAGGAATTTCTCGAGTTCGTCAATCCGTTCGCGAGATATGGGAGTTTGAAGTTAAGGAATGGTTGAGAAACAATCAAAATTTTCGCAATTCTGATGCTAGAAACGAATAACTCGAATGACCTAGGGGAAAAGTACACACACCATTGTAATCGGGCAAGTTTCTACTTTCAGAGGCGACAGGAACTTCTCGAGTTCGCCAATCCTTTCGCGAGGTATCGGAGTTTGAAGTTAAGGAATGGTTGAGAAACCATCAAAATTTTCGCAAGTCTGATACTCGAAACCAATAACTACTATGGCCTAGGGCAAAAATACACATACCGTTGTAATCGGGCGAGTTTCTGGTTTCAGATGCAATAGGAAATTCTCGAGTTCGTCAATCTGTTCGCGAGATATGGGAGTTTGAAGTTAAGGAATGGTTGAGAAACCATCAAAATTTTCGCAATTCTGATGCTAGAAACGAATAACTGGAATGACCTAGGGGAAAAGTACACACACCATTGTAATTGGTAGACTTTCTACTTTCAGATGCAACAGGAAATAATCGAGTTCGTCAATCCGTTCGCGAGATATGGGAGTTTGAAGTTAAGGAATGCTTGAGAAACCATCAAAATTTTCGCAAGTCTGATACTCGAAACCAATAACTACTAAGCCCTAGGGGAAAATTACACATACCTTTGTAATCGGGCGAGTTTATACTTCCAGATGCAACAGGAATTTGTCGAGCTCGTCAATCCGTTCGCGAGATATGGGAGTTTGAAGTTAAGGAATGCTTGAGAAACCATCAAAATTGTCGCAAGTCTGATACTCGAAACCAATAACTACAAAGCCTTAGGGGAAAAATACACATACCGTTGTAATCGGACGAGTTTCTGCTTTCAGATGCAACAGGAATTTCTCGAGTTCGTCAATTCGTTCGCGAGATATGGGAATTTGAAGTTAAGGAACGGTTGAGAAACCATCAAAATTTTCGCAAGTCTGATACTCGAAACCTATAACTGGAATGACCTAGGGAAGAAGTACACACACCATTGTAATCGGTTGACTTTCTACTTACAGATGCAACAGGAAATAATCAAGTTCGTCAATCCGTTCGCGAGATATGGGAGTTTGATGTTAAGGAATGGTTGAGAAACTATCAAAATATTCGCAAGTCTGATACTCGAAACCAATAACTACTATGGCCTAGGGCAAAAATACACATACCATTGTAATCGGGCGAGTTTCTGGTTTCAGATGCAATAGGAATTTCTCGAGTTCGTCAATCTGTTCGCGAGATATGGGAGTTTGAAGTTAAGGAATGGTTGAGAAACCTTCAAAATTTTCGCAATTCTGATGCTAGAAACGAATAACTCGAATGACCTAGGGGAAAATTACACACACCATTGTAATCGGGCAAGTTTCTACTTTCAGAGGCGACAGGAACTTCTCGAGTTCGCCAATCCGTTCGCGAGGTATCGGAGTTTGAAGTTAAGGAATGGTTGAGAAACCATCAAAATTTTCGCAAGTCTGATACTCGAAACCAATAACTACTATGGCCTAGGGCAAAAATACACATACCGTTGTAATCGGGCGAGTTTCTGGTTTCAGATGCAATAGGAATTTCTCGAGTTCGTCAACCTGTTCGCGAGATATGGGAGTTTGAAGTTAAGGAATGGTTGAGAAACCATCAAAATTTTCGCAATTCTGATGCTAGAAACGAATAACTGGAATGACCTAGGGGAAAAGTACACACACCATTGTAATTGGTAGACTTTCTACTTTCAGATGCAACAGGAAATAATCGAGTTCGTCAATCCGTTCGCGAGATATGGGAGTTTGAAGTTAAGGAATGCTTGAGAAACCATCAAAATTTTCGCAAGTCTGATACTCGAAACCAATAAATACTAAGCCCTAGCGGAAAATTACACATACCTTTGTAATCGGGCGAGTTTATACTTTTAGATGCAATAGGAATTTGTCGAGCTCGTCAATCCGTTCGCGAGATATGGGAGTTTGAAGTTAAGGAATGGTTGAGAAACCATCAAAATTTTCGCAAGTCTGATTCTCGAAACCAATAACTGGAACGGCCTAGGGGAAAAGTACACAAACCATTGTAATCGGGCCAGTTTCTACTTTCAAATGCCACAGGAATTTCTCGAGTTCGCCGATCCGTTCGCGAGGTATCGGAGTTTGAAGTTAAGGAATGGTTGTGAGACCATCACAATTTTCGGAAGTCTGATACTCGAAACCAATAACTACTATGGCCTAGGGGAAAAATACACATACCTTTGTAATCGGTCGAGTTTCTACTTTCAGATGCAACAGGAATTTCTCGAGTTCGTCAATCCGTTCGCGAGATATGGGAGTTTGATGTTAAGGAATGCTTGAGAAACCATCAAAATTGTCGCAAGTCTGATACTCGAAACCAATAACTACAAAGCCTTAGGGGAAAAATACACATACCTTTGTAATCGGACGAGTTTCTGCTTTCAGATGCAACAGGAATTTCTCGTGTTCGTCAATTCGTTCGCGAGATATGGGAGTTTGAAGTTAACGAACGGTTGAGAAACCATCAAAATTTTCGCAAGTCTGACACTCGAAACCTATAACTGGAATGACCTAGGGAAAAAGTACACACACGATTGTAATCGGTTGACTTTCTACTTACAGATGCAACAGGAAATAATCGAGTTCGTCAATTCGTTCGCGAGATATGGGAATTTGAAGTTAAGGAACGGTTGAGAAACCATCAAAATTTTCGCAAGTCTGATACTCGAAACCTATAACTGGAATGACCTAGGGAAGAAGTACACACACCATTGTAATCGGTTGACTTTCTACTTACAGATGCAACAGGAAATAATCAAGTTCGTCAATCCGTTCGCGAGATATGGGAGTTTGATGTTAAGGAATGGTTGAGAAACTATCAAAATATTCGCAAGTCTGATACTCGAAACCAATAACTACTATGGCCTAGGGCAAAAATACACATACCATTGTAATCGGGCGAGTTTCTGGTTTCAGATGCAATAGGAATTTCTCGAGTTCGTCAATCTGTTCGCGAGATATGGGAGTTTGAAGTTAAGGAATGGTTGAGAAACCTTCAAAATTTTCGCAATTCTGATGCTAGAAACGAATAACTCGAATGACCTAGGGGAAAATTACACACACCATTGTAATCGGGCAAGTTTCTACTTTCAGAGGCGACAGGAACTTCTCGAGTTCGCCAATCCGTTCGCGAGGTATCGGAGTTTGAAGTTAAGGAATGGTTGAGAAACCATCAAAATTTTCGCAAGTCTGATACTCGAAAACAATAACTACTATAGCCTAGGGCAAAAATACACATACCGTTGTAATCGGGCGAGTTTCTGGTTTCAGATGCAATAGGAATTTCTCGAGTTCGTCAATCTGTTCGCGAGATATGGGAGTTTGAAGTTAAGGAATGGTTGAGAAACCATCAAAATTTTCGCAATTCTGATGCTAGAAACGAATAACTGGAATGACCTAGGGGAAAAGTACACACACCATTGTAATTGGTAGACTTTCTACTTTCAGATGCAACAGGAAATAATCGAGTTCGTCAATCCGTTCGCGAGATATGGGAGTTTGAAGTTAAGGAATGCTTGAGAAACCATCAAAATTTTCGCAAGTCTGATACTCGAAACCAATAACTACTAAGCCCTAGCGGAAAATTACACATACCTTTGTAATCGGGCGAGTTTATACTTTTAGATGCAACAGGAATTTGTCGAGCTCGTCAATCCGTTCGCGAGATATGGGAGTTTGAAGTTAAGGAATGGTTGAGAAACCATCAAAATTTTCGCAAGTCTGATTCTCGAAACCAATAACTGGAACGGCCTAGGGGAAAAGTACACAAACCATTGTAATTGGGCCAGTTTCTACTTTCAAATGCCACAGGAATTTCTCGAGTTCGCCGATCCGTTCGCGAGGTATCGGAGTTTGAAGTTAAGGAATGGTTGTGAGACCATCACAATTTTCGGAAGTCTGATACTCGAAACCAATAACTACTATGGCCTAGGGGAAAAATACACATACCTTTGTAATCGGTCGAGTTTCTACTTTCAGATGCAACAGGAATTTCTCGAGTTCGTCAATCCGTTCGCGAGATATGGGAGTTTGATGTTAAGGAATGCTTGAGAAACCATCAAAATTGTCGCAAGTCTGATACTCGAAACCAATAACTACAAAGCCTTAGGGGAAAAATACACGTACCGTTGTAATCGGACGAGTTTCTGCTTTCAGATGCAACAGGAATTTCTCGTGTTCGTCAATTCGTTCGCGAGATATGGGAGTTTGAAGTTAACGAACGGTTGAGAAACCATCAAAATTTTCGCAAGTCTGACACTCGAAACCAATAACTGGAATGACCTAGGGAAAAAGTACACACACGATTGTAATCGGTTGACTTTCTACTTACAGATGCAACAGGAAATAATCGAGTTCGTCAATTCGTTCGCGAGATATGGGAATTTGAAGTTAAGGAACTGTTGAGAAACCATCAAAATTTTCGCAAGTCTGATACTCGAAACCTATAACTGGAATGACCTAGGGAAGAAGTACACACACCATTGTAATCGGTTGACTTTCTACTTACAGATGCAACAGGAAATAATCAAGTTCGTCAATCCGTTCGCGAGATATGGGAGTTTGATGTTAAGGAATGGTTGAGAAACTATCAAAATATTCGCAAGTCTGATACTCGAAACCAATAACTACTATGGCCTAGGGCAAAAATACACATACCATTGTAATCGGGCGAGTTTCTGGTTTCAGATGCAATAGGAATTTCTCGAGTTCGTCAATCTGTTCGCGAGATATGGGAGTTTGAAGTTAAGGAATGGTTGAGAAACCTTCAAAATTTTCGCAATTCTGATGCTAGAAACGAATAACTCGAATGACCTAGGGGAAAATTACACACACCATTGTAATCGGGCAAGTTTCTACTTTCAGAGGCGACAGGAACTTCTCGAGTTCGCCAATCCGTTCGCGAGGTATCGGAGTTTGAAGTTAAGGAATGGTTGAGAAACCATCAAAATTTTCGCAAGTCTGATACTCGAAACCAATAACTACTATGGCCTAGGGCAAAAATACACATACCGTTGTAATCGGGCGAGTTTCTGGTTTCAGATGCAATAGGAATTTCTCGAGTTCGTCAATCTGTTCGCGAGATATGGGAGTTTGAAGTTAAGGAATGGTTGAGAAACCATCAAAATTTTCGCAATTCTGATGCTAGAAACGAATAACTGGAATGACCTAGGGGAAAAGTACACACACCATTGTAATTGGTAGACTTTCTACTTTCAGATGCAACAGGAAATAATCGAGTTCGTCAATCCGTTCGCGAGATATGGGAGTTTGAAGTTAAGGAATGGTTGAGAAACCATCAAAATTTTCGCAAGTCTGATTCACGAAACCAATAACTGGAACGGCCTAGGGGAAAAGTACACAAACCATTGTAATTGGGCCAGTTTCTACTTTCAAATGCCACAGGAATTTCTCGAGTTCGCCGATCCGTTCGCGAGGTATCGGAGTTTGAAGTTAAGGAATGGTTGTGAGACCATCACAATTTTCGGAAGTCTGATACTCGAAACCAATAACTACTATGGCCTAGTGGAAAAATACACATACCTTTGTAATCGGTCGAGTTTCTACTTACAGATGCAACAGGAAATAATCGAGTTCGTCAATTCGTTCGCGAGATATGGGAATTTGAAGTTAAGGAACGGTTGAGAAACCATCAAAATTTTCGCAAGTCTGATACTCGAAACCTATAACTGGAATGACCTAGGGAAGTAGTACACACACCATTGTAATCGGTTGACTTTCTACTTACAGATGCAACAGGAAATAATCAAGTTCGTCAATCCGTTCGCGAGATATGGGAGTTTGATGTTAAGGAATGGTTGAGAAACTATCAAAATATTCGCAAGTCTGATACTCGAAACCAATAACTACTATGGCCTAGGGCAAAAATACACATACCATTGTAATCGGGCGAGTTTCTGGTTTCAGATGCAATAGGAATTTCTCGAGTTCGTCAATCTGTTCGCGAGATATGGGAGTTTGAAGTTAAGGAATGGTTGAGAAACCTTCAAAATTTTCGCAATTCTGATGCTAGAAACGAATAACTCGAATGACCTAGGGGAAAATTACACACACCATTGTAATCGGGCAAGTTTCTACTTTCAGAGGCGACAGGAACTTCTCGAGTTCGCCAATCCGTTCGCGAGGTATCGGAGTTTGAAGTTAAGGAATGGTTGAGAAACCATCAAAATTTTCGCAAGTCTGATACTCGAAACCAATAACTACTATGGCCTAGGGCAAAAATACACATACCGTTGTAATCGGGCGAGTTTCTGGTTTCAGATGCAATAGGAATTTCTCGAGTTCGTCAATCTGTTCGCGAGATATGGGAGTTTGAAGTTAAGGAATGGTTGAGAAACCATCAAAATTTTCGCAATTCTGATGCTAGAAACGAATAACTGGAATGACCTAGGGGAAAAGTACACACACCATTGTAATTGGTAGACTTTCTACTTTCAGATGCAACAGGAAATAATCGAGTTCGTCAATCCGTTCGCGAGATATGGGAGTTTGAAGTTAAGGAATGCTTGAGAAACCATCAAAATTTTCGCAAGTCTGATTCTCGAAACCAATAACTGGAACGGCCTAGGGGAAAAGTACACAAACCATTGTAATCGGGCCAGTTTCTACTTTCAAATGCCACAGGAATTTCTCGAGTTCGCCGGTCCGTTCGCGAGGTATCGGAGTTTGAAGTTAAGGAATGGTTGTGAGACCATCACAATTTTCGGAAGTCTGATACTCGAAACCAATAACTACTATGGCCTAGGGGAAAAATACACATACCTTTGTCATCGGTCGAGTTTCTACTTTCAGATGCAACAGGAATTTCTCGAGTTCGTCAATCCCTTCGCGAGATATGGGAGTTTGATGTTAAGGAATGCTTGAGAAACCATCAAAATTGTCGCAAGTCTGATACTCGAAACCAATAACTACAAAGCCTTAGGGGAAAAATACACATACCGTTGTAATCGGACGAGTTTCTGCTTTCAGATGCAACAGGAATTTCTCGAGTTCGTCAATTCGTTCGAGAGATATTGGAATTTGAAGTTAAGGAACGGTTGAGAAACCATCAAAATTTTCGCAAGTCTGATACTCGAAACCTATAACTGGAATGACCTAGGGAAAATGTACACACACCATTGTAATCGGGCAAGTTTCTACTTTCAAATGCAACAGGAATTTCTCGAGTTCGGCAATCCGTTCGCGAGATATGGTAGTTTGAAGTTAAGGAATGCTTGAGAAACCATCAAAATTTTCGCAAGTCTGATACTCGAAACCAATAACTACAAAGCCCTAGGGGAAAAATACACATACCTTTGTAATCGGGCGAGTTTATACTTTCAGATGCAACAGGAATGTCTCGAGCTCGTCAATCCGTTCGCGAGATATGGGAGGTTGAAATTAAGGAATGCTTGAGAAACCATCAAAATTTTCGCAAGTCTGATACTCGAAACCAATAACTACTAAGGCCTAGGGCAAAAATACACATACCGTTGTAATCGGACGAGTTTCTGGTTTCAGATGCAACAGGAATTTCTCGAGTTCGTCAATCCGTTCGCGAGGTATGGGAGCTTGAAGTTAAGGAATGGTTGAGAAACCATCAAAGTTTTCGCAAGTCTGATACTCGAAACCAATATCTGGAACGGCCTTGGGGAAAAGTACACACACCATTGTAATCGGGCCAGTTTCTCATTTCAAGTGCAACAGGAATTTCTCGAGTTCGCCAATCCGTTCGCGAGGTATCGGAGTTTGAAGTTAAGGAATGGTTGAGAAACCATCAAAATTTTCGCAAGTCTGATACTCGAAAACAATAACTACTATGGCCTAGGGCAAAAATACAAATACGGTTGTAATCGGGCGAGTTTCTGCTTTTAGATGCAACAGGAATTTCTCGAGTTCGTCAATCCGTTCGCGAGATATGTGAGTTTGAAGTTAAGGAATGCTTGAGAAACCATCAAAATTTTCGCAAGTCTGATACTCGAAACCAATAACTACAAAGGCCTAGGGGAAAAATACACATACCTTTGTAATCGGGCGAGTTTCTACTTTCAGATGCAACACGAATTTCTCGAGCTCGTCAATCCGTTCGCGAGATATGGGAGTTTGAAGTTAAGGAATGGTTGAGAAACCATCAAAATTTTCGCAAGTCTGATACTCGAAACCAATAACTACTATGGCCTAGGGCAAAAATACAAATACGGTTGTAATCGGGCGAGTTTCTGCTTTTAGATGCAACAGGAATTTCTCGAGTTCGTCAATCCGTTCGCGAGATATGTGAGTTTGAAGTTAAGGAATGCTTGAGAAACCATCAAAATTTTCGCAAGTCTGATACTCGAAACCAATAACTACAAAGGCCTAGGGGAAAAATACACATACCTTTGTAATCGGGCGAGTTTCTACTTTCAGATGCAACACGAATTTCTCGAGCTCGTCAATCCGTTCGCGAGATATGGGAGTTTGAAGTTAAGGAATGCTTGAGAAACCATCAAAATTTTCGCAAGTCTGATACTCGAAACCAATAACTACTAAGCCCTAGCGGAAAATTACACATACCTTTGTAATCGGGCGAGTTTATACTTTTAGATGCAACAGGAATTTGTCGAGCTCGTCAATCCGTTCGCGAGATATGGGAGTTTGAAGTTAAGGAATGGTTGAGAAACCATCAAAATTTTCGCAAGTCTGATTCTCGAAACCAATAACTGGAACGGCCTAGGGGAAAAGTACACAAACCATTGTAATTGGGCCAGTTTCTACTTTCAAATGCCACAGGAATTTCTCGAGTTCGCCGATCCGTTCGCGAGGTATCGGAGTTTGAAGTTAAGGAATGGTTGTGAGACCATCACAATTTTCGGAAGTCTGATACTCGAAACCAATAACTACTATGGCCTAGGGGAAAAATACACATACCTTTGTAATCGGTCGAGTTTCTACTTTCAGATGCAACAGGAATTTCTCGAGTTCGTCAATCCGTTCGCGAGATATGGGAGTTTGATGTTAAGGAATGCTTGAGAAACCATCAAAATTGTCGCAAGTCTGATACTCGAAACCAATAACTACAAAGCCTTAGGGGAAAAATACACGTACCGTTGTAATCGGACGAGTTTCTGCTTTCAGATGCAACAGGAATTTCTCGTGTTCGTCAATTCGTTCGCGAGATATGGGAGTTTGAAGTTAACGAACGGTTGAGAAACCATCAAAATTTTCGCAAGTCTGACACTCGAAACCAATAACTGGAATGACCTAGGGAAAAAGTACACACACGATTGTAATCGGTTGACTTTCTACTTACAGATGCAACAGGAAATAATCGAGTTCGTCAATTCGTTCGCGAGATATGGGAATTTGAAGTTAAGGAACTGTTGAGAAACCATCAAAATTTTCGCAAGTCTGATACTCGAAACCTATAACTGGAATGACCTAGGGAAGAAGTACACACACCATTGTAATCGGTTGACTTTCTACTTACAGATGCAACAGGAAATAATCAAGTTCGTCAATCCGTTCGCGAGATATGGGAGTTTGATGTTAAGGAATGGTTGAGAAACTATCAAAATATTCGCAAGTCTGATACTCGAAACCAATAACTACTATGGCCTAGGGCAAAAATACACATACCATTGTAATCGGGCGAGTTTCTGGTTTCAGATGCAATAGGAATTTCTCGAGTTCGTCAATCTTTTCGCGAGATATGGGAGTTTGAAGTTAAGGAATGGTTGAGAAACCTTCAAAATTTTCGCAATTCTGATGCTAGAAACGAATAACTCGAATGACCTAGGGGAAAATTACACACACCATTGTAATCGGGCAAGTTTCTACTTTCAGAGGCGACAGGAACTTCTCGAGTTCGCCAATCCGTTCGCGAGGTATCGGAGTTTGAAGTTAAGGAATGGTTGAGAAACCATCAAAATTTTCGCAAGTCTGATACTCGAAACCAATAACTACTATGGCCTAGGGCAAAAATACACATACCGTTGTAATCGGGCGAGTTTCTGGTTTCAGATGCAATAGGAATTTCTCGAGTTCGTCAATCTGTTCGCGAGATATGGGAGTTTGAAGTTAAGGAATGGTTGAGAAACCATCAAAATTTTCGCAATTCTGATGCTAGAAACGAATAACTGGAATGACCTAGGGGAAAAGTACACACACCATTGTAATTGGTAGACTTTCTACTTTCAGATGCAACAGGAAATAATCGAGTTCGTCAATCCGTTCGCGAGATATGGGAGTTTGAAGTTAAGGAATGGTTGAGAAACCATCAAAATTTTCGCAAGTCTGATTCACGAAACCAATAACTGGAACGGCCTAGGGGAAAAGTACACAAACCATTGTAATTGGGCCAGTTTCTACTTTCAAATGCCACAGGAATTTCTCGAGTTCGCCGATCCGTTCGCGAGGTATCGGAGTTTGAAGTTAAGGAATGGTTGTGAGACCATCACAATTTTCGGAAGTCTGATACTCGAAACCAATAACTACTATGGCCTAGTGGAAAAATACACATACCTTTGTAATCGGTCGAGTTTCTACTTACAGATGCAACAGGAAATAATCGAGTTCGTCAATTCGTTCGCGAGATATGGGAATTTGAAGTTAAGGAACGGTTGAGAAACCATCAAAATTTTCGCAAGTCTGATACTCGAAACCTATAACTGGAATGACCTAGGGAAGAAGTACACACACCATTGTAATCGGTTGACTTTCTACTTACAGATGCAACAGGAAATAATCAAGTTCGTCAATCCGTTCGCGAGATATGGGAGTTTGATGTTAAGGAATGGTTGAGAAACTATCAAAATATTCGCAAGTCTGATACTCGAAACCAATAACTACTATGGCCTAGGGCAAAAATACACATACCATTGTAATCGGGCGAGTTTCTGGTTTCAGATGCAATAGGAATTTCTCGAGTTCGTCAATCTGTTCGCGAGATATGGGAGTTTGAAGTTAAGGAATGGTTGAGAAACCTTCAAAATTTTCGCAATTCTGATGCTAGAAACGAATAACTCGAATGACCTAGGGGAAAATTACACACACCATTGTAATCGGGCAAGTTTCTACTTTCAGAGGCGACAGGAACTTCTCGAGTTCGCCAATCCGTTCGCGAGGTATCGGAGTTTGAAGTTAAGGAATGGTTGAGAAACCATCAAAATTTTCGCAAGTCTGATACTCGAAACCAATAACTACTATGGCCTAGGGCAAAAATACACATACCTTTGTCATCGGTCGAGTTTCTACTTTCAGGTGCAACAGGAATTTCTCGAGTTCGTCAATCCCTTCGCGAGATATGGGAGTTTGATGTTAAGGAATGCTTGAGAAACCATCAAAATTGTCGCAAGTCTGATACTCGAAACCAATAACTACAAAGCCTTAGGGGAAAAATACACATACCGTTGTAATCGGACGAGTTTCTGCTTTCAGATGCAACAGGAATTTCTCGAGTTCGTCAATTCGTTCGAGAGATATTGGAATTTGAAGTTAAGGAACGGTTGAGAAACCATCAAAATATTCGCAAGTCTGATACTCGAAACCTATAACTGGAATGACCTAGGGAAAATGTACACACACCATTGTAATCGGGCAAGTTTCTACTTTCAAATGCAACAGGAATTTCTCGAGTTCGGCAATCCGTTCGCGAGATATGGTAGTTTGAAGTTAAGGAATGCTTGAGAAACCATCAAAATTTTCGCAAGTCTGATACTCGAAACCAATAACTACAAAGCCCTAGGGGAAAAATACACATACCTTTGTAATCGGGCGAGTTTATACTTTCAGATGCAACAGGAATGTCTCGAGCTCGTCAATCCGTTCGCGAGATATGGGAGGTTGAAATTAAGGAATGCTTGAGAAACCATCAAAATTTTCGCAAGTCTGATACTCGAAACCAATAACTACTAAGGCCTAGGGCAAAAATACACATACCGTTGTAATCGGACGAGTTTCTGGTTTCAGATGCAACAGGAATTTCTCGAGTTCGTCAATCCGTTCGCGAGGTATGGGAGCTTGAAGTTAAGGAATGGTTGAGAAACCATCAAAGTTTTCGCAAGTCTGATACTCGAAACCAATATCTGGAACGGCCTTGGGGAAAAGTACACACACCATTGTAATCGGGCCAGTTTCTCATTTCAAGTGCAACAGGAATTTCTCGAGTTCGCCAATCCGTTCGCGAGGTATCGGAGTTTGAAGTTAAGGAATGGTTGAGAAACCATCAAAATTTTCGCAAGTCTGATACTCGAAAACAATAACTACTATGGCCTAGGGCAAAAATACAAATACGGTTGTAATCGGGCGAGTTTCTGCTTTTAGATGCAACAGGAATTTCTCGAGTTCGTCAATCCGTTCGCGAGATATGTGAGTTTGAAGTTAAGGAATGCTTGAGAAACCATCAAAATTTTCGCAAGTCTGATACTCGAAACCAATAACTACAAAGGCCTAGGGGAAAAATACACATACCTTTGTAATCGGGCGAGTTTCTACTTTCAGATGCAACACGAATTTCTCGAGCTCGTCAATCCGTTCGCGAGATATGGGAGTTTGAAGTTAAGGAATGGTTGAGAAACCATCAAAATTTTCGCAAGTCTGATACTCGAAACCAATAACTACTATGGCCTAGGGCAAAAATACAAATACGGTTGTAATCGGGCGAGTTTCTGGTTTCAGATGCAATAGGAATTTCTCGAGTTCGTCAATCTGTTCGCGAGATATGGGAGTTTGAAGTTAAGGAATGGTTGAGAAACCTTCAAAATTTTCGCAATTCTGATGCTAGAAACGAATAACTCGAATGACCTAGGGGAAAATTACACACACCATTGTAATCGGGCAAGTTTCTACTTTCAGAGGCGACAGGAACTTCTCGAGTTCGCCAATCCGTTCGCGAGGTATCGGAGTTTGAAGTTAAGGAATGGTTGAGAAACCATCAAAATTTTCGCAAGTCTGATACTCGAAACCAATAACTACTATGGCCTAGGGCAAAAATACACATACCTTTGTCATCGGTCGAGTTTCTACTTTCAGATGCAACAGGAATTTCTCGAGTTCGTCAATCCCTTCGCGAGATATGGGAGTTTGATGTTAAGGAATGCTTGAGAAACCATCAAAATTGTCGCAAGTCTGATACTCGAAACCAATAACTACAAAGCCTTAGGGGAAAAATACACATACCGTTGTAATCGGACGAGTTTCTGCTTTCAGATGCAACAGGAATTTCTCGAGTTCGTCAATTCGTTCGAGAGATATTGGAATTTGAAGTTAAGGAACGGTTGAGAAACCATCAAAATATTCGCAAGTCTGATACTCGAAACCTATAACTGGAATGACCTAGGGAAAATGTACACACACCATTGTAATCGGGCAAGTTTCTACTTTCAAATGCAACAGGAATTTCTCGAGTTCGGCAATCCGTTCGCGAGATATGGTAGTTTGAAGTTAAGGAATGCTTGAGAAACCATCAAAATTTTCGCAAGTCTGATACTCGAAACCAATAACTACAAAGCCCTAGGGGAAAAATACACATACCTTTGTAATCGGGCGAGTTTATACTTTCAGATGCAACAGGAATGTCTCGAGCTCGTCAATCCGTTCGCGAGATATGGGAGGTTGAAATTAAGGAATGCTTGAGAAACCATCAAAATTTTCGCAAGTCTGATACTCGAAACCAATAACTACTAAGGCCTAGGGCAAAAATACACATACCGTTGTAATCGGACGAGTTTCTGGTTTCAGATGCAACAGGAATTTCTCGAGTTCGTCAATCCGTTCGCGAGGTATGGGAGCTTGAAGTTAAGGAATGGTTGAGAAACCATCAAAGTTTTCGCAAGTCTGATACTCGAAACCAATATCTGGAACGGCCTTGGGGAAAAGTACACACACCATTGTAATCGGGCCAGTTTCTCATTTCAAGTGCAACAGGAATTTCTCGAGTTCGCCAATCCGTTCGCGAGGTATCGGAGTTTGAAGTTAAGGAATGGTTGAGAAACCATCAAAATTTTCGCAAGTCTGATACTCGAAAACAATAACTACTATGGCCTAGGGCAAAAATACAAATACGGTTGTAATCGGGCGAGTTTCTGCTTTTAGATGCAACAGGAATTTCTCGAGTTCGTCAATCCGTTCGCGAGATATGTGAGTTTGAAGTTAAGGAATGCTTGAGAAACCATCAAAATTTTCGCAAGTCTGATACTCGAAACCAATAACTACAAAGGCCTAGGGGAAAAATACACATACCTTTGTAATCGGGCGAGTTTCTACTTTCAGATGCAACACGAATTTCTCGAGCTCGTCAATCCGTTCGCGAGATATGGGAGTTTGAAGTTAAGGAATGGTTGAGAAACCATCAAAATTTTCGCAAGTCTGATACTCGAAACCAATAACTACTATGGCCTAGGGCAAAAATACAAATACGGTTGTAATCGGGCGAGTTTCTGCTTTTAGATGCAACAGGAATTTCTCGAGTTCGTCAATCCGTTCGCGAGATATGTGAGTTTGAAGTTAAGGAATGCTTGAGAAACCATCAAAATTTTCGCAAGTCTGATACTCGAAACCAATAACTACAAAGGCCTAGGGGAAAAATACACATACCTTTGTAATCGGGCGAGTTTCTACTTTCAGATGCAACACGAATTTCTCGAGCTCGTCAATCCGTTCGCGAGATATGGGAGTTTGAAGTTAAGGAATGGTTGAGAAACCATCAAAATTTTCGCAAGTCTGATACTCGAAACCGATAACTGGAACGGCCTAGGGGAAAAGTACACACACCATTGTAATCGGGCAAGTTTCTACTTTCAGAGGCGACAGGAACTTCTCGAGTTCGCCAATCCGTTCGCGAGGTATCGGCGTTTGAAGTTAAGGAATGGTTGAGAAACCATCAAAATTTTCGCAAGTCTGATACTAGAAACCATTAACTACTATGGCCTTGGGCAGAAATTAACATACCGTTGTAATCGGACGAGCTTCTGGTTCCAGATGCAACAGGAATTTCTCGAGTTCGTCAATCCGTTCGCGAGATATGGGAGTTTGAAGTTAAGGAATGGTTGAAAAACCATCAAAATTTTCCCAATTCTGATGCTAGAAAGGAATAACCGGAATGACCTAGGAGAAAAGTACACACACCATTGTAATTGGTAGACTTTCTACTTTCAGATGCAACAGGAAATAATCGAGTTCGTCAATCCGTTCGCGAGATATGGGAGTTTGAAGTTAAGGAATGCTTGAGAAACCATCAAAATTTTCGCAAGTCTGATTCTCGAAACCAATAACTGGAACGGCCTAGGGGAAAAGTACACAAACCATTGTAATCGGGCCAGTTTCTACTTTCAAATGCCACAGGAATTTCTCGAGTTCGCCGGTCCGTTCGCGAGGTATCGGAGTTTGAAGTTAAGGAATGGTTGTGAGACCATCACAATTTTCGGAAGTCTGATACTCGAAACCAATAACTACTATGGCCTAGGGGAAAAATACACATACCTTTGTCAGCGGTCGAGTTTCTACTTTCAGATGCAACAGGAATTTCTCGAGTTCGTCAATCCCTTCGCGAGATATGGGAGTTTGATGTTAAGGAATGCTTGAGAAACCATCAAAATTGTCGCAAGTCTGATACTCGAAACCAATAACTACAAAGCCTTAGGGGAAAAATACACATACCGTTGTAATCGGACGAGTTTCTGCTTTCAGATGCAACAGGAATTTCTCGAGTTCGTCAATTCGTTCGAGAGATATTGGAATTTGAAGTTAAGGAACGGTTGAGAAACCATCAAAATTTTCGCAAGTCTGATACTCGAAACCTATAACTGGAATGACCTAGGGAAAATGTACACACACCATTGTAATCGGGCAAGTTTCTACTTTCAAATGCAACAGGAATTTCTCGAGTTCGGCAATCCGTTCGCGAGATATGGTAGTTTGAAGTTAAGGAATGCTTGAGAAACCATCAAAATTTTCGCAAGTCTGATACTCGAAACCAATAACTACAAAGCCCTAGGGGAAAAATACACATACCTTTGTAATCGGGCGAGTTTATACTTTCAGATGCAACAGGAATGTCTCGAGCTCGTCAATCCGTTCGCGAGATATGGGAGGTTGAAATTAAGGAATGCTTGAGAAACCATCAAAATTTTCGCAAGTCTGATACTCGAAACCAATAACTACTAAGGCCTAGGGCAAAAATACACATACCGTTGTAATCGGACGAGTTTCTGGTTTCAGATGCAACAGGAATTTCTCGAGTTCGTCAATCCGTTCGCGAGGTATGGGAGCTTGAAGTTAAGGAATGGTTGAGAAACCATCAAAGTTTTCGCAAGTCTGATACTCGAAACCAATATCTGGAACGGCCTTGGGGAAAAGTACACACACCATTGTAATCGGGCCAGTTTCTCATTTCAAGTGCAACAGGAATTTCTCGAGTTCGCCAATCCGTTCGCGAGGTATCGGAGTTTGAAGTTAAGGAATGGTTGAGAAACCATCAAAATTTTCGCAAGTCTGATACTCGAAAACAATAACTACTATGGCCTAGGGCAAAAATACAAATACGGTTGTAATCGGGCGAGTTTCTGCTTTTAGATGCAACAGGAATTTCTCGAGTTCGTCAATCCGTTCGCGAGATATGTGAGTTTGAAGTTAAGGAATGCTTGAGAAACCATCAAAATTTTCGCAAGTCTGATACTCGAAACCAATAACTACAAAGGCCTAGGGGAAAAATACACATACCTTTGTAATCGGGCGAGTTTCTACTTTCAGATGCAACACGAATTTCTCGAGCTCGTCAATCCGTTCGCGAGATATGGGAGTTTGAAGTTAAGGAATGGTTGAGAAACCATCAAAATTTTCGCAAGTCTGATACTCGAAACCAATAACTACAAAGGCCTAGGGGAAAAATACACATACCTTTGTAATCGGGCGAGTTTCTACTTTCAGATGCAACACGAATTTCTCGAGCTCGTCAATCCGTTCGCGAGATATGGGAGTTTGAAGTTAAGGAATGGTTGAGAAACCATCAAAATTTTCGCAAGTCTGATACTCGAAACCGATAACTGGAACGGCCTAGGGGAAAAGTACACACACCATTGTAATCGGGCATGTTTCTACTTTCAGAGGCGACAGGAACTTCTCGAGTTCGCCAATCCGTTCGCGAGGTATCGGCGTTTGAAGTTAAGGAATGGTTGAGAAACCATCAAAATTTTCGCAAGTCTGATTCACGAAACCAATAACTGGAACGGCCTAGGGGAAAAGTACACAAACCATTGTAATTGGGCCAGTTTCTACTTTCAAATGCCACAGGAATTTCTCGAGTTCGCCGATCCGTTCGCGAGGTATCGGAGTTTGAAGTTAAGGAATGGTTGTGAGACCATCACAATTTTCGGAAGTCTGATACTCGAAACCAATAACTACTATGGCCTAGTGGAAAAATACACATACCTTTGTAATCGGTCGAGTTTCTACTTACAGATGCAACAGGAAATAATCGAGTTCGTCAATTCGTTCGCGAGATATGGGAATTTGAAGTTAAGGAACGGTTGAGAAACCATCAAAATTTTCGCAAGTCTGATACTCGAAACCTATAACTGGAATGACCTAGGGAAGAAGTACACACACCATTGTAATCGGTTGACTTTCTACTTACAGATGCAACAGGAAATAATCAAGTTCGTCAATCCGTTCGCGAGATATGGGAGTTTGATGTTAAGGAATGGTTGAGAAACTATCAAAATATTCGCAAGTCTGATACTCGAAACCAATAACTACTATGGCCTAGGGCAAAAATACACATACCATTGTAATCGGGCGAGTTTCTGGTTTCAGATGCAATAGGAATTTCTCGAGTTCGTCAATCTGTTCGCGAGATATGGGAGTTTGAAGTTAAGGAATGGTTGAGAAACCTTCAAAATTTTCGCAATTCTGATGCTAGAAACGAATAACTCGAATGACCTAGGGGAAAATTACACACACCATTGTAATCGGGCAAGTTTCTACTTTCAGAGGCGACAGGAACTTCTCGAGTTCGCCAATCCGTTCGCGAGGTATCGGAGTTTGAAGTTAAGGAATGGTTGAGAAACCATCAAAATTTTCGCAAGTCTGATACTCGAAACCAATAACTACTATGGCCTAGGGCAAAAATACACATACCGTTGTAATCGGGCGAGTTTCTGGTTTCAGATGCAATAGGAATTTCTCGAGTTCGTCAATCTGTTCGCGAGATATGGGAGTTTGAAGTTAAGGAATGGTTGAGAAACCATCAAAATTTTCGCAATTCTGATGCTAGAAACGAATAACTGGAATGACCTAGGGGAAAAGTACACACACCATTGTAATTGGTAGACTTTCTACTTTCAGATGCAACAGGAAATAATCGAGTTCGTCAATCCGTTCGCGAGATATGGGAGTTTGAAGTTAAGGAATGCTTGAGAAACCATCAAAATTTTCGCAAGTCTGATTCTCGAAACCAATAACTGGAACGGCCTAGGGGAAAAGTACACAAACCATTGTAATCGGGCCAGTTTCTACTTTCAAATGCCACAGGAATTTCTCGAGTTCGCCGGTCCGTTCGCGAGGTATCGGAGTTTGAAGTTAAGGAATGGTTGTGAGACCATCACAATTTTCGGAAGTCTGATACTCGAAACCAATAACTACTATGGCCTAGGGGAAAAATACACATACCTTTGTCATCGGTCGAGTTTCTACTTTCAGATGCAACAGGAATTTCTCGAGTTCGTCAATCCCTTCGCGAGATATGGGAGTTTGATGTTAAGGAATGCTTGAGAAACCATCAAAATTGTCGCAAGTCTGATACTCGAAACCAATAACTACAAAGCCTTAGGGGAAAAATACACATACCGTTGTAATCGGACGAGTTTCTGCTTTCAGATGCAACAGGAATTTCTCGAGTTCGTCAATTCGTTCGAGAGATATTGGAATTTGAAGTTAAGGAACGGTTGAGAAACCATCAAAATTTTCGCAAGTCTGATACTCGAAACCTATAACTGGAATGACCTAGGGAAAATGTACACACACCATTGTAATCGGGCAAGTTTCTACTTTCAAATGCAACAGGAATTTCTCGAGTTCGGCAATCCGTTCGCGAGATATGGTAGTTTGAAGTTAAGGAATGCTTGAGAAACCATCAAAATTTTCGCAAGTCTGATACTCGAAACCAATAACTACAAAGCCCTAGGGGAAAAATACACATACCTTTGTAATCGGGCGAGTTTATACTTTCAGATGCAACAGGAATGTCTCGAGCTCGTCAATCCGTTCGCGAGATATGGGAGGTTGAAATTAAGGAATGCTTGAGAAACCATCAAAATTTTCGCAAGTCTGATACTCGAAACCAATAACTACTAAGGCCTAGGGCAAAAATACACATACCGTTGTAATCGGACGAGTTTCTGGTTTCAGATGCAACAGGAATTTCTCGAGTTCGTCAATCCGTTCGCGAGGTATGGGAGCTTGAAGTTAAGGAATGGTTGAGAAACCATCAAAGTTTTCGCAAGTCTGATACTCGAAACCAATATCTGGAACGGCCTTGGGGAAAAGTACACACACCATTGTAATCGGGCCAGTTTCTCATTTCAAGTGCAACAGGAATTTCTCGAGTTCGCCAATCCGTTCGCGAGGTATCGGAGTTTGAAGTTAAGGAATGGTTGAGAAACCATCAAAATTTTCGCAAGTCTGATACTCGAAAACAATAACTACTATGGCCTAGGGCAAAAATACAAATACGGTTGTAATCGGGCGAGTTTCTGCTTTTAGATGCAACAGGAATTTCTCGAGTTCGTCAATCCGTTCGCGAGATATGTGAGTTTGAAGTTAAGGAATGCTTGAGAAACCATCAAAATTTTCGCAAGTCTGATACTCGAAACCAATAACTACAAAGGCCTAGGGGAAAAATACACATACCTTTGTAATCGGGCGAGTTTCTACTTTCAGATGCAACACGAATTTCTCGAGCTCGTCAATCCGTTCGCGAGATATGGGAGTTTGAAGTTAAGGAATGGTTGAGAAACCATCAAAATTTTCGCAAGTCTGATACTCGAAACCAATAACTACTATGGCCTAGGGCAAAAATACAAATACGGTTGTAATCGGGCGAGTTTCTGCTTTTAGATGCAACAGGAATTTCTCGAGTTCGTCAATCCGTTCGCGAGATATGTGAGTTTGAAGTTAAGGAATGCTTGAGAAACCATCAAAATTTTCGCAAGTCTGATACTCGAAACCAATAACTACAAAGGCCTAGGGGAAAAATACACATACCTTTGTAATCGGGCGAGTTTCTACTTTCAGATGCAACACGAATTTCTCGAGCTCGTCAATCCGTTCGCGAGATATGGGAGTTTGAAGTTAAGGAATGGTTGAGAAACCATCAAAATTTTCGCAAGTCTGATACTCGAAACCGATAACTGGAACGGCCTAGGGGAAAAGTACACACACCATTGTAATCGGGCAAGTTTCTACTTTCAGAGGCGACAGGAACTTCTCGAGTTCGCCAATCCGTTCGCGAGGTATCGGCGTTTGAAGTTAAGGAATGGTTGAGAAACCATCAAAATTTTCGCAAGTCTGATACTAGAAACCATTAACTACTATGGCCTTGGGCAGAAATTAACATACCGTTGTAATCGGACGAGCTTCTGGTTCCAGATGCAACAGGAATTTCTCGAGTTCGTCAATCCGTTCGCGAGATATGGGAGTTTGAAGTTAAGGAATGGTTGAAAAACCATCAAAATTTTCCCAATTCTGATGCTAGAAAGGAATAACCGGAATGACCTAGGAGAAAAGTACACACACCATTGTAATTGGTAGACTTTCTACTTTCAGATGCAACAGGAAATAATCGAGTTCGTCAATCCGTTCGCGAGATATGGGAGTTTGAAGTTAAGGAATGCTTGAGAAACCATCAAAATTTTCGCAAGTCTGATTCTCGAAACCAATAACTGGAACGGCCTAGGGGAAAAGTACACAAACCATTGTAATCGGGCCAGTTTCTACTTTCAAATGCCACAGGAATTTCTCGAGTTCGCCGGTCCGTTCGCGAGGTATCGGAGTTTGAAGTTAAGGAATGGTTGTGAGACCATCACAATTTTCGGAAGTCTGATACTCGAAACCAATAACTACTATGGCCTAGGGGAAAAATACACATACCTTTGTCATCGGTCGAGTTTCTACTTTCAGATGCAACAGGAATTTCTCGAGTTCGTCAATCCCTTCGCGAGATATGGGAGTTTGATGTTAAGGAATGCTTGAGAAACCATCAAAATTGTCGCAAGTCTGATACTCGAAACCAATAACTACAAAGCCTTAGGGGAAAAATACACATACCGTTGTAATCGGACGAGTTTCTGCTTTCAGATGCAACAGGAATTTCTCGAGTTCGTCAATTCGTTCGAGAGATATTGGAATTTGAAGTTAAGGAACGGTTGAGAAACCATCAAAATTTTCGCAAGTCTGATACTCGAAACCTATAACTGGAATGACCTAGGGAAAATGTACACACACCATTGTAATCGGGCAAGTTTCTACTTTCAAATGCAACAGGAATTTCTCGAGTTCGGCAATCCGTTCGCGAGATATGGTAGTTTGAAGTTAAGGAATGCTTGAGAAACCATCAAAATTTTCGCAAGTCTGATACTCGAAACCAATAACTACAAAGCCCTAGGGGAAAAATACACATACCTTTGTAATCGGGCGAGTTTATACTTTCAGATGCAACAGGAATGTCTCGAGCTCGTCAATCCGTTCGCGAGATATGGGAGGTTGAAATTAAGGAATGCTTGAGAAACCATCAAAATTTTCGCAAGTCTGATACTCGAAACCAATAACTACTAAGGCCTAGGGCAAAAATACACATACCGTTGTAATCGGACGAGTTTCTGGTTTCAGATGCAACAGGAATTTCTCGAGTTCGTCAATCCGTTCGCGAGGTATGGGAGCTTGAAGTTAAGGAATGGTTGAGAAACCATCAAAGTTTTCGCAAGTCTGATACTCGAAACCAATATCTGGAACGGCCTTGGGGAAAAGTACACACACCATTGTAATCGGGCCAGTCTCTCATTTCAAGTGCAACAGGAATTTCTCGAGTTCGCCAATCCGTTCGCGAGGTATCGGAGTTTGAAGTTAAGGAATGGTTGAGAAACCATCAAAATTTTCGCAAGTCTGATACTCGAAAACAATAACTACTATGGCCTAGGGCAAAAATACAAATACGGTTGTAATCGGGCGAGTTTCTGCTTTTAGATGCAACAGGAATTTCTCGAGTTCGTCAATCCGTTCGCGAGATATGTGAGTTTGAAGTTAAGGAATGCTTGAGAAACCATCAAAATTTTCGCAAGTCTGATACTCGAAACCAATAACTACAAAGGCCTAGGGGAAAAATACACATACCTTTGTAATCGGGCGAGTTTCTACTTTCAGATGCAACACGAATTTCTCGAGCTCGTCAATCCGTTCGCGAGATATGGGAGTTTGAAGTTAAGGAATGGTTGAGAAACCATCAAAATTTTCGCAAGTCTGATACTCGAAACCAATAACTACTATGGCCTAGGGCAAAAATACAAATACGGTTGTAATCGGGCGAGTTTCTGCTTTTAGATGCAACAGGAATTTCTCGAGTTCGTCAATCCGTTCGCGAGATATGTGAGTTTGAAGTTAAGGAATGCTTGAGAAACCATCAAAATTTTCGCAAGTCTGATACTCGAAACCAATAACTACAAAGGCCTAGGGGAAAAATACACATACCTTTGTAATCGGGCGAGTTTCTACTTTCAGATGCAACACGAATTTCTCGAGCTCGTCAATCCGTTCGCGAGATATGGGAGTTTGAAGTTAAGGAATGGTTGAGAAACCATCAAAATTTTCGCAAGTCTGATACTCGAAACCGATAACTGGAACGGCCTAGGGGAAAAGTACACACACCATTGTAATCGGGCATGTTTCTACTTTCAGAGGCGACAGGAACTTCTCGAGTTCGCCAATCCGTTCGCGAGGTATCGGCGTTTGAAGTTAAGGAATGGTTGAGAAACCATCAAAATTTTCGCAAGTCTGATACTAGAAACCATTAACTACTATGGCCTTGGGCAGAAATTAACATACCGTTGTAATCGGACGAGCTTCTGGTTCCAGATGCAACAGGAATTTCTCGAGTTCGTCAATCCGTTCGCGAGATATGGGAGTTTGAAGTTAAGGAATGGTTGAAAAACCATCAAAATTTTCCCAATTCTGATGCTAGAAAGGAATAACCGGAATGACCTAGGGGAAAAGTACACACACCACTGTAATCGGTAGACTTTCTACTTTCAGATGCAACAGGAAATAATCGAGTTCGTCAATCCGTTCGCGAGATATGGGAGTTTGAATTTAAGGAATGCTTGAGAAACCATCAAAATTTTCGCAAGTCTGATACTCGAAACCAATAACTACAAAGGCCTAGGAGAAAAATATACATACCTTTGTAATCGGGCGAGTTTCTACTTTCAGATGCAACAGGAATTTCTCGAGTTCGTCAATCCGTTCGCGAGATATGGGAGTTTGAAGTTAAGGAATGGTTGAGACACCATCAAAATTTTCGCAAGTCTGATACTCGAAACCAATAACTGGAACGGCCTAGGGGAAAAGTACACACACCATTGTAATCGGGCAAGTTTCTACTTTCAGAGGCGACAGGAACTTCTCGAGTTCGCCAATCCGTTCGCGAGGTATCGGCGTTTGAAGTTAAGGAATGGTTGAGAAACCATCAAAATTTTCGCAAATCTGACACTCGAAACCAATAACTACTATGGCCTAGGGCAAAAATACACATACGGTTGTAATCGGGAGAGTTTCTTGTTCCAGATGCAACCGGAATATCTCGTATTCGTCAATCCGTTCGCGAGATATGGGAGTTTGAAGTTAAGGAATGGTTGAGAAACCAACAAAATTTTCGCAAGTCTGATACTCGAAACCAATAATAGGAATGGCCTAGGGGATAAGTCCACACACCGTTGTAATCGGACGAGTTTCTACTTTCAGATGCAACAGGAATTTCTCGAGTTCGTCATTCTGTTCGCGAGATATGGTAGCTTGAATTTAAGGAATGGTTGAGAAACCATCAAAATTTTCGCAAGTCTGATACTCGAAACCAACAACTACAAAGGCTTAGGGGAAAAATACACACACCGTTGTAATCGGGAGAGATTCTACTTTCAGATGCAACCGGAATATCTCGTGTTGGTCAATCCGTTCGCGAGATATGGGAGTTTGAAGTTAAGGAATGGTTGAGAGACCATCACAATTTTCGCAAGTCTGATACTCGAAACCAATAACTACAAAGGCCTAGGGGAAAAATACACATACCTTTGTAATCGGGCGAGTTTCTACTTTCAGATTCAACAGGAACTTCTCGAGTTCGTCAATCCGTTCGCGAGATATGGGAGTTTGAAATTAAGGAATGGTTGAGAAACCATCAAAATTTTCGCAATTCTGATACTCGAAACCAGTAACTACTATGGCCTAGGGGAAAAATACACATACCTTTGTAATCGGGCGTGTTTCTACTTTCAGATGCAATAGGAATTTCTTGAGGTCGTCAATCCGTTCGCGTGATATGGGAGTGTGAAGTTAAGGAACGGTTGAGAAACCATTAAAATTTTCGCAAGTCTGATACTCGAAACCAATAACTACAAAGGCCTAGGGGAAAAATGCACATACCGTTGTAATCGGGCGAGTTTCTACTTTCAGATGCAACAGGAATTTCTCGAGTTCGTCAATCGGTTCGCGAGATATGGGAGTTTGAAGTTAAGGAATGGTTTAGAAACCATCACAATTTTCGCAAATCTGATACTCGAAACCAATAACTACAAAGGCCTAGGGGAAAATTACACATACCGTTGTAATCGGGCGAGTTTCTACTTTCAGATGCAACAGGAATTTCTCGAGTTCGTCAATCGGTTCGCGAGGTATGGGAGTTTGAAATTAAGGAACAGGTGAGAAACCATCAAAATTTTCGCAAGTCCGATACTCGAAACCAATAACTACAAAGGCATAGGGGAAAAATACACATACCTTTGTAATCGGGCGTGTTTCTACTTTCAGATGCAATAGGAATTTCTTGAGGTCGTCAATCCGTTCGCGTGATATGGGAGTGTGAAGTTAAGGAACGGTTGAGAAACCATCAAAATTTTCGCAAGTCTGATACTCGAAACCAATAACTACAAAGGCCTAGGGGAAAAATACACATACCTTTGTAATCGGGCTAGTTTCTACTTTCAGAGGCGACAGGAATTTCTCGAGTTCGTCATTCTGTTCGCGAGATATGGTAGCTTGAATTTAAGGAATGGTTGAGAAACCATCAAAATTTTCGCAAGTCTGATACTCGAAACCAATAACTAGAACGGCCTAGGGGAAAAGTACACACACCATTGTAATCGGGCAAGTTTCTACTTTCAGAGGCGACAGGAATTTCTCGAGTTCGCCAATCCGTTCGCGAGGTATCGGCGTTTGAAGTTAAGGAATGGTTGAGAAACCATCAAAATTTTCGCAAATCTGACACTCGAAGCCAATAATAGGAATGGCCTAGGGGATAAGTCCACACACCGTTGTAATCGGACGAGTTTCTACTTTCAGATGCAACTGGAATTTCTCGAGTTCGTCATTCTGTTCGCGAGATATGGTAACTTGAATTTAAGGAATGGTTGAGAAACCATCACAATTTTCGCAAATCTGATACTCGAAACCAATAACTACTATGGCCTAGGGAAGAATACACATACCGTTGTAATCGGGCGAGTTTCTACTTTCAGATGCAACAGGAATTTCTCGAGTTCGTCCATCCGTTCGCGAGATATGGGAGTTTGAAGTTAAGGAATGGTTGAGAAACCATCAAAATTTTCGCAATTCTGATGCTAGAAACGAATAACTCGAATGACCTAGGGGAAAAGTACACACACCATTGTAATCGGGCAAGTTTCTACTTTCAGAGGCGACAGGAACTTCTCGAGTTCGCCAATCCGTTCCCGAGGCATCGGAGTTTGAAGTTAAGGAATGGTTGAGAGACCATCAAAATTTTCGCAATTCTGATGCTAGAAAAGAATAACTGGTAAGGCATAGGGGAAAAGTACACAAACCATTGTAATCGGGCCAGTTTCTACTTTCAAATGCAACAGGAATTTCTCGAGTTCGCCGATCCGTTCGCGAGGTATCGGAGTTTGAAGTTAAGGAATGGTTTTGAGACCATCACAATTTTCGGAAGTCTGAAACTCGAAACCAATAACTACTATGGCCTAGGGGAAAAATACACATACCTTTGTAATCGGGCGAGTTTCTACTTTCAGATGCAACAGGAATTTCTCGAGTTCGTCAATCCGTTCGCGAGATATGGGAGTTTGAAGTTAAGGAATGCTTGAGAAACCATCAAAATTGTCGCAAGTCTGATACTCGAAACCAATAACTACAAAGCCTTAGGGGAAAAATACACATACCTTTGTAATCAGGCGGGTTTCTACATTCAGATGCCATAGGAATTTCTCGAGTTCGTCAATCCGTTCGCGAGATATGGGAGTTTGAAGTTAAGGAATGGTTGAGAAACCATCATAATTTTCGCAATTCTGATGCTAGAAACGAATAACTGGAATGACCTAGGGTAAAAGTACACACACCACTGTAATCGGTAGAATTTCTACTTTCAAATGCAACAGGAAATAATCGAGTTCGCCAATCCGTTCGCGAGGTATGGGAGTATGAAGTTAAGGAATGCTTGAGAAACCATCAAAATTTTCGCAAGTCTGATACTCGAAACCAGTAACTACAAAGCCCTAGGGGAAAAATGCACATACCTTTGTAATCGGGCGAGTTTCTACTTCAAGATGCAACAGGAATTTCTCGAGCTCGTCAATCCGTTCGCGAGATATCGGAGTTTGAAGTTAAGGAATGGTTGAGGAACCATCAAAATTTTCGCAAGTCTGATACTCGAAACCAATAACTGGAATGGCCTAGGGGAAAATTACACACACCATTGTAATGGGGCGAGTTTCTACTTTCAGATGCAACAGGAATTTCTCGAGTTCGCCAGTCCGTTCGCGAGCTATCGGAGTTTGAAGTTAAGGAATGGTTGAGAAACCATCAAAATTTTCGCAAGTCTGATACTCGAAACCAATAACTACTATGGCCTAGGGCAAAAATACACATACCGTTGTAATCGGGCGAGTTTCTGTTTTAGATCCAATAGGAATTTCTCGAGTTCATCAATCCGTTCGCGAGACATGGGAGTTTGAAGTTAAGGAATGGTTGAGAAACAATCAAAATTTTCGCAATTCTGATGCTAGAAACGAATAACTCGAATGACCTAGGGGAAAAGTACACACACCATTGTAATCGGGCAAGTTTCTACTTTCAGAGGCGACAGGAACTTCTCGAGTTCGCCAATCCGTTCGCGAGGCATCGGAGTTTGAAGTTAAGGAATGGTTGAGAAACCATCAAAATTTTCGCACGTCTGATACTCGAAACCAATAACTACAAAGGCCTAGGGGAAAAATACACATACCGTTGTAATCGGCGAGTTTCTACTTTCAGATGCAACAGGAATTTCTCGAGTTCGTCCATCCGTTCGCGAGATATGGGAGTTTGAAGTTAAGGAATGGTCGAGAAACCATCAAAATTTTCGCAATTCTGATGCTAGAAACGAATAACTCGAATGACCTAGGGGAAAAGTAAACACACCATTGTAATCGGGCAAGTTTCTACTTTCAGAGGCGACAGGAACTTCTCGAGTTCGCTAATCCGTTCGCGAGGTATCGGAGTTTGAAGTTAAGGAATGGTTGAGAAACCATCAAAACTTTCGCAATTCTGATGCTAGAAAAGAATAACTGGAAAGGCATAGGGGAAAAGTACACAAACCATTGTAATCGGGCCAGTTTCTACTTTCAAATGCAACAGGAATTTCTCGAGTTTGCCGATCCGTTCGCGAGGTATCGGAGTTTGAAGTTAAGGAATGGTTGTGAGACCATCACAATTTTCGGAAGTCTGAAACTCGAAACCAATAACTACTATGGCCTAGGGGAAAAATACACATACCTTTGTAATCGGGCGAGTTTCTACTTTCAGATGCAACAGGAATTTCTCGAGTTCGTCAATCCGTTCGCGAGATATGGGAGTTTGAAGTTAACGAATGCTTGAGAAACCATCAAAATTGTCGCAAGTCTGATACTCGAAACCAATAACTACAAAGCCTTAGGGGAAAAATACACATACCTTTGTAATCAGGCGAGTTTCTACATTCAGATGCAATAGGAATTTCTCGAGTTCGTCAATCCGTTCGCGAGATATGGGAGTTTGAAGTTAAGGAATGGTTGAGAAACCATCAAAATTTTCGCAAGTCTGATACTCGAAACAAATAACTACTAAGGTCTAGGGCAAAAATACACATACCGTTGTAATCGGACGAGTTTCTGCTTTCAGATGCAACAGGAATTTCTCGAGTTCGTCGGTCGGTTCGCGCTATATGGGAGTTTGAAGTTAAGGAATGGTTGAGAAACCATCACAATTTTCGCAAATCTGATACTCGAAACCAATAACTACAAAGCCCTAGGGGAAAAATACACGTACCTTTGTAATCGGGCGAGTTTATACTTTCAGATGCAACAGGAATTTCTCGAGCTCGTCAATCCGTTCGCGAGATATGGGAGTTTGAAGTTAAGGAATGGTTGAGAAACCATCAAAATTTTCGCAAGTCAGATACTCGAAGCCAATAACTGGAATGGCCTAGGGGAAAATTACACACACCATTGTAATGGGGCGAGTTTCTACTTTCAGATGCAACAGGAATTTCTCGAGTTCGCCAATCCGTTCGCGAGCTATCGGAGTTTGAAGTTAAGGAATGGTTGAGAAACCATCAAAGTTTTCGCAAGTCTTATACTCGAAACCAATAACTACTATGGCCTAGGGCAAAAATACACATACCGTTGTAATCGGGGGAGTTTCTGCTTTTAGATCCAATAGGAATTTCTCGAGTTCATCAATCCGTTCGCGAGACATGGGAGTTTGAAATTAAGGAACGGTTGAGAAACCATCAAAATTTTCGCAAGTCTGATACTCGAAACCAATAGCTACAAAGGCTTAGGGGAAAAATACACATACCCTTGTAATCGGGCGACTTTCTACTTTCTGATGTAACAGGAATTTCTCGAGTTCGTGAATCCGTCGCGAGATATGGGAGTTTGAAGTTAAGGAATGGTTGAGAAACAATCAAAATTTTCGCAATTCTGATGCTAGAAACGAATAACTCGAATGACCTAGGGGAAAAGTACACACACCATTGTAATCGGGCAAGTTTCTACTTTCCGAGGCGACAGGAACTTCTCGAGTTCGCCAATCCGTTCGCGAGGTATCGGAGTTTGAAGTTAAGGAATGGTTGAGAAACCATCAAAATTTTCGCAAGTCTGATACTCGAAACCAATAACTACTATGGCCTAGGGCAAAAATACACATACCGTTGTAATCGGGCGAGTTTCTGGTTTCAGATGCAATAGGAATTTCTCGAGTTCGTCAATCTGTTCGCGAGATATGGGAGTTTGAAGTTAAGGAATGGTTGAGAAACCATCAAAATTTTCGCAATTCTGATGCTAGAAACGATTAACAGGACTGACCTAGGGGAAAAGTAAACACACCATTGTAATTGGTAGACTTTCTACTTTCAGATGCAACAGGAAATAATCGAGTTCGTCAATCCGTTCGCGATATATGGGAGTTTGAAGTTAAGGAATGCTTGAGAAACCATCAAAATTTTCGCAAGTCTGATACTCGAAACCAATAACTACTAAGCCCTAGGGGAAAAATACACGTACCTTTGTAATCGGGCGAGTTTATACTTTCAGATGCAACAGGAATTTCTCGAGCTCGTCAATCCGTTCGCGAGATATGGGAGTTTGAAGTTAAGGAATGGTTGAGAAACCATCAAAATTTTCGCAAGTCAGATACTCGAAGCCAATAACTGGAATGGCCTAGGGGAAAATTACACACACCATTGTAATGGGGCGAGTTTCTACTTTCAGATGCAACAGGAATTTCTCGAGTTCGCCAATCCGTTCGCGAGCTATCGGAGTTTGAAGTTAAGGAATGGTTGAGAAACCATCAAAGTTTTCGCAAGTCTTATACTCGAAACCAATAACTACTATGGCCTAGGGCAAAAATACACATACCGTTGTAATCGGGGGAGTTTCTGCTTTTAGATCCAATAGGAATTTCTCGAGTTCATCAATCCGTTCGCGAGACATGGGAGTTTGAAATTAAGGAACGGTTGAGAAACCATCAAAATTTTCGCAAGTCTGATACTCGAAACCAATAGCTACAAAGGCTTAGGGGAAAAATACACATACCCTTGTAATCGGGCGACTTTCTACTTTCTGATGTAACAGGAATTTCTCGAGTTCGTGAATCCGTCGCGAGATATGGGAGTTTGAAGTTAAGGAATGGTTGAGAAACAATCAAAATTTTCGCAATTCTGATGCTAGAAACGAATAACTCGAATGACCTAGGGGAAAAGTACACACACCATTGTAATCGGGCAAGTTTCTACTTTCCGAGGCGACAGGAACTTCTCGAGTTCGCCAATCCGTTCGCGAGGTATCGGAGTTTGAAGTTAAGGAATGGTTGAGAAACCATCAAAATTTTCGCAAGTCTGATACTCGAAACCAATAACTACTAAGCCCTAGGGGAAAATTACACATACCTTCGTAATCGGGCGAGTTTATTCTTTCAGATGCAACTGGAATTTGTCGAGCTCGTCAATCCGTTCGCGAGATATGGGAATTTGAAGTTAAGGAACGGTTGAGAAACCATCAAAATTTTCGCAAGTCTGATACTCGAAACCTATAACTGGAATGACCTAGGGAAAAAGTACACACACCATTGTAATCGGTTGACTTTCTACTTTCAGATGCAACAGGAAATAATCGAGTTCGTCAATCCGTTCGCGAGATATGGGAGTTTGAAGTTAAGGAATGGTTGAGAAACCATCAAAATTTTCGCAATTCTGATGCTAGAAACGAATAACAGGAATGACCTAGGGGAAAAGTACACACACCATTGTAATTGGTAGACTTTCTACTTTCAGATGCAACAGGAAATAATCGAGTTCGTCAATCCGTTCGCGAGATATGGGAGTTTGAAGTTAAGGAATGGTTGAGAAACCATCAAAATTTTCACAAGTCTGATTCTCGAAACCAATAACTGGAACGGCCTAGGGGAAAAGTACACAAACCATTGTAATCGGGCCAGTTTCTACTTTCAAATGCAACAGGAATTTCTCGAGTTCGCCGATCCGTTCGCGAGGGATCGGAGTTTGAAGTTAAGGAATGGTTGTGAGACCATCACAATTATCGGAAGTCTGATACTCGAAACCAATAACTACTATGGCCTAGGGGAAAAATACACATACCTTTGTAATCGGTCGAGTTTCTACTTTCAGATGCAACAGGAATTTCTCGAGTTCGTCAATCCGTTCGCGAGATATGGGAGTTTGATGTTAAGGAATGCTTGAGAAACCATCAAAATTGTCGCAAGTCTGATACTCGAAACCAATAACTACAAAGCCTTAGGGGAAAAATACACATACCGTTGTAATCGGACGAGTTTCTGCTTTCAGATGCAACAGGAATTTCTCGAGTTCGTCAATTCGTTCGCGAGATATGGGAATTTGAAGTTAGGGAACGGTTGAGAAACCATCAAAATTTTCGCAAGTCTGATACTCGAAACCTATAACTGGAATGACCTAGGGAAAAAGTACACACACCATTGTAATCGGTTGACTTTCTACTTACAGATGCAACAGGAAATAATCGAGTTCATCCATCCGTTCGCGAGATATGGGAGTTTGAAGTTAAGGAATGGTTGAGAAACCATCAAAATTTTCGCATGTCAGATACACGAAACCAATAACTGGAACGGCCTAGGGGATAAGTACACACACCATTGTAGTCGGGCAAGTTTCTACTTTCAAATGCAACAGGAATTTCTCGAGTTCGTCAATCCGTTCGCGAGATATGGGAGTTTGAAGTTAAGGAATGCTTGAGAAACCATCAAAATTTTCGCAAGTCTGATACTCGAAACCAGTAACTACAAAGCCCTAGGGGAAAAATACACGTACCTTTGTAATCGGGCGAGTTTATACTTTCAGATGCAACAGGAATTTCTCGAGCTCGTCAATCCGTTCGCGAGATATGGGAGTTTGAAGTTAAGGAATGGTTGAGAAACCATCAAAATTTTCGCAAGTCAGATACTCGAAACCAATAACTGGAAAGGCCTAGGGGATAAGTACACACACCATTGTAGTCGGGCAAGTTTCTACTTTCAAATGCAACAGGAATTTCTCGAGTTCGTCAATCCGTTCGCGAGATATGGGAGATTGAAGTTAAGGAATGCTTGAGAAACCATCAAAATTTTCGCAAGTCTGATACTCGAAACCAATAACTACAAAGCCCTAGGGGAAAAATACACATACCTTTGTAATCGGGCGAGTTTATACTTTCAGATGCAACAGGAATGTCTCGAGCTCGTCAATCCGTTCGCGAGATATGGGAGGTTGAAATTAAGGAATGCTTGAGAAACCATCAAAATTTTCGCAAGTCTGATACACGAAACAAATAACTACTAAGGTCTAGGGCAAAAATACACATACCGTTGTAATCGGACGAGTTTCTGCTTTCAGATGCAACAGGAATTTCTCGAGTTCGTCGGTCGGTTCGCGATATATGGGAGTTTGAAGTTAAGGAATGGTTGAGAAACCATCACAATTTTCGCAAATCTGATACTCGAAACCAATAACTACTATGGCCTAGGGAAGAATACACATACCTTTGTAATCGGGCGTGTTTCTACTTTCAGATGCAATAGGAATTTCTTGAGGTCGTCAATCTGTTCGCGTGATATGGGAGTGTGAAGTTAAGGAACGGTTGAGAAACCATCAAAATTTTTGCAAGTCTGATACTCGAAACCAATAACTACAAGGCCTAGGGGAAAAATACACATACCGTTGTAATCGGGCGAGTTTCTACTTTCAGATGCAACAGGAATTTCTCGAGTTCGTCAATCGGTTCGCGAGATATGGGAGTTTGAAGTTAAGGAATGGTTGAGAAACCATCAAAATTTTCGCAATTCTGATGCTAGAAACGAATAACTCGAATGACCTAGGGGAAAAGTACACACACCATTGTAATCGGTCAAGTTTCTACTTTCAGAGGCGACAGGAACTTCTCGAATTCGCCAATCCGTTCGCGAGGCATCGGAGTTTGAAGTTAAGGAATGGTTGAGAAACCATCAAAATTTTCGCACGTCTGATACTCGAAACCAATAACTACAAAGGCCTAGGGGAAAAATACACATACCGTTGTAATCGGCGAGTTTCTACTTTCAGATGCAACAGGAATTTCTCGAGTTCGTCCATCCGTTGGCGAGATATGGGAGTTTGAAGTTAAGGAATAGTTGAGAGACCATCAAAATTTTCGCAAGTCTGATACTCGAAACCAATAACTACAAAGCCCTAGGGGAAAAATACACATACCTTTGTAATCGGGCGAGTTTATACTTTCAGATGCAACAGGAATGTCTCGAGCTCGTCAATCCGTTCGCGAGTTATGGGAGGTTGAAATTAAGGAATGCTTGAGAAACCATCAAAGTTTTCGCAAGTCTGATACTCGAGACCAATAACTGGAACGGCCTAGGGGAAAAGTACACACACCATTGTAATCGGGCAAGTTTCTGCTTTCAAATGCAATAGGAAATTCTCGAGTTCGTTAGTCCGTTCGCGAGATATGGGAGTTTGAAGTTAAGGAATGGTTGAGAAACCATCACAATTTTCGCAAATCTGATACACGAAACCAATAACTACTATGGCCTAGGGAAGAATACACATACCTTTGTAATCGGGCGTGTTTCTACTTTCAGATGCAATAGGAATTTCTTGAGGTCGTCAATCTGTTCGCGTGATATGGGAGTGTGAAGTTAAGGAACGGTTGAGAAACCATCAAAATTTTTGCAAGTCTGATACTCGAAACCAATAACTACAAAGGCCTAGGGGAAAAATACACATACCGTTGTAATCGGCGAGTTTCTACTTTCAGATGCAACAGGAATTTCTCGAGTTCGTCCATCCGTTCGCGAGATATGGGAGTTTGAAGTTAAGGAATGGTTGAGAAACCATCAAAATTTTCGCAATTCTGATGCTAGAAACGAATAACTCGAATGACCTAGGGGAAAAGTACACACACCATTGTAATCGGGCAAGTTTCTACTTTCAGAGGCGACAGGAACTTCTCGAGTTCGCTAATCCGTTCGCGAGGTATCGGAGTTTGAAGTTAAGGAATGGTTGAGAAACCATCAAAATTTTCGCAATTCTGATGCTAGAAAAGAATAACTGGAAAGGCATAGGGGAAAAGTACACAAACCATTGTAATCGGGCCAGTTTCTGCTTTCAAATGCAACAGGAATTTCTCGAGTTCGCCGATCCGTTCGCGAGGTATCGGAGTTTGAAGTTAAGGAATGGTTGTGAGACCATCACAATTTTCGGAAGTCTGAAACTCGAAACCAATAACTACTATGGCCTAGGGGAAAAATACACATACCTTTGTAATCGGGCGAGTTTCTACTTTCAGATGCAACAGGAATTTCTCGAGTTCGTCAATCCGTTCGCGAGATATGGGAGTTTGAAGTTAACGAATGCTTGAGAAACCATCAAAATTGTCGCAAGTCTGATACTCGAAACCAATAACTGCAAAGCCTTAGGGGAAAAATACACATACCTTTGTAATCAGGAGAGTTTCTACATTCAGATGCAATAGGAATTTCTCGAGCTCGTCAATCCGTTCGCGAGATATCGGAGTTTGAAGTTAAGGAATGGTTGAGGAAACATCAAAATTTTCGCAAGTCTGATACTCGAAACCAATAACTATTATGGCCTAGGTCAAAAATACACATACCGTTGTAATCGGGCGAGTTTCTGCTTTTAGATCCAATAGGAATTTCTCGAGTTCGTGAATCCGTTCGCGAGATATGAGAGTTTGAAGTTAAGGAATGGTTGAGAAACCATCAAAATTTTCGCAATTCTGATGCTAGAAACGAATAACTGGAATGACCTAGGGGAAAAGTACACACACCATTGTAATTGGTAGACTTTCTACTTTCAGATGCAACAGGAAATAATCGAGTTCGTCAATCCGTTCGCGAGATATGGGAGTTTGAAGTTAAGTAATGCTTGAGAAACCATCAAAATTTTCGCAAGTCTGATACTCGAAACCAATAACTACTAAGCCCTAGGGGAAAATTACACATACCGTTGTAATCGGACGAGTTTCTGCTTTCAGATGCAACAGGAATTTCTCGAGTTCGTCAATTCGTTCGCGAGATATGGGAATTGGAAGTTAAGGAACGGTTGAGAAACCATCAAAATTTTCGCAAGTCTGATACTCGAAACCTATAACTGGAATGACCTAGGGAAAAAGTACACACACCATTGTAATCGGTTGACTTTCTACTTACAGATGCAACAGGAAATAATCGAGTTCGTCAATCCGTTCGCGAGATATGGGAGTTTGAAGTTAAGGAATGCTTGAGAAACCATCAAAATTTTCGCAAGTCTGATACTCGAAACCAATAACTACTAAGCCCTAGGGGAAAATTACACATACCGTTGTAATCGGACGAGTTTCTGCTTTCAGATGCAACAGGAATTTCTCGAGTTCGACAATTCGTTCGCGAGATATGGGAATTGGAAGTTAAGGAATGCTTGAGAAACCATCAAAATTTTCGCAAGTCTGATACTCGAAACCAGTAACTACAAAGCCCTAGGGGAAAAATACACATACCTTTGTAATCGGACGAGTTTCTGCTTTCAGATGCAACAGGAATTTCTCGAGCTCGTCAATCCGTTCGCGAGATATGGGAATTGGAAGTTAAGGAACGGTTGAGAAACAAACAAAATTTTCGCAATTCTGATGCTAGAAACGAATAACTCGAATGACCTAGGGGAAAAGTACACACACAATTGTAATCGGGCAAGTTTCTACTTTCAGAGGCGACAGGAAGTTCTCGAGTTCGCCAATCCGTTCGCGAGGTATCGGAGTTTGAAGTTAAGGAATGGTTGAGAAACCATCAAAATTTTCGCAAGTCTGATACTCGAAACCAATAACTACTATGGCCTAGGGCAAAAATACACATACCGTTGTAATCGGGCGAGTTTCTGGTTTCAGATGCAATAGGAATTTCTCGAGTTCGTCAATCTGTTCGCGAGATATGGGAGTTTGAAGTTAAGGAATGGTTGAGAAACCATCAAAATTTTCGCAATTCTGATGCTAGAAACGAATAACTGGAATGACCTAGGGGAAAAGTACACACACCATTGTAATTGGTAGACTTTCTACTTTCAGATGCAACAGGAAATAATCGAGTTCGTCAATCCGTTCGCGAGATATGGGAGTTTGAAGTTAAGTAATGCTTGAGAAACCATCAAAATTTTCGCAAGTCTGATACTCGAAACCAATAACTACTAAGCCCTAGGGGAAAATTACACATACCGTTGTAATCGGACGAGTTTCTGCTTTCAGATGCAACAGGAATTTCTCGAGTTCGTCAATTCGTTCGCGGGATATGGGAATTGGAAGTTAAGGAACGGTTGAGAAACCATCAAAATTTTCGCAAGTCTGATACTCGAAACCTATAACTGGAATGACCTAGGGAAAAAGTACACACACCATTGTAATCGGTTGACTTTCTACTTACAGATGCAACAGGAAATAATCGAGTTCGTCAATCCGTTCGCGAGATATGGGAGTTTGAACTTAAGGAATGCTTGAGAAACCATCAAAATTTTCGCAAGTCTGATACTCGAAACCAATAACTACTAAGCCCTAGGGTAAAATTACACATACCGTTGTAATCGGACGAGTTTCTGCTTTCAGATGCAACAGGAATTTCTCGAGTTCGTCAATTCGTTCGCGAGATATGGGAATTGGAAGTTAAGGAATGCTTGAGAAACCATCAAAATTTTCGCAAGTCTGATACTCGAAACCAGTAACTACAAAGCCCTAGGGGAAAAATACACATACCTTTGTAATCGGGCGAGTTTATGCTTTCAGATGCAACAGGAATTTCTCGAGCTCGTCAATCCGTTCGCGAGATATGGGAGTTTGAAGTTAAGGAATGGTTGAGAAACCATCAAAATTTTCGCAAGTCAGATACTCGAAACCAATAACTGGAACGGGCTAGGGGATAAGTACACACACCATTGTAGTCGGGCAAGTTTCTACTTTCAAATGCAACAGAAATTTCTCGAGTTCGTCAATCCGTTCGCGAGATATGGGAGTTTGAAGTTAAGGAATGCTTGAGAAACCATCAAAATTTTCGCAAGTCTGATACTCGAAACCAATAACTACAAAGCCCTAGGGGAAAAATACACATACCTTTGTAATCGGGCGAGTTTATACTTTCAGATGCAACAGGAATGTCTCGAGTTCGTCAATCCGTTCGCGAGGTATGGGAGCTTGAAGTTAAGGAATGGTTGAGAAACCATCAAAGTTTTCGCAAGTCTGATACTCGAGACCAATAACTGGAACGGCCTTGGGGAAAAGTACACACACCATTGTAATCGGGCCAGTTTCTACTTTCAAGTGCAACAGGAATTTCTCGAGTTCGCCAATCCGTTCGCGAGGTATCGTAGTTTGAAGTTAAGGAATGGTTGAGAAACCATCAAAATTTTCGCAAGTCTGATACTCGAAACCAATAACTACGATGGCCTAGGGCAAAAATACAAATACCGTTGTAATCGGGCGAGTTTCTGCTTTTAGATGCAATAGGAATTTCTCGAGTTCGTCAATCCGTTCGCGAGATATGTGAGTTTGAATTTAAGGAATGCTTGAGAAACCATCAAAATTTTCGCAAGTCTGATACTCGAAACCAATAACTACAAAGGCCTAGGGGAAAAATACACATACCTTTGTAATCGGGCGAGTTTCTACTTTCAGATGCAACAGGAATTTCTCGAGCTCGTCAATCCGTTCGCGAGATATGGGAGTTTGAAGTTAAGGAATGTTTGAGAAACCATTAAAATTTTCGCAATTCTGATGCTAGAAACGAATAACTCGAATGACCTAGGGGAAAAGTACCCACACCATTGTAATCGGGCAAGTTTCTACTTTCAGAGGCGACAGGAACTTCTCGAGTTCGCTAATCCGTTCGCGAGGTATCGGCGTTTGAAGTTAAGGAATGGTTGAGAAACCATCAAAATTTTCGCAAATCTGATACTAGAAACCAATAACTACTATGGCCTAGGGCAGAAATTCACATACCGTTGTAATCGGACGAGCTTCTGGTTCCAGATGCAACAGGAATTTCTCGAGCTCGTCAATCCGTTCGCGAGATATGGGAGTTTGAAGTTAAGGAATGGTTGAGAAACCATTAAAATTTTCGCAATTCTGATGCTAGAAACGAATAACTCGAATGACCTAGGGGAAAAGTACACACACCATTGTAATCGGGCAAGTTTCTACTTTCAGAGGCGACAGGAACTTCTCGAGTTCGCCAATCCGTTCGCGAGGCATCGGAGTTTGAAGTTAAGGAATGGTTGAGAAACCATCAAAATTTTCGCACGTCTGATACTCGAAACCAATAACTACAAAGGCCTAGGGGAAAAATACACATACCGTTGTAATCGGCGAGTTTCTACTTTCAGATGCAACAGGAATTTCTGGAGTTCGTCCATCCGTTCGCGAGATATGGGAGTTTGAAGTTAAGGAATGGTTGAGAAACCATTAAAATTTTCGCAATTCTGATGCTAGAAACGAATAACTCGAATGACCTAGGGGAAAAGTACACACACCATTGTAATCGAGCAAGTTTCTACTTTCAGAGGCGACAGGAACTTCTCGAGTTCGCTAATCCGTTCGCGAGGTATCGGAGTTTGAAGTTAAGGAATGGTTGAGAAACCATCAAAATTTTCGCAATTCTGATGCTAGAAAAGAATAACTGGAAAGGCATAGGGGAAAAGTACACAAACCATTGTAATCGGGCCAGTTTCTACTTTCAAATGCAACCGGGATTTCTCGAGTTCGCCGATCCGTTCGCGAGGTATCGGAGTTCGAAATTAAGGAATGGTTGTGAGACCATCACAATTTTCGGAAGTCTGAAACTCGAAACCAACAACTACTATGGCCTAGGGGAAAAATGCACATACCTTTGTAATCGGGCGAGTTTCTACTTTCAGATGCAACAGGAATTTCTCGAGTTCGTCAATCCGTTCGCGAGGTATCGGAGTTTGAAGTTAAGGAATGGTTGTGAGACCATCACAATTTTCGGAAGTCTGAAACTCGAAACCAATAACTACTATGGCCTAGGGGAAAAATACACATACCTTTGTAATCGGGCGAGTTTCTACTTTCAGATGCAACAGGAATTTCTCGAGTTCGTCAATCCGTTCGCGAGATATGGGAGTTTGAAGTTAACGAATGCTTGAGAAACCATCAAAATTGTCGCAAGTCTGATACTCGAAACCAATAACTACAAAGCCTTAGGGGAAAAATACACATACCTTTGTAATGAGGCGAGTTTCTACATTCAGATGCAATAGGAATTTCTCGAGCTCGTCAATCCGTTCGCGAGATATGGGAGTTTGAAGTTAAGGAATGGTTGAGAAACCATCATAATTTTCGCAATTCTGATGCTAGAAACGAATAACTGGAATGACCTAGGGTAAAAGTACACACACCACTGTAATCGGTAGACTTTCTACTTTCAGATGCAACAGGAAATAATCGAGTTCGCCAATCCGTTCGCGAGGTATGGGAGTATGAAGTTAAGGAATGCTTGAGAAACCATCAAAATATTCGGAAGTCTGCTACTCGAAACCAGTAACTACAAAGCCCTAGGGGAAAAATGCACATACCTTTGTAATCGGGCGAGTTTCTGCTTTTAGATCCAATAGGAATTTCTCGAGTTCATCAATCCGTTCGCGAGACATGGGAGTTTGAAATTAAGGAACGGTTGAGAAACCATCAAAATTTTCGCAAGTCTGATACTCGAAACCAATAGCTACAAAGGCTTAGGGGAAAAATACACATACCCTTGTAATCGGGCGACTTTCTACCTTCTGATGTAACAGGAATTTCTCGAGTTCATGAATCCGTTCGCGAGATATGGGAGTTTGAAGTTAAGGAATGGTTGAGAAACAATCAAAATTTTCGCAATTCTGATGCTAGAAACGAATAACTCGAATGACCTAGGGGAAAAGTACACACACCATTGTAATCGGGCAAGTTTCTACTTTCAGAGGCGACAGGAACTTCTCGAGTTCGCCAATCCGTTCGCGAGGTATCGGAGTTTGAAGTTAAGGAATGGTTGAGAAACCATCAAAATTTTCGCAAGTCTGATTCTCGAAACCAATAACTGGAACGGCCTAGGGGAAAAGTACACAAACCATTGTAATCGGGCCAGTTTCTACTTTCAAATGCAACAGGAATTTCTCGAGTTCGCCGATCCGTTCGCGAGGGATCGGAGTTTGAAGTTAAGGAATGGTTGTGAGACCATCACAAATTTCGGAAGTCAGATACTCGAAACCAATAACAACTATGGCCTAGGGGAAAAATACACATACCTTTGTAATCGGTCGAGTTTCTACTTTCAGATGCAACAGGAATTTCTCGAGTTCGTCAATCCTTTCGCGAGATATGGGAGTTTGATGTTAAGGAATGCTTGAGAAACCATCAAAATTTTCGCAAGTCTGATACTCGAAACCAATAACTACTAAGCCCTAGGGGGAAATTACACATACCGTTGTAATCGGACGAGTTTCTGCTTTCAGATGCAACAGGAATTTCTCGAGTTCGTCAATTCGTTCGCGAGATATGGGAATTGGAAATTAAGGAGCGGTTGAGAGAACATCAAAATTTTCGCAAGTCTGATACTCGAAACCAATAACAGGAATGGGCTAGGGGAAAAGTACACACACCATTGTGTTGGGGCGAGTTCCTACTTTCAGATGCAATAGGAATTCCTCGAGTGCGTCAATCCGTTCGCGAGATATGGGAGTTTGAAGTTAAGGAATGGTTGAGAAACCATCAATATTTTCGCAAGTCTGATACTCGAAACCAGTAACTACAAAGCCCTAGGGGAAAAATACACCATACCTTTGTAATCGGGCGAGTTTCTGCTTTCAGATGCAACAGGAATTTCTCGAGTTCTTCAATCCGTTCGCGAGATATGGTGGTTTGAAGTTAAGGAATGGCTGAGAAATCATCAAAATATTCGAAAGTGTGATACTCGAAACCAGTAACTACAAGGTCCTAGGGGAAAAATACACATACCATTGTAATCGGGCGTGTTTCTACTTTCAGGTGCAACAGGAATTTCTCGAGCTCCTCAATCCGTTCGCGAGATATGGGAATTGGAAGTTAAGGAACGGTTGAGAAACAATCAAAATTTTCGCAATTCTGATGCTAGAAACGAATAACTCGAATGACCTAGGGGAAAAGTACACACACCAATGTAATCGGGCAAGTTTCTACTTTCAGAGGCGACAGGAACTTCTCGAGTTCGCCAATCCGTTCGCGAGGTATCGGAGTTTGAAGTTAAGGAATGGTTGAGAAACCATCAAAATTTTCGCAAGTCTGATACTCGAAACCAATAACTACTATGGCCTAGGGCAAAAATACACATACCGTTGTAATCGGGCGAGTTTCTGGTTTCAGATGCAATAGGAATTTCTCGAGTTCGTCAATCTGTTCGCGAGATATGGGAGTTTGAAGTTAAGGAATGGTTGAGAAACCATCAAAATTTTCGCAATTCTGATGCTAGAAACGAATAACTGGAATGACCTAGGGGAAAAGTACACACACCATTGTAATTGGTAGACTTTCTACTTTCAGATGCAACAGGAAATAATCGAGTTCGTCAATCCGTTCGCGAGATATGGGAGTTTGAAGTTAAGTAATGCTTGAGAAACCATCAAAATTTTCGCAAGTCTGATACTCGAAACCAATAACTACTAAGCCCTAGGGGAAAATTACACATACCGTTGTAATCGGACGAGTTTCTGCTTTCAGATGCAACAGGAATTTCTCGAGTTCGTCAATTCGTTCGCGAGATATGGGAATTGGAAGTTAAGGAACGGTTGAGAAACCATCAAAATTTTCGCAAGTCTAATACTCGAAACCTATAACTGGAATGACCTAGGGAAAAAGTACACACACCATTGTAATCGGTTGACTTTCTACTTACAGATGCAACAGGAAATAATCGAGTTCGTCAATCCGTTCGCGAGATATGGGAGTTTGAAGTTAAGGAATGCTTGAGAAACCATCAAAATTTTCGCAAGTCTGATACTCGAAACCAATAACTACTAAGCCCTAGGGGAAAATTACACATACCGTTGTAATCGGACGAGTTTCTGCTTTCAGATGCAACAGAAATTTCTCGAGTTCGTCAATCCGTTCGCGAGATATGGGAGTTTGAAGTTAAGGAATGGTTGAGAAACCATCAAAATTTTCGCAAGTCTGATACTCGAAACCAATAACTACAAAGCCCTAGGGGAAAAATACACATACCTTTGTAATCGGGCGAGTTTATACTTTCAGATGCAACAGGAATATCTCGAGTTCGTCAATCCGTTCGCGAGGTATCGTAGTTTGAAGTTAAGGAATGGTTGAGATACCATCAAAATTTTCGCACGTCTGATACTCGAAACCAATAACTACAAAGGCCTAGGGGAAAAATACACATACCGTTGTAATCGGGCGAGTTTCTACTTTCAGATGCAACAGGAATTTCTCGAGCTCGTCAATCCGTTCGCGAGATATGGGTGTTTGAAGTTAAGGAATGGTTGAGAAACCATTAAAATTTTCGCAATTCTGATGCTAGAAACGAATAACTCGAATGACCTAGGGGAAAAGTACACACACCATTGTAATCGGGCAAGTTTCTACTTTCAGAGGCGACAGGAACTTCTCGAGTTCGCTAATCCGTTCGCGAGGTATCGGCGTTTGAAGTTAAGGAATGGTTGAGAAACCATCAAAATTTTCGCAAGTCTGATACTAGAAACCAATAACTACTATGGCCTAGGGCAGAAATTCACATACCGTTGTAATCGGACGAGCTTCTGGTTCCAGATGCAACAGGAATTTCTTGAGGTCGTCAATCCGTTCGCGTGATATGGGAGTGTGAAGTTAAGGAACGGTTGAGAAACCATCAAAATTTTTGCAAGTCTGATACTCGAAACCAATAACTACAAGGCCTAGGGGGAAAATACACATACCGTTGTAATCGGGCGAGTTTCTACTTTCAGATGCAACAGGAATTTCTCGAGTTCGTCAATCGGTTCGCGAGATATGGGAGTTTGAAGTTAAGGAATGGTTGAGAAACCATCAAAATTTTCGCAATTCTGATGCTAGAAACGAATAACTCGAATGACCTAGGGGAAAAGTACACACACCATTGTAATCGGGCAAGTTTCTACTTTCAGAGGCGACAGGAACTTCTCGAGTTCGCTAATCCGTTCGCGAGGTATCGGAGTTTGAAGTTAAGGAATGGTTGAGAAACCATCAAAATTTTCGCAATTCTGATGCTAGAAAAGAATAACTGGAAAGGCATAGGGGAAAAGTACACAAACCATTGTAATCGGGCCAGTTTCTACTTTCAAATGCAACCGGGATTTCTCGAGTTCGCCGATCCGTTCGCGAGGTATCGGAGTTCGAAATTAAGGAATGGTTGTGAGACCATCACAATTTTCGGAAGTCTGAAACTCGAAACCAATAACTACTATGGCCTAGGGGAAAAATGCACATACCTTTGTAATCGGGCGAGTTTCTACTTTCAGATGCAACAGGAATTTCTCGAGTTCGTCAATCCGTTCGCGAGGTATCGGAGTTTGAAGTTAAGGAATGGTTGTGAGACCATCACAATTTTCGGAAGTCTGAAACTCGAAACCAATAACTACTATGGCCTAGGGGAAAAATACACATACCTTTGTAATCGGGCGAGTTTCTACTTTCAGATGCAACAGGAATTTCTCGAGTTCGTCAATCCGTTCGCGAGATATGGGAGTTTGAAGTTAACGAATGCTTGAGAAACCATCAAAATTGTCGCAAGTCTGATACTCGAAACCAATAACTACAAAGCCTTAGGGGAAAAATACACATACCTTTGTAATCAGGCGAGTTTCTACATTCAGATGCAATAGGAATTTCTCGAGTTCGTCAATCCGTTCGCGAGATATGGGAGTTTGAAGTTAAGGAATGGTTGAGAAACCATCATAATTTTCGCAATTCTGATGCTAGAAACGAATAACTGGAATGACCTAGGGGAAAAGTACACACACCATTGTAATCGGGCAAGTTTCTACTTTCAGAGGCGACAGGAACTTCTCGAGTTCGCCAATCCGTTCGCGAGGTATCGGAGTTTGAAGTTAAGGAATGGTTGAGAAACCATCAAAATTTTCGCAAGTCTGATACGCGAAAACAATAACTACTATGGCCTAGGGCAAAAATACACATACCGTTGTAATCGGGCGAGTTTCTGGTTTCAGATGCAATAGGAATTTCTCGAGTTCGTCAATCTGTTCGCGAGATATGGGAGTTTGAAGTTAAGGAATGGTTGAGAAACCTTCAAAATTTTCGCAAGTCTGATACTCGAAACCAGTAACTACAAAGGCCTAGGGGAAAAATACACATACCTTTGTAATCGGGCGAGTTTCTACTTTCAGATGCAACAGGAATTTCTCGAGTTCGTCCATCCGTTCGCGAGATATGGGAGTTTGAAGTTAAGGAATGGTTGAGGAGCCATCAAAATTTTCGCAATTCTGATGCTAGAAACAAATAACTGGAATGACCTAGGGGAAAAGTACACACACCATTGTAATCGGTCGAGCTTCTGCTTTCAAATGCAATAGGAAATTCTCGAGTTCGTTAGTCTGTTCGCGAGATATGGGAGTTTGAAGTTAAGGAATAGTTGAGAATCCATAAAAATTTTCGCAAGTCTGATACTCGAAACCAATAACTGGAATGGCCCAGGGGAAAAGTACACATACCGTTGTAATCGGACAAGTTTCTGGTTTCAGATGCAATAGGAATTTCTCGAGCTCGTCAATCCGTTCGCGAGATATGGGAGTTTGAAGTTAAGGAATGGTTGAGAAACCATCATAATTTTCGCAATTCTGATGCTAGAAACGAATAACTGGAATGACCTAGGGTAAAAGTACACACACCACTGTAATCGGTAGACTTTCTACTTTCAGATGCAACAGGAAATAATCCAGTTCGCCAATCCGTTCGCGAGGTATGGGAGTATGAAGTTAAGGAATGCTTGAGAAACCATCAAAATTTTCGGAAGTCTGCTACTCGAAACCAGTAACTACAAAGCCCTAGGGGAAAAATGCACATACCTTTGTAATCGGGCGAGTTTCTGCTTTTAGATCCAATAGGAATTTCTCGAGTTCATCAATCCGTTCGCGAGACATGGGAGTTTGAAATTAAGGAACGGTTGAGAAACCATCAAAATTTTCGCAAGTCTGATACTCGAAACCAATAGCTACAAAGGCTTAGGGGAAAAATACACATACCCTTGTAATCGGGCGACTTTCTACCTTCTGATGTAACAGGAATTTCTCGAGTTCATGAATCCGTTCGCGAGATATGGGAGTTTGAAGTTAAGGAATGGTTGAGAAACAATCAAAATTTTCGCAATTCTGATGCTAGAAACGAATAACTCGAATGACCTAGGGGAAAAGTACACACACCATTGTAATCGGGCAAGTTTCTACTTTCAGAGGCGACAGGAACTTCTCGAGTTCGCCAATCCGTTCGCGAGGTATCGGAGTTTGAAGTTAAGGAATGGTTGAGAAACCATCAAAATTTTCGCAAGTCTGATTCTCGAAACCAATAACTGGAACGGCCTAGGGGAAAAGTACACAAACCATTGTAATCGGGCCAGTTTCTACTTTCAAATGCAACAGGAATTTCTCGAGTTCGCCGATCCGTTCGCGAGGGATCGGAGTTTGAAGTTAAGGAATGGTTGTGAGACCATCACAAATTTCGGAAGTCAGATACTCGAAACCAATAACAACTATGGCCTAGGGGAAAAATACACATACCTTTGTAATCGGTCGAGTTTCTACTTTCAGATGCAACAGGAATTTCTCGAGTTCGTCAATCCTTTCGCGAGATATGGGAGTTTGATGTTAAGGAATGCTTGAGAAACCATCAAAATTTTCGCAAGTCTGATACTCGAAACCAATAACTACTAAGCCCTAGGGGGAAATTACACATACCGTTGTAATCGGACGAGTTTCTGCTTTCAGATGCAACAGGAATTTCTCGAGTTCGTCAATTCGTTCGCGAGATATGGGAATTGGAAATTAAGGAGCGGTTGAGAGAACATCAAAATTTTCGCAAGTCTGATACTCGAAACCAATAACAGGAATGGGCTAGGGGAAAAGTACACACACCATTGTGTTGGGGCGAGTTCCTACTTTCAGATGCAATAGGAATTCCTCGAGTGCGTCAATCCGTTCGCGAGATATGGGAGTTTGAAGTTAAGGAATGGTTGAGAAACCATCAATATTTTCGCAAGTCTGATACTCGAAACCAGTAACTACAAAGCCCTAGGGGAAAAATACACCATACCTTTGTAATCGGGCGAGTTTCTGCTTTCAGATGCAACAGGAATTTCTCGAGTTCTTCAATCCGTTCGCGAGATATGGTGGTTTGAAGTTAAGGAATGGCTGAGAAATCATCAAAATATTCGAAAGTGTGATACTCGAAACCAGTAACTACAAGGTCCTAGGGGAAAAATACACATACCATTGTAATCGGGCGTGTTTCTACTTTCAGGTGCAACAGGAATTTCTCGAGCTCCTCAATCCGTTCGCGAGATATGGGAATTGGAAGTTAAGGAACGGTTGAGAAACAATCAAAATTTTCGCAATTCTGATGCTAGAAACGAATAACTCGAATGACCTAGGGGAAAAGTACACACACCAATGTAATCGGGCAAGTTTCTACTTTCAGAGGCGACAGGAATTTCTCGAGCTCGTCAATCCGTTCGCGAGATATGGGTGTTTGAAGTTAAGGAATGGTTGAGAAACCATTAAAATTTTCGCAATTCTGATGCTAGAAACGAATAACTCGAATGACCTAGGGGAAAAGTACACACACCATTGTAATCGGGCAAGTTTCTACTTTCAGAGGCGACAGGAACTTCTCGAGTTCGCTAATCCGTTCGCGAGGTATCGGCGTTTGAAGTTAAGGAATGGTTGAGAAACCATCAAAATTTTCGCAAGTCTGATACTAGAAACCAATAACTACTATGGCCTAGGGCAGAAATTCACATACCGTTGTAATCGGACGAGCTTCTGGTTCCAGATGCAACAGGAATTTCTTGAGGTCGTCAATCCGTTCGCGTGATATGGGAGTGTGAAGTTAAGGAACGGTTGAGAAACCATCAAAATTTTTGCAAGTCTGATACTCGAAACCAATAACTACAAGGCCTAGGGGGAAAATACACATACCGTTGTAATCGGGCGAGTTTCTACTTTCAGATGCAACAGGAATTTCTCGAGTTCGTCAATCGGTTCGCGAGATATGGGAGTTTGAAGTTAAGGAATGGTTGAGAAACCATCAAAATTTTCGCAATTCTGATGCTAGAAACGAATAACTCGAATGACCTAGGGGAAAAGTACACACACCATTGTAATCGGGCAAGTTTCTACTTTCAGAGGCGACAGGAACTTCTCGAGTTCGCTAATCCGTTCGCGAGGTATCGGAGTTTGAAGTTAAGGAATGGTTGAGAAACCATCAAAATTTTCGCAATTCTGATGCTAGAAAAGAATAACTGGAAAGGCATAGGGGAAAAGTACACAAACCATTGTAATCGGGCCAGTTTCTACTTTCAAATGCAACCGGGATTTCTCGAGTTCGCCGATCCGTTCGCGAGGTATCGGAGTTCGAAATTAAGGAATGGTTGTGAGACCATCACAATTTTCGGAAGTCTGAAACTCGAAACCAATAACTACTATGGCCTAGGGGAAAAATGCACATACCTTTGTAATCGGGCGAGTTTCTACTTTCAGATGCAACAGGAATTTCTCGAGTTCGTCAATCCGTTCGCGAGGTATCGGAGTTTGAAGTTAAGGAATGGTTGTGAGACCATCACAATTTTCGGAAGTCTGAAACTCGAAACCAATAACTACTATGGCCTAGGGGAAAAATACACATACCTTTGTAATCGGGCGAGTTTCTACTTTCAGATGCAACAGGAATTTCTCGAGTTCGTCAATCCGTTCGCGAGATATGGGAGTTTGAAGTTAACGAATGCTTGAGAAACCATCAAAATTGTCGCAAGTCTGATACTCGAAACCAATAACTACAAAGCCTTAGGGGAAAAATACACATACCTTTGTAATCAGGCGAGTTTCTACATTCAGATGCAATAGGAATTTCTCGAGTTCGTCAATCCGTTCGCGAGATATGGGAGTTTGAAGTTAAGGAATGGTTGAGAAACCATCATAATTTTCGCAATTCTGATGCTAGAAACGAATAACTGGAATGACCTAGGGGAAAAGTACACACACCATTGTAATCGGGCAAGTTTCTACTTTCAGAGGCGACAGGAACTTCTCGAGTTCGCCAATCCGTTCGCGAGGTATCGGAGTTTGAAGTTAAGGAATGGTTGAGAAACCATCAAAATTTTCGCAAGTCTGATACTCGAAAACAATAACTACTATGGCCTAGGGCAAAAATACACATACCGTTGTAATCGGGCGAGTTTCTGGTTTCAGATGCAATAGGAATTTCTCGAGTTCGTCAATCTGTTCGCGAGATATGGGAGTTTGAAGTTAAGGAATGGTTGAGAAACCTTCAAAATTTTCGCAAGTCTGATACTCGAAACCAGTAACTACAAAGGCCTAGGGGAAAAATACACATACCTTTGTAATCGGGCGAGTTTCTACTTTCAGATGCAACAGGAATTTCTCGAGTTCGTCCATCCGTTCGCGAGATATGGGAGTTTGAAGTTAAGGAATGGTTGAGGAGCCATCAAAATTTTCGCAATTCTGATGCTAGAAACAAATAACTGGAATGACCTAGGGGAAAAGTACACACACCATTGTAATCGGTCGAGCTTCTGCTTTCAAATGCAATAGGAAATTCTCGAGTTCGTTAGTCTGTTCGCGAGATATGGGAGTTTGAAGTTAAGGAATAGTTGAGAAACCATAAAAATTTTCGCAAGTCTGATACTCGAAACCAATAACTGGAATGGCCCAGGGGAAAAGTACACATACCGTTGTAATCGGACAAGTTTCTGGTTTCAGATGCAATAGGAATTTCTCGAGCTCGTCAATCCGTTCGCGAGATATGGGAGTTTGAAGTTAAGGAATGGTTGAGAAACCATCATAATTTTCGCAATTCTGATGCTAGAAACGAATAACTGGAATGACCTAGGGTAAAAGTACACACACCACTGTAATCGGTAGACTTTCTACTTTCAGATGCAACAGGAAATAATCCAGTTCGCCAATCCGTTCGCGAGGTATGGGAGTATGAAGTTAAGGAATGCTTGAGAAACCATCAAAATTTTCGGAAGTCTGCTACTCGAAACCAGTAACTACAAAGCCCTAGGGGAAAAATGCACATACCTTTGTAATCGGGCGAGTTTCTGCTTTTAGATCCAATAGGAATTTCTCGAGTTCATCAATCCGTTCGCGAGACATGGGAGTTTGAAATTAAGGAACGGTTGAGAAACCATCAAAATTTTCGCAAGTCTGATACTCGAAACCAATAGCTACAAAGGCTTAGGGGAAAAATACACATACCCTTGTAATCGGGCGACTTTCTACCTTCTGATGTAACAGGAATTTCTCGAGTTCATGAATCCGTTCGCGAGATATGGGAGTTTGAAGTTAAGGAATGGTTGAGAAACAATCAAAATTTTCGCAATTCTGATGCTAGAAACGAATAACTCGAATGACCTAGGGGAAAAGTACACACACCATTGTAATCGGGCAAGTTTCTACTTTCAGAGGCGACAGGAACTTCTCGAGTTCGCCAATCCGTTCGCGAGGTATCGGAGTTTGAAGTTAAGGAATGGTTGAGAAACCATCAAAATTTTCGCAAGTCTGATTCTCGAAACCAATAACTGGAACGGCCTAGGGGAAAAGTACACAAACCATTGTAATCGGGCCAGTTTCTACTTTCAAATGCAACAGGAATTTCTCGAGTTCGCCGATCCGTTCGCGAGGGATCGGAGTTTGAAGTTAAGGAATGGTTGTGAGACCATCACAAATTTCGGAAGTCAGATACTCGAAACCAATAACAACTATGGCCTAGGGGAAAAATACACATACCTTTGTAATCGGTCGAGTTTCTACTTTCAGATGCAACAGGAATTTCTCGAGTTCGTCAATCCTTTCGCGAGATATGGGAGTTTGATGTTAAGGAATGCTTGAGAAACCATCAAAATTTTCGCAAGTCTGATACTCGAAACCAATAACTACTAAGCCCTAGGGGGAAATTACACATACCGTTGTAATCGGACGAGTTTCTGCTTTCAGATGCAACAGGAATTTCTCGAGTTCGTCAATTCGTTCGCGAGATATGGGAATTGGAAATTAAGGAGCGGTTGAGAGAACATCAAAATTTTCGCAAGTCTGATACTCGAAACCAATAACAGGAATGGGCTAGGGGAAAAGTACACACACCATTGTGTTGGGGCGAGTTCCTACTTTCAGATGCAATAGGAATTCCTCGAGTGCGTCAATCCGTTCGCGAGATATGGGAGTTTGAAGTTAAGGAATGGTTGAGAAACCATCAATATTTTCGCAAGTCTGATACTCGAAACCAGTAACTACAAAGCCCTAGGGGAAAAATACACCATACCTTTGTAATCGGGCGAGTTTCTGCTTTCAGATGCAACAGGAATTTCTCGAGTTCTTCAATCCGTTCGCGAGATATGGTGGTTTGAAGTTAAGGAATGGCTGAGAAATCATCAAAATATTCGAAAGTGTGATACTCGAAACCAGTAACTACAAGGTCCTAGGGGAAAAATACACATACCATTGTAATCGGGCGTGTTTCTACTTTCAGGTGCAACAGGAATTTCTCGAGCTCCTCAATCCGTTCGCGAGATATGGGAATTGGAAGTTAAGGAACGGTTGAGAAACAATCAAAATTTTCGCAATTCTGATGCTAGAAACGAATAACTCGAATGACCTAGGGGAAAAGTACACACACCAATGTAATCGGGCAAGTTTCTACTTTCAGAGGCGACAGGAACTTCTCGAGTTCGCCAATCCGTTCGCGAGGTATCGGAGTTTGAAGTTAAGTAATGCTTGAGAAACCATCAAAATTTTCGCAAGTCTGATACTCGAAACCAATAACTACTATGGCCTAGGGCAAAAATACACATACCGTTGTAATCGGGCGAGTTTCTGGTTTCAGATGCAATAGGAATTTCTCGAGTTCGTCAATCTGTTCGCGAGATATGGGAGTTTGAAGTTAAGGAATGGTTGAGAAACCATCAAAATTTTCGCAATTCTGATGCTAGAAACGAATAACTGGAATGACCTAGGGGAAAAGTACACACACCATTGTAATTGGTAGACTTTCTACTTTCAGATGCAACAGGAAATAATCGAGTTCGTCAATCCGTTCGCGAGATATGGGAGTTTGAAGTTAAGTAATGCTTGAGAAACCATCAAAATTTTCGCAAGTCTGATACTCGAAACCAATAACTACTAAGCCCTAGGGGAAAATTACACATACCGTTGTAATCGGACGAGTTTCTGCTTTCAGATGCAACAGGAATTTCTCGAGTTCGTCAATTCGTTCGCGAGATATGGGAATTGGAAGTTAAGGAACGGTTGAGAAACCATCAAAATTTTCGCAAGTCTAATACTCGAAACCTATAACTGGAATGACCTAGGGAAAAAGTACACACACCATTGTAATCGGTTGACTTTCTACTTACAGATGCAACAGGAAATAATCGAGTTCGTCAATCCGTTCGCGAGATATGGGAGTTTGAAGTTAAGGAATGCTTGAGAAACCATCAAAATTTTCGCAAGTCTGATACTCGAAACCAATAACTACTAAGCCCTAGGGGAAAATTACACATACCGTTGTAATCGGACGAGTTTCTGCTTTCAGATGCAACAGAAATTTCTCGAGTTCGTCAATCCGTTCGCGAGATATGGGAGTTTGAAGTTAAGGAATGCTTGAGAAACCATCAAAATTTTCGCAAGTCTGATACTCGAAACCAATAACTACAAAGCCCTAGGGGAAAAATACACATACCTTTGTAATCGGGCGAGTTTATACTTTCAGATGCAACAGGAATATCTCGAGTTCGTCAATCCGTTCGCGAGGTATCGTAGTTTGAAGTTAAGGAATGGTTGAGATACCATCAAAATTTTCGCACGTCTGATACTCGAAACCAATAACTACAAAGGCCTAGGGGAAAAATACACATACCGTTGTAATCGGGCGAGTTTCTACTTTCAGATGCAACAGGAATTTCTCGAGCTCGTCAATCCGTTCTCGAGATATGGGTGTTTGAAGTTAAGGAATGGTTGAGAAACCATTAAAATTTTCGCAATTCTGATGCTAGAAACGAATAACTCGAATGACCTAGGGGAAAAGTACACACACCATTGTAATCGGGCAAGTTTCTACTTTCAGAGGCGACAGGAACTTCTCGAGTTCGCTAATCCGTTCGCGAGGTATCGGCGTTTGAAGTTAAGGAATGGTTGAGAAACCATCAAAATTTTCGCAAGTCTGATACTAGAAACCAATAACTACTATGGCCTAGGGCAGAAATTCACATACCGTTGTAATCGGACGAGCTTCTGGTTCCAGATGCAACAGGAATTTCTTGAGGTCGTCAATCCGTTCGCGTGATATGGGAGTGTGAAGTTAAGGAACGGTTGAGAAACCATCAAAATTTTTGCAAGTCTGATACTCGAAACCAATAACTACAAGGCCTAGGGGGAAAATACACATACCGTTGTAATCGGGCGAGTTTCTACTTTCAGATGCAACAGGAATTTCTCGAGTTCGTCAATCGGTTCGCGAGATATGGGAGTTTGAAGTTAAGGAATGGTTGAGAAACCATCAAAATTTTCGCAATTCTGATGCTAGAAACGAATAACTCGAATGACCTAGGGGAAAAGTACACACACCATTGTAATCGGGCAAGTTTCTACTTTCAGAGGCGACAGGAACTTCTCGAGTTCGCTAATCCGTTCGCGAGGTATCGGAGTTTGAAGTTAAGGAATGGTTGAGAAACCATCAAAATTTTCGCAATTCTGATGCTAGAAAAGAATAACTGGAAAGGCATAGGGGAAAAGTACACAAACCATTGTAATCGGGCCAGTTTCTACTTTCAAATGCAACCGGGATTTCTCGAGTTCGCCGATCCGTTCGCGAGGTATCGGAGTTCGAAATTAAGGAATGGTTGTGAGACCATCACAATTTTCGGAAGTCTGAAACTCGAAACCAATAACTACTATGGCCTAGGGGAAAAATGCACATACCTTTGTAATCGGGCGAGTTTCTACTTTCAGATGCAACAGGAATTTCTCGAGTTCGTCAATCCGTTCGCGAGGTATCGGAGTTTGAAGTTAAGGAATGGTTGTGAGACCATCACAATTTTCGGAAGTCTGAAACTCGAAACCAATAACTACTATGGCCTAGGGGAAAAATACACATACCTTTGTAATCGGGCGAGTTTCTACTTTCAGATGCAACAGGAATTTCTCGAGTTCGTCAATCCGTTCGCGAGATATGGGAGTTTGAAGTTAACGAATGCTTGAGAAACCATCAAAATTGTCGCAAGTCTGATACTCGAAACCAATAACTACAAAGCCTTAGGGGAAAAATACACATACCTTTGTAATCAGGCGAGTTTCTACATTCAGATGCAATAGGAATTTCTCGAGTTCGTCAATCCGTTCGCGAGATATGGGAGTTTGAAGTTAAGGAATGGTTGAGAAACCATCATAATTTTCGCAATTCTGATGCTAGAAACGAATAACTGGAATGACCTAGGGGAAAAGTACACACACCATTGTAATCGGGCAAGTTTCTACTTTCAGAGGCGACAGGAACTTCTCGAGTTCGCCAATCCGTTCGCGAGGTATCGGAGTTTGAAGTTAAGGAATGGTTGAGAAACCATCAAAATTTTCGCAAGTCTGATACTCGAAAACAATAACTACTATGGCCTAGGGCAAAAATACACATACCGTTGTAATCGGGCGAGTTTCTGGTTTCAGATGCAATAGGAATTTCTCGAGTTCGTCAATCTGTTCGCGAGATATGGGAGTTTGAAGTTAAGGAATGGTTGAGAAACCTTCAAAATTTTCGCAAGTCTGATACTCGAAACCAGTAACTACAAAGGCCTAGGGGAAAAATACACATACCTTTGTAATCGGACAAGTTTCTGGTTTCAGATGCAACAGGAATTTCTCGAGTTCGTCAGTCGGTTCGCGAGATATGGGAGTCTGAAGTTAAGGAATGGTTGAGAAACCATCACAATTTTCGCAAATCTGATACTCGAAACCAATAACTACTATGGCCTAGGGAAAAATACACATACCTTTGTAATCGGGCGTGTTTCTACTTTCAGATGCAATAGGAATTTCTTGAGGTCGTCAATCCGTTCGCGTGATATGGGAGTGTGAAGTTAAGGAACGGTTGAGAAACCATCAAAATTTTTGCAAGTCTGATACTCGAAACCAATAACTACAAAGGCCTAGGGGAAAAATACACATACCGTTGTAATCGGGCGAGTTTCTACTTTCAGATGCAACAGGAATTTCTCGAGTTCGTCAATCGGTTCGCGAGATATGGGAGTTTGAAGTTAAGGAATGGTTGAGAAACCATCAAAATTTTCGCAAGTCTAATACTCGAAACCAACAACTACAAAGGCTTAGGGGAAAAGTACACACACCATTGTAATCGGACAAGTTTCTACTTTCAGAGGCGACAGGAACTTCTCGAGTTCGCCAATCCGTTCGCGAGGCATCGGAGTTTGAAGTTAAGGAATGGTTGAGAAACCATCAAAATTTTCGCACGTCTGATACTCGAAACCAATAACTACAAAGGCCTAGGGGAAAAATACACATACCGTTGTAATCGGCGAGTTTCTACTTTCAGATGCAACAGGAATTTCTCAAGTTCGTCATTCCGTTCGCGAGATATGGGTGTATAAAGGTAAGGAATGGTTGAGAAGCCATCAAAATTTTCGCTGGTCTGATACTCGAAACCAATAACTACAAAGGCCTAGGGGAAAAATACACATACCGTTGTAATCGGGCGAGTTTCTACTTTCAGATGCAACAGGAATTTCTCGAGTTCGTCAATCGGTTCGCGAGATATGGGAGTTTGAAGTTAAGGAATGGTTGAGAAACCATCAAAATTTTCGCAATTCTGATGCTAGAAACGAATAACTCGAATGACCTAGGGGAAAAGTACACACACCATTGTAATCGGGCAAGTTTCTACTTTCAGAGGCGACAGGAACTTCTCGAGTTCGCCAATCCGTTCGCGAGGCATCGGAGTTTGAAGTTAAGGAATGGTTGAGAAACCTTCAAAATTTTCGCAAGTCTGATACTCGAAACCAGTAACTACAAAGGCCTAGGGGAAAAATACACATACCTTTGTAATCGGGCGAGTTTCTACTTTCAGATGCAACAGGAATTTCTCGAGTTCGTCAATCGGTTCGCGAGATATGGGAGTTAGAAGTTAAGGAATGGTTGAGAAACCATCAAAATTTTCGCAATTCTGATACTAGAAACGAATAACTCGAATGACCTAGGGGAAAAGTACACACACCATTGTAATCGGGCAAGTTTCTACTTTCAGAGGCGACAGGAACTTCTCGAGTTCGCCAATCCGTTCGCGAGGCATCGGAGTTTGCAGTTAAGGAATGGTTGAGAAACCTTCAAAATTTTCGCAAGTCTGATACTCGAAACCAGTAACTACAAAGGCCTAGGGGAAAAATACACATACCTTTGTAATCGGGCGAGTTTCTACTTTCAGATGCAACAGGAATTTCTCGAGTTCCTCCATCCGTTCTCGAGATATGGGAGTTTGAAGTTAAGGAATGGTTGAGAAGCCATCAAAATTTTCGCAATTCTGATGCTAGAAACGAATAACTGGAATGACCTAGGGGAAAAGTACATACACCATTGTAATCGGTCGAGCTTCTGCTTTCAGATGCAACAGGAATTTCTCGAGTTCGTCCATCCGTTCGCGAGATATGGGAGTTTGAAGTTAAGGAATGGTTGAGAAACCATCACAATTTTCGCAAATCTGATACTCGAAACCAATAACTACTATGGCCTAGGGAAAAATACACATACCTTTGTAATCGGGCGTGTTTCTACTTTCAGATGCAATAGGAATTTCTTGAGGTCGTCAATCCGTTCGCGTGATATGGGAGTGTGAAGTTAAGGAACGGTTGAGAAACCATCCAAATTTTTGCAAGTCTGATACTCGAAACCAATAACTACAAAGGCCTAGGGGAAAAATACACATACCGTTGTAATCGGGCGAGTTTCTACTTTCAGATGCAACAGGAATTTCTCGAGTTCGTCAATCGGTTCGCGAGATATGGGAGTTTGAAGTTAAGGAATGGTTGAGAAACCATCAAAATTTTCGCAAGTCTGATACTCGAAACCAACAACTACAAAGGCTTAGGGGAAAAGTACACACACCATTGTAATCGGACAAGTTTCTACTTTCAGAGGCGACAGGAACTTCTCGAGTTCGCCAATCCGTACGCGAGGCATCGGAGTTTGAAGTTAAGGAATGGTTGAGAAACCATCAAAATTTTCGCACGTCTGATACTCGAAACCAATGACTACAAAGGCCTAGGGGAAAAATACACATACCGTTGTAATCGGGCGAGTTTCTACTTTCAGATGCAACAGGAATTTCTCGAGTTCGTCCATCCGTTCGCGAGATAGGGGAGTTTGAAGTTAAGGAATGTTTGAGAAACCATCAAAATTTTCGCAATTCTGATACTAGAAACGAATAACTCGAATGACCTAGGGGAAAAGTACACACACCATTGTAATCGGGCAAGTTTCTACTTTCAGAGGCGACAGGAACTTCTCGAGTTCGCCAATCCGTTCGCGAGGCATCGGAGTTTGCAGTTAAGGAATGGTTGAGAAACCTTCAAAATTTTCGCAAGTCTGATACTCGAAACCAGTAACTACAAAGGCCTAGGGGAAAAATACACATACCTTTGTAATCGGGCGAGTTTCTACTTTCAGATGCAACAGGAATTTCTCGAGTTCCTCCATCCGTTCTCGAGATATGGGAGTTTGAAGTTAAGGAATGGTTGAGAAGCCATCAAAATTTTCGCAATTCTGATGCTAGAAACGAATAACTGGAATGACCTAGGGGAAAAGTACATACAACATTGTAATCGGTCGAGCTTCTGCTTTCAGATGCAACAGGAATTTCTCGAGTTCGTCAATCCGTTCGCGAGATATGGGAGTTTGAAGTTAAGGAATGGTTGAGAAACCTTCAAAATTTTCGCAAGTCTGATACTCGAAACCAGTAACTACAAAGGCCTAGGGGAAAAATACACATACCTTTGTAATCGGGCGAGTTTCTACTTTCAGATGCAACAGGAATTTCTCGAGTTCGTCCATCCGTTCGCGAGATATGGGAGTTTGAAGTTAAAGAATGGTTGAGGAGCCATCAAAATTTTCGCAATTCTGATGCTAGAAACAAATAACTGGAATGACCTAGGGGAAAAGTACACACACCATTGTAATCGGTCGAGCTTCTGCTTTCAAATGCAATAGGAAATTCTCGAGTTCGTTAGTCTGTTCGCGAGATATGGGAGTTTGAAGTTAAGGAATAGTTGAGAAACCATAAAAATTTTCGCAAGTCTGATACTCGAAACCAATAACTGGAATGGCCCAGGGGAAAAGTACACATACCGTTGTAATCGGACAAGTTTCTGGTTTCAGATGCAACAGGAATTTCTCGAGTTCGTCAGTCGGTTCGCGAGATATGGGAGTCTGAAGTTAAGGAATGGTTGAGAAACCATCACAATTTTCGCAAATCTGATACTCGAAACCAATAACTACTATGGCCTAGGGAAAAATACACATACCTTTGTAATCGGGCGTGTTTCTACTTTCAGATGCAATAGGAATTTCTTGAGGTCGTCAATCCGTTCGCGTGATATGGGAGTGTGAAGTTAAGGAACGGTTGAGAAACCATCAAAATTTTTGCAAGTCTGATACTCGAAACCAATAACTACAAAGGCCTAGGGGAAAAATACACATACCGTTGTAATCGGGCGAGTTTCTACTTTCAGATGCAACAGGAATTTCTCGAGTTCGTCAATCGGTTCGCGAGATATGGGAGTTTGAAGTTAAGGAATGGTTGAGAAACCATCAAAATTTTCGCAAGTCTAATACTCGAAACCAACAACTACAAAGGCTTAGGGGAAAAGTACACACACCATTGTAATCGGACAAGTTTCTACTTTCAGAGGCGACAGGAACTTCTCGAGTTCGCCAATCCGTTCGCGAGGCATCGGAGTTTGAAGTTAAGGAATGGTTGAGAAACCATCAAAATTTTCGCACGTCTGATACTCGAAACCAATAACTACAAAGGCCTAGGGGAAAAATACACATACCGTTGTAATCGGCGAGTTTCTACTTTCAGATGCAACAGGAATTTCTCAAGTTCGTCATTCCGTTCGCGAGATATGGGTGTATAAAGGTAAGGAATGGTTGAGAAGCCATCAAAATTTTCGCTGGTCTGATACTCGAAACCAATAACTACAAAGGCCTAGGGGAAAAATACACATACCGTTGTAATCGGGCGAGTTTCTACTTTCAGATGCAACAGGAATTTCTCGAGTTCGTCAATCGGTTCGCGAGATATGGGAGTTTGAAGTTAAGGAATGGTTGAGAAACCATCAAAATTTTCGCAATTCTGATGCTAGAAACGAATAACTCGAATGACCTAGGGGAAAAGTACACACACCATTGTAATCGGGCAAGTTTCTACTTTCAGAGGCGACAGGAACTTCTCGAGTTCGCCAATCCGTTCGCGAGGCATCGGAGTTTGAAGTTAAGGAATGGTTGAGAAACCTTCAAAATTTTCGCAAGTCTGATACTCGAAACCAGTAACTACAAAGGCCTAGGGGAAAAATACACATACCTTTGTAATCGGGCGAGTTTCTACTTTCAGATGCAACAGGAATTTCTCGAGTTCGTCAATCGGTTCGCGAGATATGGGAGTTAGAAGTTAAGGAATGGTTGAGAAACCATCAAAATTTTCGCAATTCTGATACTAGAAACGAATAACTCGAATGACCTAGGGGAAAAGTACACACACCATTGTAATCGGGCAAGTTTCTACTTTCAGAGGCGACAGGAACTTCTCGAGTTCGCCAATCCGTTCGCGAGGCATCGGAGTTTGCAGTTAAGGAATGGTTGAGAAACCTTCAAAATTTTCGCAAGTCTGATACTCGAAACCAGTAACTACAAAGGCCTAGGGGAAAAATACACATACCTTTGTAATCGGGCGAGTTTCTACTTTCAGATGCAACAGGAATTTCTCGAGTTCCTCCATCCGTTCTCGAGATATGGGAGTTTGAAGTTAAGGAATGGTTGAGAAGCCATCAAAATTTTCGCAATTCTGATGCTAGAAACGAATAACTGGAATGACCTAGGGGAAAAGTACATACACCATTGTAATCGGTCGAGCTTCTGCTTTCAGATGCAACAGGAATTTCTCGAGTTCGTCCATCCGTTCGCGAGATATGGGAGTTTGAAGTTAAGGAATGGTTGAGAAACCATCACAATTTTCGCAAATCTGATACTCGAAACCAATAACTACTATGGCCTAGGGAAAAATACACATACCTTTGTAATCGGGCGTGTTTCTACTTTCAGATGCAATAGGAATTTCTTGAGGTCGTCAATCCGTTCGCGTGATATGGGAGTGTGAAGTTAAGGAACGGTTGAGAAACCATCAAAATTTTTGCAAGTCTGATACTCGAAACCAATAACTACAAAGGCCTAGGGGAAAAATACACATACCGTTGTAATCGGGCGAGTTTCTACTTTCAGATGCAACAGGAATTTCTCGAGTTCGTCAATCGGTTCGCGAGATATGGGAGTTTGAAGTTAAGGAATGGTTGAGAAACCATCAAAATTTTCGCAAGTCTGATACTCGAAACCAACAACTACAAAGGCTTAGGGGAAAAGTACACACACCATTGTAATCGGACAAGTTTCTACTTTCAGAGGCGACAGGAACTTCTCGAGTTCGCCAATCCGTACGCGAGGCATCGGAGTTTGAAGTTAAGGAATGGTTGAGAAACCATCAAAATTTTCGCACGTCTGATACTCGAAACCAATGACTACAAAGGCCTAGGGGAAAAATACACATACCGTTGTAATCGGGCGAGTTTCTACTTTCAGATGCAACAGGAATTTCTCGAGTTCGTCCATCCGTTCGCGAGATAGGGGAGTTTGAAGTTAAGGAATGGTTGAGAAGCCATCAAAATTTTCGCAATTCTGATGCTAGAAACGAATAACTGGAATGACCTAGGGGAAAAGTACACACACCATTGTAATCGGTCGAGCTTCTGCTTTCAGATGCAACAGGAATTTCTCGAGTTCGTCAATCCGTTCGCGAGATATGGGAGTTTGAAGTTAAGGAATGGTTGAGAAATCATCAAAATTTTCGCAAGTTTGATACACAAAACCAATAACTACAATGGCCTAGGGCAAAAATACACATTCCGTTGTAATCGGGCGAGATTCTACTTTCACATGCAACAGGAATTTCTCGAGTTCGTCAATCCGTTCGCGACGTATCGGTGTTTGAAGTTAAGGAATGGTTGAGAAACCATCAAGATTTTCGCAAGTCTGATACTCGAAACCAATAACTACTATGGCCTAGGGCAAAAATACACATACCGCTGTAATCGGACGTGTTTTTGGTTTCAGATGCAATAGGAATTTCTCGAGTTCGTCAATCCGTACGCGAGTTATGGGAGTTTGAAGTTAAGGAATGGTTGAGAAACCATCAAAATTTTCGCAATTCTGATCCTAGAAACGAATAACTGGAATGACCTAGGGAAAAAGTACACACACCATTGTAATCGGTCGAGCTTCTGCTTTCAGATGCAACAGGAATTTCTCGAGTTCGTCAATTCGTTCGCGAGATATGGGAGTTTGAATTTAAGGAATGGTTGAGAAACCATAAAAAGTTTCGCAATTCTGATTCTAGAAACGGATAACTGGAATGACCTACGGGAAGAGTACACACACCATTGTAATCGGTCGAGCTTCTGCTTTCAGATGCAACAGCAATTTCTCGAGTTCGTCAATCCGTTCGCGAGATATGGGAGTTTGAAGTTAAGGAATGGTTGAGAAACCACCAAAATTTTCGCAAGTTTGATACTCGAAACCAATAACTACAATGGCCTAGGGCAAAAATACACCTACCGTAGTAATCGGACGAGTTTCTGGTTTCAGATGCAACAGGAATTTCTCGAGTTCGTCAATCCGTTCGCGAGATATGGGAGTTTGAAATTAAGGAACGGTTGAGAAACCATCAAAATTTTCGCAATTCTGATACTCGAAACCAATAACTACAAAGGCTTAGGGGAAAAATACGCATACCGTTGTAATCGGGAGAGTTTCTTCTTCCAGATGCAACCGGAATTTCTCGTGTTCCTCAATCCGTTCGCGAGATATGGTAGTTTGATGTTAAGGAATGGTTGAGAAACCATCACAATTTTCGCAAGTCTGATACTCGAAACCAATAACTACTATGGCCTAGGGGAAAAATACACATACCTTTGTAATCGGGCGTGTTTCTACTTTCAGATGCAATAGGAATTTCTTGAGGTCGTCAATCCGTTCGCGTGATATGGAAGTGTGAAGTTAAGGAACGGTTGAGAAACCATCAAAATTTTCGCAATTCTGATGCTAGAAACGAATAACTGGAATGACCTAGGGGAAAAGTACACACACCGTTGTAATCAGTCGAGCTTCTGCTTTCAGATGCAACAGGAATTTCTCGAGTTCGTCCATCCGTTCGCGAGATATGGGAGTTTGAAGTTAAGGAATGGTTGAGAAGCCATCAAAATTTTCGCAATTCTGATGCTAGAAACGAATAACTGGAATGACCTAGGGGAAAAGTACACACACCATTGTAAACGGTCGAGCTTCTGCTTTCAGATGCAACAGGAATTTCTCGAGTTCGTCAATCCGTTCGCGAGATATGGGAGTTTGAAGTTAAGGAATGGTTGAGAAATCATCAAAATTTTCGCAAGTTTGATACACAAAACCAATAACTACAATGGCCTAGGGCAAAAATACACATACCGTTGTAATCGGGCGTGTTTCTGCTTTCAAATGCAATACGAAATTCTCGAGTTCGTTAGTCCGTTCGCGAGATATGGGAGTTTGAAGTTAAGGAATGGTTGAGAAACCATCAAAATTTTCGCAATTCTGATGCTAGAAACGAATAACTGGAATGACCTAGGGGAAACGTACACACACCATTGTAATCGGTCGAGCTTCTGCTTTCAGATGCAACAGGAATTTCTCGAGTTCGTCAATTCGTTCGCGAGATATGGGAGTTTGAATTTAAGGAATGATTGAGAAACCATAAAAATTTTCGCAATTCTGATGCTAGAAACGGATAACTGGAATGACCTACGGGAAGAGTACACACACCATTGTAATCGGTCGAGCTTCTGCTTTCAGATGCAACAGCAATTTCTCGAGTTCGTCAATCCGTTCGCGAGATATGGGAGTTTGAAGTTAAGGAATGGTTGAGAAACCATCAAAATTTTCGCTGGTCTGATACTCGAAACCAGTAACTACAAAGGCTTAGGGGAAAAATACGCATACCGTTGTAATCGGGAGAGTTTCTTCTTCCAGATGCAACAGGAATTTCTCGAGTTCGTCAATTCGTTCGCGAGATATGGGAGTTTGAATTTAAGGAATGGTTGAGAATCCATAAAAATTTTCGCAATTCTGATGCTAGAAACGGATAACTGGAATGACCTACGGGAAGAGTACACACTCCATTGTAATCGGTCGAGCTTCTGCTTTCAGATGCAACAGCAATTTCTCGAGTTCGTCAATCCGTTCGCGAGATATGGGAGTTTGAAGTTAAGGAATGGTTGAGAAACCATCAAAATTTTCGCAAGTTTGATACTCGAAACCAATAACTACAATCGCCTAGGGCAAAAATACACATACCGTTGTAATCGGACGAGTTTCTGGTTTCAGATGCAACAGGAATTTCTCGAGTTCGTCAATCCGTTCGCGAGATATGGGAGTTTGAAATTAAGGAACGGTTGAGAAACCATCAAAATTTTCGAAATTCTGATACTCGAAACCAATAACTACAAAGGCTTAGGGGAAAAATACGCATACCGTTGTAATCGGGAGAGTTTCTTCTTCCAGATGCAACCGGAATTTCTCGTGTTCCTCAATCCGTTCGCGAGATATGGTAGTTTGATGTTAAGGAATGGTTGAGAAACCATCACAATTTTCGCAAGTCTGATACTCGAAACCAATAACTACTATGGCCTAGGGGAAAAATACACATACCTTTGTAATCGGGCGTGTTTCTACTTTCAGATGCAATAGGAATTTCTTGAGGTCGTCAATCCGTTCGCGTGATATGGAAGTGTGAAGTTAAGGAACGGTTGAGAAACCATCAAAATTTTCGCAATTCTGATGCTAGAAACGAATAACTGGAATGACCTAGGGGAAACGTACACACACCATTGTAATCGGTCGAGTTTCTACTTTCAGATGCAACAGGAAATAATCGAGTTCGTCAATCCGTTCGCGAGATATGGGAGTTTGAAGATAAGGAATGGTTGAGAGACCATAACAATTTTCGCAAGTCTGATACTCGAAACCAATAACTACAATGGCCTAAGGGAAAAATACACATAGCGTTGTAATCGGACGAGTTTCTACTTTCAGATGCAACAGGAATTTCTCGAGTTCGTCAATCCGTTCGCGAGATATGGGAGTTTGAAGTTAAGGAATGGTTGAGAAACAATCACAATTTTCGCAAGTCTGATACTCGAAACCAATAACTACTGTGGCCTAGGGGAAAAATACACATACCTTTGTAATTGGGCGAGTTTCTACTTTCAGATGCAACAGGAATTTCTCGAGTATGTCAATCCGTTCGCGAGATATGGGCGTTTGAAGTTAAGGAATGGTTGAGGAACCATCAAAATTTTCGCAATTCTGATGCTAGAAACCAATAACTACAATGGCCTAAGGGAAAAATACACATAGCGTTGTAATCGGGAGAGTTTCTTTTTTCAGATGCAACAGAAATTTTTCGGATTCGTCAATTCGTTCGCTAAATATGGGAGTTTGGTGTAAAGGAATGGTTGAGGAACCATATAAATTTTCGCAAGTCTGATACTCGAAACCAATAACTACTATGGCCTAGGACAAAAATACACATACCGTTGTAATCGGACGAGTTTCTACTTTCAGATGCAACAGGAATTTCTCGAGTTCGTCAATCCGTTCGCGAGATATGGGAGTTTGAAGTTAAGGAATGGTTGAGAAACCATCAAAATTTTCGCAAGTCTGATACTCGAAACCAATAACTACAATGGCCTAAGGGAAAAATACACATAGCGTTGTAATCGGACGAGTTTCTACTTTCAGATGCAACAGGAATTTCTCGAGTTCGTCAATCCGTTCGCGAGATATGGGAGTTTGAAGTTAAGGAATGGTTGAGAAACAATCACAATTTTCGCAAGTCTGATACTCGAAACCAATAACTACTGTGGCCTAGGGGAAAAATACACATACCTTTGTAATTGGGCGAGTTTCTTCTTTCAGATGCAACAGGAATTTCTCGAGTATGTCAATCCGTTCGCGAGATATGGGAGTTTGAAGTTAAGGAATGGTTGAGGAACCATCAAAATTTTCGCAATTCTGATGCTAGAAACCAATAACTACAATGGCCTAAGGGAAAAATACACATAGCGTTGTAATCGGGAGAGTTTCTTTTTTCAGATGCAACAGAAATTTTTCGGATTCGTCAATTCGTTCGCTAAATATGGGAGTTTGGTGTAAAGGAATGGTTGAGGAACCATATAAATTTTCGCAAGTCTGATACTCGAAACCAATAACTACTATGGCCTAGGACAAAAATACACATACCGTTGTAATCGGACGAGTTTCTACTTTCAGATGCAACAGGAATTTCTCGAGTTCGTCAATCCGTTCGCGAGATATGGGAGTTTGAAGTTAAGGAATGGTTGAGAAACCATCAAAATTTTCGCAAGTCTGATACTCGAAACCAATAACTACAATGGCCTAAGGGAAAAATACACATAGCGTTGTAATCGGACGAGTTTCTACTTTCAGATGCAACAGGAATTTCTCGAGTTCGTCAATCCGTTCGCGAGATATGGGAGTTTGAAGTTAAGGAATGGTTGAGAAACAATCACAATTTTCGCAAGTCTGATACTCGAAACCAATAACTACTGTGGCCTAGGGGAAAAATACACATACCTTTGTAATTGGGCGAGTTTCTACTTTCAGATGCAACAGGAATTTCTCGAGTATGTCAATCCGTTCGCGAGATATGGGAGTTTGAAGTTAAGGAATGTTTGAGGAACCATCAAAATTTTCGCAATTCTGATGCTAGAAACCAATAACTACAATGGCCTAAGGGAAAAATACACATAGCGTTGTAATCGGGAGAGTTTCTATTTTCAGATGCAACAGAAATTTTTCGGATTCGTCAATCCGTTCGCTAAATATGGGAGTTTGGTGTAAAGGAATGGTTGAGAAACTATATAAATTTTCGCAAGTCTGATACTCGAAACCAATAACTACTATGGCCTAGGACAAAAATACACATACCGTTGTAATCGGACGAGTTTCTACTTTCAGATGCAACAGGAATTTCTCGAGTTCGTCAATCCGTTCGCGAGATATGGGAGTTTGGAGTTAAGGAATGGTTGAGAAACCATATAAATTTTCGCAAGGCTGATACTCGAGAGCAATAACTGGAATGGCCTAGGGGAAAAGTACACACACCATTGTAAACGGGCGAGTTTCTACTTTCAGATACAACAGGAATTTCTCGAGTTCGTCATTCCGTTCGCGAGATATGGGTGTTGAAGGTAAGGAATGGTTGAGAAACCATCAAAATTTTCGCTGTCCTGATACTCGAAACCAATAACTGGAATGGCCTAGGGCAAAAATACACATACCTTTGTAATCGGGCGAGTTTCTACTTTCAGATGCAACAGGAATTTCTCGAGTTCGTCAATCGGTTCGCGAGATATGGGAGTTTGAAGTTAAGGAATGGGTGAGAAACCATCAAAATTTTCGCAAGTCTGATACTCGAAACCAATAACTACAATGGCCTAAGGGAAAAATACACATAGCGTTGTAATCGGACGTGTTTCTACTTTCAGATGCAACAGGAATTTCTCGAGTTCGTCAATCCGTTCGCGAGATATGGGAGTTTGAAGTTAAGGAATGGTTGAGAAACAATCACAATTTTCGCAAGTCTGATACTCGAAACCAATAACTACTGTGGCCTAGGGGAAAAATACACATACCTTTGTAATTGGGCGAGTTTCTACTTTCAGATGCAACACGAATTTCTCGAGTATGTCAATCCGTTCGCGAGATATGGGAGTTTGAAGTTAAGGAATGTTTGAGGAACCATCAAAATTTTCGCAATTCTGATGCTAGAAACGAATAACTGGAATGACCTGGGGGAAAAGTACCCACACCATTGTAATCGGTCGAGTTTCTACTTTCAGATGCAACAGGAAATAATCGAGTTCGTCAATCCGTTTGCGAGGTATGGGAGTTTGAACTTAAGTAATTGTTGAGAAACAATCACAATTATCGCAAGTCTGATACTCGAAACCAATAACTACTGTGGCCCAGGGGAAAAGTACACATACCTTTGTAATTGGGCGAGTTTCTACTTTCAGATGCAACAGGAATTTCTCGAGTATGTCAATCCGTTCGCGAGATATGGGAGTTTGAAGTTAAGGAATGGTTGAGAAACCATCAAAATTTTCGCAATTCTGATGCTAGAAGCGAATAACAGGAATGACCTGGGGGAAAAGTAGACACAGCATTGTAATCGGTCGACTTTCTACTTTCAGATGCAACAGGAAATAATCGAGTTCGTCAATCTGTTCGCGAGATATGGGAGTTTGAAGTTAAGGAATGGTTGAGAAACCACCAAAATTTTCGCTGTCCTGATACTCCAAACCAATAACTGGAATGGCCTAGGGCAAAAATACACATACCTTTATAATCGGGCGAGTTTCTACTTTCAGATGCAACAGGAATTTCTCGAGTTCGTCAATCGGTTCGCGAGATATGGGAGTTTGAAGTTAAGGAATGGTTGAGAAACCATAAAAATTTTCGCAATTCTGATACTCGAAACCAATAACTACTGTGGCCTAGGGGAAAAATACACACACCATTGTAATCGGTCGAGTTTCTACTTTCAGATGCAACAGGAAATAATCGAGTTCTTCAATCCGTTCGCGAGATATGGGAGTTTGAAGTTAAGGAATGGTTGAGAAACCATCAAAATTTTCGCATGTCTGATACTCGAAACCAATAACTGGAATGGCCTAGGGGAAAAGTACACACACCATTGTAATGGGGCGAGTTTCTACTTTCAGATGCAACAGGAATTCCTCGAATTCGTCAATCCGTTCGCGAGATATGGGAGTTTGAAAATAAGGAATGGTTGAGAGACCATCACAATTTTCGCAAGTCTGATACTCGAAACCAATAACTACTATGGCCTAGGGCAAAAATACACATACAGTTGTAATCGGACGAGTTTCTACTTTCTGATGCAGCAGGAAATAATCGAGTTCGTCAATCCGTTCGCGAGATATGGGAGTTTGAAGTTAAGGAATGGTTGAGAAACCGTCAGAATTTTCGCAATTCTGATCCTAGAAATGAATAACTGGAATGATCTGGGGGAAAAGTACAAACACCATTGTTATCGGTCGACTTTCTACATTCAGATGCAACAGGAATTTCTAGAGTTCGTCAATCGGTTCGCGTGATATGGGAGTTTGAAGTTATGGAATGGTTGAGGAACCATCAAAATTTTCGCAAGTCTGATACTCGAAACCAATAACTACAAAGCCCTAGGGGAAAAATACACATACCTTTGTAATCGGGCGAGTTTCTACTTTCAGATGCAACAGGAATTTCTCGAGCTCGTCAATCCGTTCGCGAGATATGGGAGTTTGAAATTAAGGAACGGTTGAGAAACAATCACAATTTTCGCAAGTCTGATACTCGAAACCAATAACTACTATGGCCTAGGGCAAAAATACAAATACCGTTGTAAACTGACGAGTTTCTACTTTCAGATGCAACAGGAAATAATCGAGTTCGTCAATCCGTTCGCGAGATATGGGAGTTTGAAGTTAAGGAATGGTTGAGAAACCATCAAAATTTTCGCCATTCTGATCCTGGAAACGAATAACTGGAATGACCTAGGGGAAAAGTACACAAACCATTGTAATCGGACGACTTTCTACTTTCAGATGCAACAGGAAATAATCCAGTTCGTCAATCCGTTCGCGAGATATGGGAGTTTGAAGTTAAGGAATGGTTGAGAAACCATCAATATTTTCGCAAGTCTGATACTCGAAACCAATAACTACTATGGCCTATGGCAAAAATACACATACCGTTGTAATCGGGAGAGTTTCTTCTTCCAGATGCAACCGGAATTTCTCGTGTTCGTCAATCCGTTCGCGAGATATGGGAGTTTGAAGTTAAGGAATGGTTGAGAAACCGTCAAAATTTTCGCAATTCTGATGCTAGAAACGAATAACTGGAATGATCTGGGGGAAAAGTACACACACCATTGTTATCGGTCGACTTTCTACATTCAGATGCAACAGGAATTTCTCGAGTTCGTCAATCGGTTCGCGTGATATGGGAGTATGAAGTTATGGAATGGTTGAGGAACCATCAAAATTTTCGCAAGTCTGATACTCGAAACCAATAACTACAATGGCCTAAGGGAAAAATACACATAGCGTTGTAATCGGGAGAGTTTCTACTTTCAGGTGCAACAGAAATTTTTCGGATTCGTCAATCCGTTCGCGAAATATGGGAGTTTGGAGTTAAGGAATGGTTGAGAAACCATATAAATTTTCGCAAGTCTGATACTCGAAACCAATAACTACTATGGCCTAGGGGAAAAATACACATACCTTTGTAATTGGGCGAGTTTCTACTTTCAGATAAAACAGGAATGTCTCGAGTATGTCAATCCGTTGGCGAGATATGGGAGTTTGAAGTTAAGGAATGGTTGAGAAGCCATCAAAATTTTCGCAATTCTGATGCTAGAAACGAATAACTGGAATGACCTAGGGGAAAAGTGCACACACCATTGTAATCGGTCGAGTTTCTACTTTCAGATGCAACAGGAAATAATCGAGTTCGACAATCCGTTCGCGAGATATGGGAGTTTGAAGTTAAGGAAGGGCTGAGGGACCATCACAATTTTCGCAAGTCTGATACCCGAAACCAATAACTACTATGGCCTAGGGCAAAAATACACATACCCTTGTAATCGGACGAGTTTCTACTTTCAGATGCAACAGGAATTTCTCGATTTCGTCAATCCGTTCGCGAGATATGGGAGTTTGAAGTTAAGGAATGGTTGAGAAACAATCACAATTTTCGCAAGTCTGATACTCGAAACCAATAACTACTGTGGCCTAGGGGAAAAATACACATACCATTGTAATTGGGCGAGTTTCTACTTTCAGATGCAACAGGAATTTCTCGAGTATGTCAATCCGTTCGCGAGATATGGGAGTTTGAAGTTAAGGAATGGTTGAGAAGCCATCAAAATTTTCGCAATTCTGATGCTAGAAACGAATAACTGGAATGACCTAGGGGAAAAGTACACACACCATTGTAATCGGTCGAGTTTCTACTTTCAGATGCAACAGGAAATAGTCGAGTTCTTCAATCCGTTCGCGAGAAATGGGAGTTTGAAGTTAAGGAAGAGCTGAGGGACCATCACAATTTTCGCGAGTCTGATACTCGAAACCAATAACTGCTATGGCCTAGGGGAAAAATACACATATCTTTGTAATCGGGCGAGTTTCTACTTTCAGATGCAACAGGAATTTCTCGAGATCGTCAAACCGTTCGCGAGATATGGGAGTTTGAAGTTAAGGAATGGTTGAGAAACCATCAATAATTTCGCAAGTCTGATACTCGAAACCAATAACTGCTATGGCCTAGGGCAAAAATACACATACCGTTGTAATCGGACGAGTTTCTGGTTTCAGATGCAACAGGAATTTATCGAGTTCGTAAATCCGTTCGCGAGATGTGGGAGTTTGGAGTAAAGGAATGGTTGAGAAACCATATAAATTTTCGCAAGTCTGATACTCGAAACCAACAACTACTATGGCCTAGGGCAAAAATACACATACCGTTGTAATCGGACCAGTTTCTACTTTCAGATGCAACAGGAAATAATCGAGTTCGTCAATCCGTTCGCGAGATATGGGAGTTTGGAGTTAAGGAATGGTTGAGAAACCATATAAATTTTCGCAAGTCTGATACTCGAAACCAATAATTGGAATGGCCTAGGGGAAAAATACACATAGCGTTGTAATCGGGAGAGTTTCTATTTTCAGATGCAACAGAAATTTTTCGGATTCGTCAATCCGTTCGCGAAATATGGGAGTTTGGAGTAAAGGAATGGTTGAGAAACCATATAAATTTTCGCAAGTCTGATACTCGAAACCAACAACTACTATGGCCTAGGGCAAAAATACACATACCGTTGTAATCGGACCAGTTTCTACTTTCAGATGCAACAGGAATTTCTCGAGTTCGTCAATCCGTTCGCGAGATATGGGTGTTGAAGGTAAGGAATGGTTCAGAAACCATCAAAATTTTCGCTGTCCTGATACTCGAAACCAATAACTGGAATGGCCTAGGGCAAAAATACACATATCTTTGTAATCGGGCGAGTTTCTACTTTCAGATGCAACAGGAAATAGTCGAGTTCTTCAATCCGTTCGCGAGATATGGGAGTTTGAAGTTAAGGAAGAGCTGAGGGACCATCACAATTTTCGCAAGTCTGATACTCGAAACCAATAACTGCTATGGCCTAGGGGAAAAATACACATATCTTTGTAATCGGGCGAGTTTCTACTTTCAGATGCAACAGGAATTTCTCGAGATCGTCAACCGTTCGCGAGATATGGGAGTTTGAAGTTAAGGAATGGTTGAGAAACCATCAATATTTTCGCAAGTCTGATACTCGAAACCAATAACTGCTATGGCCTAGGGCAAAAATACACATACCGTTGTAATCGGACGAGTTTCTGGTTTCAGATGCAACAGGAATTTATCGAGTTCGTAAATCCGTTCGCGAGATGTGGGAGTTTGGAGTAAAGGAATGGTTGAGAAACCATATAAATTTTCGCAAGTCTGATACTCGAAACCAACAACTACTATGGCCTAGGGCAAAAATACACATACCGTTGTAATCGGACCAGTTTCTACTTTCAGATGCAACAGGAAATAATCGAGTTCGTCAATCCGTTCGCGAGATATGGGAGTTTGGAGTTAAGGAATGGTTGAGAAACCATATAAATTTTCGCAAGTCTGATACTCGAAACCAATAATTGGAATGGCCTAGGGGAAAAATACACATAGCGTTGTAATCGGGAGAGTTTCTATTTTCAGATGCAACAGAAATTTTTCGGATTCGTCAATCCGTTCGCGAAATATGGGAGTTTGGAGTAAAGGAATGGTTGAGAAACCATATAAATTTTCGCAAGTCTGATACTCGAAACCAACAACTACTATGGCCTAGGGCAAAAATACACATACCGTTGTAATCGGACCAGTTTCTACTTTCAGATGCAACAGGAATTTCTCGAGTTCGTCAATCCGTTCGCGAGATATGGGTGTTGAAGGTAAGGAATGGTTCAGAAACCATCAAAATTTACGCTGTCCTGATACTCGAAACCAATAACTGGAATGGCCTAGGGCAAAAATACACATATCTTTGTAATCGGGCGAGTTTCTACTTTCAGATGCAACAGGAAATTCTCGAGTTCGTCAATCGGTTCGCGAGATATGGGAGTTTGAAGTTAAGGAATGGTTGAGAAACCATCAAAATTTTCGCAAGTCTGATACTCGAAACCAATAACTACAATGGCCTAAGGGAAAAATACACATAGCGTTGTAATCGGGAGAGTTTCTATTTTCAGACTGAACAGAAATTTTTCGGATTCGTCAATGCGTTCGCGAAATATGGGAGTTTGAAGTAAAGGAATGGTTGAGAAACCATATAAATTTTCGCAAGTCTGATACTCGAAACCAACAACTACTATGGCCTAGGGCAAAAATACACATACCGTTGTAATCGGACGAGTTTCTACTTTCAGATGCAACAGGAATTTCTCGAGTTCGTCAATCCGTTCGCGAGATATGGGAGTTTGAAGTTAAGGAATGGTTGAGAAACAATCACAATTTTCGCAAGTCTGATACTCGAAACCAATAACTACTGTGGCCTAGGGGAAAAATACACATACCTTTGTAATTGGGCGAGTTTCTACTTTCAGATGCAACAGGAATTTCTCGAGTATGTCAATCCGTTCGCGAGATATGGGAGTTTGAAGTTAAGGAATGTTTGAGGAACCATCAAAATTTTCGCAATTCTGACGCTAGAAACGAATAACTGGAATGACCTGGGGGAAAAGTACCCACACCATTGTAATCGGTCGAGTTTCTACTTTCAGATGCAACAGGAAATAATCGAGTTCGTCAATCCGTTCGCGAGATATGGGAGTTTGAAGATAAGGAATGGTTGAGAGAACATAACAATTTTCGCAAGTCTGATACTCGAAACCAATAACTACTATGGCCTAGGGGAAAAATACACATATCTTTGTAATCGGGCGAGTTTCTACTTTCAGATGCAACAGGAATTTCTCGAGTTCGTCAATCGGTTCGCGAGATATGGGAGTTTGAAGTTAAGGAATGGTTGAGAAACTTTCAAAATTTTCGCAAGTCTGATACTCGAAACCAATAACTACAATGGCCTAAGGGAAAAATACACATAGCGTTGTAATCGGACGAGTTTCTACTTTCAGATGCAACAGGAATTTCTCGAGTTCGTCAATCCGTTCGCGAGATATGGGAGTTTGAAGTTAAGGAATGGTTGAGAAACAATCACAATTTTCGCAAGTCTGATACTCGAAACCAATAACTACTGTGGCCTAGGGGAAAAATACACATACCTTTGTAATTGGGCGAGTTTCTACTTTCAGATGCAACAGGAATTTCTCGAGTATGTCAATCCGTTCGCGAGATATGGGAGTTTGAAGTTAAGGAATGTTTGAGGAACCATCAAAATTTTCGCAGTTCTGATGCTAGAAACGAATAACTGGAATAACCTGGGGGAAAAGTACCCACACCATTGTAATCGGCCGAGTTTCTACTTTCAGATGCAACAGGAAATAATCGAGTTCGTCAATCCGTTCGCGAGATATGGGAGTTTGAAGATAAGGAATGGTTGAGAGACCATAACAATTTTTGGCAAGTCTGATACTCGAAACCAATAACTACTATGGCCTAGGGGAAAAATACACATATCTTTGTAATCGGGCGAGTTTCTACTTTCAGATGCAACAGGAATTTCTCGAGTTCGTCAATCGGTTCGCGAGATATGGGAGTTTGAAGTTAAGGCATGGTTGAGAAACCATCAAAATTTTCGCAAGTCTGATACTCGAAACCAATAACTACAATGGCCTAAGGGAAAAATACACATAGCGTTGTAGTCGGGAGAGTTTCTATTTTCAGATGCAACAGAAATTTTTCGGATTCGTCAATCCGTTCGCTAAATATGGGAGTTTGGTGTAAAGGAATGGTTGAGAAACCATATAAATTTTCGCAAGTCTGATACTCGAAACCAATAACTACTATGGCCTGGGGCAAAAATACACATACCGTTGTAATCGGACGAGTTTCTACTTTCAGATGCAACAGGAATTTCTCGAGTTCGTCAATCCGTTCGCGAGATATGGGAGTTTGAAGTTAAGGAATGGTTGAGAAACCATCAAAATTTTCGCAATTCTGATGCTAGAAGCGAATAACAGGAATGACCTGGGGGAAAAGTACACACACCACTGTAATCGGTCGACTTTCTACTTTCAGATGCAACAGGAAATAATCAAGTTCGTCAATCCGTTCGCGAGATATGGGAGTTTGGAGTTAAGGAATGGTTGAGAAACCATATAAATTTTCGCAAGGCTGATACTCGAGAGCAATAACTGGAATGGCCTAGGGGAAAAGTACACACACCATTGTAAACGGGCGAGTTTCTACTTTCAGATACAACAGGAATTTCTCGAGTTCGTCATTCCGTTCGCGAGATATGGGTGTTGAAGGTAAGGAATGGTTGAGAAACCATCAAAATTTTCGCTGTCCTGATACTCGAAACCAATAACTGGAATGGCCTAGGGCAAAAATACACATACCTTTGTAATCGGGCGAGTTTCTACTTTCAGATGCAACAGGAATTTCTCGAGTTCGTCAATCGGTTCGCGAGATATGGGAGTTTGAAGTTAAGGAATGGTTGAGAAACCATCAAAATTTTCGCAAGTCTGATACTCGAAACCAATAACTACAATGGCCTAAGGGAAAAATACACATAGCGTTGTAATCGGGAGAGTTTCTATTTTCAGATGCAACAGAAATTTTTCGGATTCGTCAATCCGTTCGCGAAATATGGGAGTTTGGAGTAAAGGAATGGTTGAGAAACCATATAAATTTTCGCAAGTCTGATACTCGAAACCAACAACTACTATGGCCTAGGGCAAAAATACACATACCGTTGTAATCGGACGAGTTTCTGCTTTCAGATGCAACAGGAATTTCTCGAGTTCGTCAATCTGTTTGCGAGGTATGGGAGTTTGAACTTAAGTAATTGTTGAGAAACAATCACAATTTTCGCAAGTCTGATACTCGAAACCAATAACTACTGTGGCCTAGGGGAAAAATACACATACCTTTGTAATTGGGCGAGTTTCTACTTTCAGATGCAACAGGAATTTCTCGAGTATGTCAATCCGTTCGCGAGATATGGGAGTTTGAAGTTAAGGAATGTTTGAGGAACCATCAAAATTTTCGCAATTCTGATGCTAGAAACGAATAACTGGAATGACCGGGGGAAAAGTACCCACACCATTGTAATCGGTCGAGTTTGTACTTTCAGATGCAACAGGAAATAATCGAGTTCGACAATCCGTTCGCGCGATATGGGAGTTTGAAGTTAAGGAAGGGCTGAGGGACCGTCACAATTTTCGCAAGTCTGATACTCGAAACCAGTAACTACTATGGCCTAGGGCAAAAATACACATACCGTTGTAATCGGACGAGTTTCTACTTTCAGATGCAACAGGAATTTCTCGATTTCGTCAATCCGTTCGCGAGATATGGGAGTTTGAAGTTAAGGAATGGTTGAGAAACAATCACAATTTTCGCAAGTCTGATACTCGAAACCAATAACTACCGTGGCCTAGGGGAAAAATACAAATACCATTGTAATTGGGCCAGTTTCTACTTTCAGATGCAACAGGAATTTCTCGAGTATGTCAATCCGTTCGCGAGATATGGGAGTTTGAAGTTAAGGAATGGTTGAGAAGCCATCAAAATTTTCGCTGTCCTGATACTCGAAACCAATAACTGGAATGGCCTAGGGCAAAAATACACATACCGTTGTAATCGGACGAGTTTCTACTTTCAGATGCAACAGGAATTTCTCGAGTTCGTCAATCCGTTCGCGAGATATGGGAGTTTGAAGTTAAGGAATGGTTGAGAAACAATCACAATTTTCGCAAGTCTGATACTCGAAACCAATAACTACTGTGGCCTAGGGGAAAAATACACATACCTTTGTAATTGGGCGAGTTTCTACTTTCAGATGCAACAGGAATTTCTCGAGTATGTCAATCCGTTCGCGAGATATGGGAGTTTGAAGTTAAGGAATGTTTGAGGAACCATCAAAATTTTCGCAATTCTGATGCTAGAAACGAATAACTGGAATGACCTGGGGGAAAAGTACCCACACCATTGTAATCGGTCGAGTTTCTACTTTCAGATGCAACAGGAAATAATCGAGTTCGTCAATCCGTTCGCGAGATGTGGGAGTTTGAAAATAAGGAATGGTTGAGAGACCATCAAAATTTTCGCAAGTCTGATACTCGAAACCAATAACTACAATGGCCTAAGGGAAAAATACACATAGCGTTGTAATCGGGAGAGTTTCTATTTTCAGATGCAACTGAAATTTTTCGGATTCGTCAATCCGTTCGCTAAATATGGGAGTTTGGTGTAAAGGAATGGTTGAGAAACCATATAAATTTTCGCAAGTCTGATACTCGAAACCAATAACTACTATGGCCTAGTGCAAAAATACACATACCGTTGTAATCGGACGAGTTTCTACTTTCAGATGCAACAGGAATTTCTCGAGTTCGTCAATCCGTTCGCGAGATATGGGAGTTTGAAGTTAAGGAATGGTTGAGAAACCATCAAAATTTTCGCAATTCTGATGCTAGAAGCGAATAACAGGAATGACCTGGGGGAAAAGTACACACACCATTGTAATCGGTCGACTTTCTACTTTCAGATGCAACAGGAAATAATCAAGTTCGTCAATCCGTTCGCGAGATATGGGAGTTTGGAGTTAAGGTATGGTTGAGAAACCATATAAATTTTCGCAAGGCTGATACTCGAGAGCAATAACTGGAATGGCCTAGGGGAAAAGTACACACACCATTGTAAACGGGCGAGTTTCTACTTTCAGATACAACAGGAATTTCTCGAGTTCGTCATTCCGTTCGCGAGATATGGGTGTTGAAGGTAAGGAATGGTTGAGAAACCATCAAAATTTTCGCTGTCCTGATACTCGAAACCAATAACTACAATGGCCTAAGGGAAAAATACACATAGCGTTGTAATCGGGAGAGTTTCTATTTTCAGATGCAACAGAAATTTTTCGGATTCGTCAATCCGTTCGCGAAATATGGGAGTTTGGAGTAAAGGAATGGTTGAGAAACCATATAAATTTTCGCAAGTCTGATACTCGAAACCAACAACTACTATGGCCTAGGGCAAAAATACACATACCGTTGTAATCGGACGAGTTTCTACTTTCAGATGCAACAGGAATTTCTCGAGTTCGTCAATCCGTTCGCGAGATATGGGAGTTTGAAGTTAAGGAATGGTTGAGAAACAATCACAATTTTCGCAAGTCTGATACTCGAAACCAATAACTACTGTGGCCTAGTGGAAAAATACACATACCTTTGTAATTGGGCGAGTTTCTACTTTCAGATGCAACAGGAATTTCTCGAGTATGTCAATCCGTTCGCGAGATATGGGAGTTTGAAGTTAAGGAATGTTTGAGGAACCATCAAAATTTTCGCAATTCTGATGCTAGAAACGAATAACTGGAATGACCTGGGGGAAAAGTACCCACACCATTGTAATCGGTCGAGTTTCTACTTTCAGATGCAACAGGAAATAATCGAGTTCGTCAATCCGTTCGCGAGATGTGGGAGTTTGAAAATAAGGAATGGTTGAGAGACCATCAAAATTTTCGCAAGTCTGATACTCGAAACAAATAACTACAATGGCCTAAGGGAAAAATACACATAGCGTTGTAATCGGGAGAGTTTCTATTTTCAGATGCAACTGAAATTTTTCGGATTCGTCAATCCGTTCGCTAAATATGGGAGTTTGGTGTAAAGGAATGGTTGAGAAACCATATAAATTTTAGCAAGTCTGATACTCGAAACCAATAACTACTATGGCCTAGTGCATAAATACACATACCGTTGTAATCGGACGAGTTTCTACTTTCAGATGCAACAGGAATTTCTCGAGTTCGTCAATCCGTTCGCGAGATATGGGAGTTTGAAGTTAAGGAATGGTTGAGAAACCATCAAAATTTTCGCAATTCTGATGCTAGAAGCGAATAACAGGAATGACCTGGGGGAAAAGTACACACACCATTGTAATCGGTCGACTTTCTACTTTCAGATGCAACAGGAAATAATCAAGTTCGTCAATCCGTTCGCGAGATATGGGAGTTTGGAGTTAAGGAATGGTTGAGAAACCATATAAATTTTCGCAAGGCTGATACTCGAGAGCAATAACTGGAATGGCCTAGGGGAAAAGTACACACACCATTGTAAACGGGCGAGTTTCTACTTTCAGATACAACAGGAATTTCTCGAGTTCGTCATTCCGTTCGCGAGATATGGGTGTTGAAGGTAAGGAATGGTTGAGAAACCATCAAAATTTTCGCTGTCCTGATACTCGAAACCAATAACTACAATGGCCTAAGGGAAAAATACACATAGCGTTGTAATCGGGAGAGTTTCTATTTTCAGATGCAACAGAAATTTTTCGGATTCGTCAATCCGTTCGCGAAATATGGGAGTTTGGAGTAAAGGAATGGTTGAGAAACCATATAAATTTTCGCAAGTCTGATACTCGAAACCAACAACTACTATGGCCTAGGGCAAAAATACACATACCGTTGTAATCGGACGAGTTTCTACTTTCAGATGCAACAGGAATTTCTCGAGTTCGTCAATCCGTTCGCGAGATATGGGAGTTTGAAGTTAAGGAATGGTTGAGAAACAATCACAATTTTCGCAAGTCTGATACTCGAAACCAATAACTACTGTGGCCTAGGGGAAAAATACACATACCTTTGTAATTGGGCGAGTTTCTACTTTCAGATGCAACAGGAATTTCTCGAGTATGTCAATCCGTTCGCGAGATATGGGAGTTTGAAGTTAAGGAATGTTTGAGGAACCATCAAAATTTTCGCAATTCTGATGCTAGAAACGGATAACTGGAATGACCGGGGGAAAAGTACCCACACCATTGTAATCGGTCGAGTTTGTACTTTCAGATGCAAAAGGAAATAATCGAGTTCGACAATCCGTTCGCGCGATATGGGAGTTTGAAGTTAAGGAAGGGCTGAGGGACCGTCACAATTTTCGCAAGTCTGATACTCGAAACCAGTAACTACTATGGCCTAGGGCAAAAATACACATACCGTTGTAATCGGACGAGTTTCTACTTTCAGATGCAACAGGAATTTCTCGATTTCGTCAATCCGTTCGCGAGATATGGGAGTTTGAAGTTAAGGAATGGTTGAGAAACAATCACAATTTTCGCAAGTCTGATACTCGAAACCAATAACTACTGTGGCCTAGGGGAAAAATACACATACCTTTGTAATTGGGCGAGTTTCTACTTTCAGATGCAACAGGAACTTCTCGAGTTCGTCAATCCATTCGCGAGATATGGGAGTTGGAAGTTAAGGAATGGTTGAGAAACCATCAAAATTTTCGCAATTCTGATGCTAGAAACGAATAACTGGAATGACCTGGGGGAAAAGTGCACACACCATTGTAATCGGTCGACTTTCTACTTTCAGATGCAACGGGAAACAATCGAGTTCGTCATTCCGTTCGCGAGATATAGGTGTTTGAAGGTAAGGAATGGTTGAGAAACCATCAAAATTTTCGCCGGTCTGATACTCGAAACCAATAACTGGAATGACCTGGGGGAAAAGAACACACACCATTGTAATCGGTCGACTTTCTACTTTCAGATGCAACAGGAAATAATCGAGTTCGTCATTCCGTTCGCGAGATATGGGTGTTTGAAGGTAAGGAATGGTTGAGAAACAATCACAATTTTCGCAAGTCTGATACTCGAAACCAATAACTACTGTGGCCTAGGGGACAAATACACATACCTTTGTAATTGGGCGAGTTTCTACTTTCAGATGCAACAGGAATTTCTCGAGTATGTCAATCCGTTCGCGAGATATGGGAGTTTGAAGTTAAGGAATGGTTGAGAAGCCATCAAAATTTTCGCAATTCTGATGCTAGAAACGTATAACTGGAATGACCTAGGGGAAAAGTACACACACCATTGTAATCGGTCGAGTTTCTACTTTCAGATGCAACAGGAAATAGTCGAGTTCGACAATCCGTTCGCGAGATATGGGAGTTTGAAGTTAAGGAAGGGCTGAGAAACAATCACAATTTTCGCAAGTCTGATACTCGAAACCAATAACTACTGTGGCCTAGGGGACAAATACACATACCTTTGTAATTGGGCGAGTTTCTACTTTCAGATGCAACAGGAATTTCTCGAGTATGTCAATCCGTTCGCGAGATATGTTAGTTTGAAGTTAAGGAATGGTTGAGAAGCCATCAAAATTTTCGCAATTCTGATGCTAGAAACGAATAACTGGAATGACCTAGGGGAAAAGTACACACACCATTGTAATCGGTCGTGTTTCTATTTTCAGATGCAACAGGAAATAATCGAGTTCTTCAATCCGTTCGCGAGATATGGGAGTTTGAAGTTAAGGAATGGTTGAGAAACCATCAAAATTTTCGCAAGTCTGATACTCGAAACCAATAACTGGAATGGCCTAGGGGAAAAGTACACACACCATTGTAATCGGTCGTGTTTCTACTTTCAGATGCAACAGGAAATAATCGAGTTCGTCAATCCGTTCGCGAGATATGGGAGTTTGAAGTTAAGGAGTGGTTGAGAAACCATCAAAATTTTAGGAATTCTGATGCTAGAAACGAAAAACTGGAATGGCCTAGGGGAAAAGCACACACACCATAGTAATCGGGCGAGTTTCTACTTTCAGATGCAACAGGAATTTCTCGTGTTCGTCAATCCGTTCGCGAGATATGGGAGTTTGAAGTTAAGGAATGGTTGAGAAACCATCAAAATTTTCGAAAGTCTGATACGCGAAACCAATAACTACAATGGCCTAGGGCAAAAATACACATGCCGTTGTGATCGGGCGAGTTTCTGCTTTCAGATGGAACAGGAATTTCTCGAGTTCGTCAATCTGTTCGCGAGATATGGGTGTTTGGAGTTAACGAATGGTTGAGAAACCATAAAAATTTGCCCTGGTCTGATACTCGAAACCTATAACTGGAATGGCCTAGGGGAAAGGTCCACACACCATTGTAATCGGGCGAGTTTCTACATTCAGATGCAACAGGAATTTCTCGAGTTCGTCAATCCGTGCGCGAGATAAGACAGTTTGAAGTTCAGGATTGGTTGAGAAACCATCAAAATATTCGCTGGTCTGATACTCGAAACCAATAACTGGAATGGCCTAGGGGAAAAGTACACACACCGTTGTAATCGGGCGAGTTTCTACATTCAGATGCAACAGGAATTTCTCGAGTTCGTCATTCCGTTCGCGAGATATGGGAGTTTGAAGTTACGGAATGTTTGAGAAACCATCAAAATTTTCGCTGGTCTGATACTCGAAAACGATAACTGGAATGGCCTAGGGGAAAAGTACACACACCTTTGTAATCGGGCGAGTTTCTACTTTCAGATGCAACAGGAATTTCTCGAGTTCGTCATTCCGTTCGCGAGATATGGGAGTTTGGAGTTAAGGAGTGGTTGAGAAACCATCAAAATTTTCGCAAGTCTGATACTCGAAACCAATAACAACAATGGCGTAGGGGAAAAATACACATACCGATGTAATCGGGCGAGTTTCTACTACCAGATGCAACCGGACGTTCTCGAGTTCGTCATTCCGTTCGCGAGATATGTTAGTTTGAAGTTACGGAATGGTTGAGAAAATATCAAAATTTTCGCAAGTCTGATACTCGAAACCAATGACTGGAATGGCCCAGGGGAAAAGTACACACACCATTGTAATCGGGCGAGTTTCTACTTTCAGATGCAACAGGAATTTCTCGAGTTCGTCATTCCGTTCGCGAGATATGGGAGTTTGAAGTTAAGGAATGGTTGAGAAACCATCCAAATTTTCGCAAGTCTGATTCTCGAAACCAATAACTGGAATGGGCTACGGGAATAGTACACACACCATTGTAATCGGGCGAGTTTCTACTTTCAGATGCAACAGGAATATCTCGTGTTCGTCAATCCGTTCGCGAGATATGGGAGTTTGAAGTTAAGGAATGGTTGAGGAACCATCAAAATTTTCGCAAGTCTGACATTCGAAACCAGTAACTACTATGGCCTAGGGCAAAAATACACATACCATTGTAATCGGGCGAGGTTCTACTTTCAGATGCAACGGGAATTTTTCCAGTTAGTCAATCCGTTCGCGAGATGTCGGAGTTTGAAGTTAAGGAATGGTTGAGAAACCATGAAAACTCTCGCAAGACTGATACTCGAAACCAGTAACTGGAATGGCCTAGGGGAAAAGAACACACACCGTTGTAATTGGGCGAGTTTCTACTTTCAGATGCAACAGGTATATCTCGAGTTCGTCAATCCGTCCGCGAGATATGAGAGATTGAAGTTAAGGAATGGTTGAGAAACCATCAAAATTTTCGCAATTCTGATACTCGAAACCAATAACTCGAATGGCCTAGGGGAAAAGAACACACACCGTTGTAATCGGGCGAGTTTCTACTATCAGATGCAACTGGAATTCCTCGAGTTCGTCAATCCGTCCGCGAGATATGAGAGATTGAAGTTAAGGAATGGTTGAGAAACCATCAAAATTTTCGCAAGTTTGATACTCGAAACCAATAACTGGAATAGCCTAGGGGATAAGTACACACACCATTGTAATCGGGCGAGTTTCTACTTTCAGATGCAACAGGAATATCTCGAGTTCGTCAATCCGTTCGCGAGATATGGGAGTTTGGAGTTACGAGACGGTTGAGGAACCATCAAAATTTTCGCAATTCTGATGCTAGAAACGAATAACTGGACTGGCCTAGGGGAAAAGAACACATACCATTGTAATCGGGAGAGTTTCTACTTTCAGATGCAGCAGAAATTTTTCGGATTCGTCAATACGATCGCGAAATATCGGGGTTTGGAGTTAAGAGATGGTTGAGAAACCATCAAACTTTTCGCAATTCTGATAGTCGAAACCAATAACAGGAATGGCCTAGGGGAAAAGTACACACACCATTGTAATCTGGCGAGTTTCTACTTTCAGATGCAACAGGAATTTCTCCAGTTCATCAATCTGTTCGCGAGATGTGGGAGTTTGAAGTTAAGGAATGGTTGAGACAGCATCAAAATCTTCGCAAGTCTGATACTCGAAACCAATAACTACAATGGCCTAGGGCAAAAATACACATGCCGTTGTGATCGGGCGAGTTTCTGCTTTCAGATGGAACAGGAATTTCTCGAGTTCGTCAATCTGTTCGCGAGATATGGGTGTTTGGAGTTGACGAATGGTTGAGAAACCATAAAAATTTGCCCTGGTCTGATACTCGAAACCTATAACTGTAATGGCCTAGGGGAAAGGTACACACACCATTGTAATCGGGCGAGTTTCTACATTCAGATGCAACAGGAATTTCTCGAGTTCGTCAACCCGTGCGCGAGATAAGACAGTTTGAAGTTCAAGAATGGTTGAGAAACCATCAAAATATTCGCTGGTCTGATACTCGAAACCAATAACTGGAATGGCCTAGGGGAAAAGTACACACACCGTTGTAATCGGGCGAGTTTCTACATTCAGATGCAACAGGAATTTCTCGAGTTCGTCATTCCGTTCGCGAGATATGGGAGTTTGAAGTTACGGAATGTTTGAGAAACCATCAAAATTTTCGCTGGTCTGATACTCGAAAACTATAACTGGAATGGCCTAGGGGAAAAGTACACACACCTTTGTAATCGGGCGAGTTTCTACTTTCAGATGCAACAGGAATTTCTCGAGTTCGTCATTCCGTTCGCGAGATATGGGAGTTTGAAGTTAAGGAATGGTTGAGGAACCATCAAAATTTTCGCAAGTCTGACATTCGAAACCAATAACTACTATGGCCTAGGGCAAAAATACACATACCATTGTAATCGGGCGAGGTTCTACTTTCAGATGCAACAGGAATTTCTCGAGTTCGTCATTCCCTTCGCGAGGTATGGGAGTTTGAAGTTACGGAATGTTTGAGAAACCATCAAAATTTTCCCTGGTCTGATACTCGAAACCTATAACTGGAATGCCCTACGGGAAAAGTTCACACACCTTTGTAATCGAGCGAGTTTCTACTTTCAGATGCAACAGGAATTTCTCGAGTTCGTCAATCCGTTCAGGAGATATGGGAGTTTGAAGTTAAGGAATGGTTGAGAAACCATCAAAATTTTCGCAAGTCTGATACTAGAAACCAATAACAACTATTGCCTAGGGCAAAAATACACATACCGTTGTGATCGGGCGTGTTTCTGCTTTCAGATGCAACAGGAATTTCTTGAGTTCGCCAATCCGTTCGCGACATTTGGGAGTTTGAAGTTAAGGAATGGTTCAGAAACCATCAAAATTTTCGCAATTCTGATACTCGAAACCAATAACTACAATGACCTAGGGGAAAAATACACAGGCCGTTGTAATCGGGCGAGTATCTGCTTTCATGTGCAACAGGAACTTCTCGAGTTCGTCAATCTGTTCGCGAGATATGGGTGTTTGAAGTTAAGGAATGGTTGAGAAACCATCAAAATTTTCGCAAGTCTGATTCTCGAAACCAATAACTGGAATGGCCTACGGGAATAGTACACACACCATTGTAATGGGGCGAGTTTCTACTTTCAGATGCAACAGGAATATCTCGGGTTCGTCAATCCGTTCGCGAGATATGGGAGTTTGAAGTTAAGGAATGGTTGAGAAACCATCAAAATTTTCGCAAGTCTGATACACGAAACCAATAACTACAATGGCCTAGGGCAAAAATACTCATACCGTTGTAATCGGGCGAGTTTCTGCTTTCAGATGCAACAGGAACATCTTGAGTTCGTCAATCCGTTCGCGAGATATGGGAGTTTGAAGTTAAGGAATGGTTGAGGAACCATCAAAATTTTCGCAAGTCTGACATTCGAAACCAATAACTGGAATGGCCTAGGGGAAAAGAACACACACCGTTGTAATTGGGCGAGTTTCTACTTTCAGATGCAACAGGAATATCTCGAGTTCGTCAATCCGTCCGCGAGATATGAGAGATTGAAGTTAAGGAATGGTTGAGAAACCATCAAAATTTTCGCAATTCTGATACTCGAAACCAATAACTGGAATGGCCTAGGGGAAAAGAACACACACCGTTGTAATCGGGCGAGTTTCTACTATCAGATGCAACAGGAATTCCTCGAGTTCGTCAATCCGTCCGCGAGATATGAGAGATTGAAGTTAAGGAATGGTTGAGAAACCATCAAAATTTTCGCAAGTTTGATACTCGAAACCAATAACTGGAATATCCTAGGGGAAAAGTACACACACCATTGTAATCGGGCGAGTTTCTACTTTCAGATGCAACAGGAGTATCTCGAGTTCGTTAATCCGTTCGCGAGATATGGGAGTTTGGAGTTAAGAGACGGTTGAGAAACCATCAAAATTTTCGCAATTCTGATGCTAGAAACGAATAACTGGAATGGCCTAGGGGAAAATAACACATACCGTTGCAATCGGGCGAGTTTCTACTTTCAGATGCAACAGGAATTTCTCGAGTTCGTCAATCCGTTCGCGAGATGTGGGAGTTAGAATTTAAGGAATGGTTGAGAAAACATCAAAATTTTCGCAAGTCTGATACTCGAAACCAATAACTACAATGGCCTAGGTGAAAAATACACATACCGTTGTAATCGGGCGACTTTCTGCTTTCAGATGCAGCAGGAATTTCTCGAGTTCGTCAATCCGTTCGAGAGATGTGGGAGTGTGAAGTTAAGGAATGGTTGAGAAAACATCAAAGTTTTCGCAAGTCTGATACTCGAAACCAATAACTACTATGACCAGGGGGAAAAATACACATACCATTGCAATCGGGCGAGTTTCTACTTTCAAATGCAACAGGAATTTCTCGAGTTCGTCAATCCGTTCGCGAGATACGGGAGATTGGAGTTAAGAGACGGTTGAGAAACCATCAAAATTTTTTTAACTCTGATGCTAGAAACGAATAACTGTAATGCCATAGGGGAAAAGAACACATACCGTTGCAATCGGGCGAGTTTCTGTTTTCAGATGCAACAGGAATTTTTCGGATCCATCAACCCGCTCGCGAGATATGGGAGTTTGAAGTTAAGGTACGGTTGAGAAACCATCAAAATTTTCGCTGGTCGGATACTCGAAACCTATAACTGGAATGGCCTAGGGGAAAAAAGCACACACACCATTATAATCGGGCGAGTTTCTACTTTCAGATGCAACAGGAATTTCTCGAGTTCGTCAATCCGTTCGCGAGATATGGGAGTTTGAAGTTAAGGAATGGTTCAGAAACCATCAAAATTTTCGCAAGTCTGATACTCGAAACCAATAACTGAAATGGCCTAGGGGAAAAGTAGACACACCATTGTAATCGGGCGAGTTTCTACTTTCAGATGCAACAGGAATATCTCGAGTTCGTTAATCCGTTCGCGAGATATGGGAGTTTGAAGTTAAGGAATAGTTGAGAAACCATCAAAGTTTTCGCTGGGCTGATACGCGAAACCTATAACTGGAATGGCCTAGGGGAAAAATACACATACGGTTGTAATCGGGCGACTTTCTACTTTCAGATGCAACAGGAATATCTCGAGTTGGTCAATCCGTTCGCGAGATATGGGAGTTTGAAGTTAAGGAATGGTTGAGAAACCATCAAAATTTTCGCAAGTCTGATACTCGAAACCAATAACTACTATTGCCTAGGGCAAAAATACACATACTATTGTAATCGGGCGAGTTTCTGCTTTCAGATGCAACAGGAATATCTCGAGTTCGTCAATCCGTTCGCGAGATATGGGAGTTTGAAGTTAAGGAATGGTTGAGAAACCCTCAAAATTTTTTTAACTCTGATGCTAGAAACGAATAACTGTAATGCCATAGGGGAAAAGAACACATACCGTTGCAATCGGGCGAGTTTCTGTTTTCAGATGCAACAGGAATTTTTCGGATCCATCAACCCGCTCGCGAGATATGGGAGTTTGAAGTTAAGGTACGGTTGAGAAACCATCAAAATTTTCGCTGGTCGGATACTCGAAACCTATTACTGGAATGGCCTAGGGGAAAAAAGCACACACACCATTATAATCGGGCGAGTTTCTACTTTCAGATGCAACAGGAATTTCTCGAGTTCGTCAATCCGTTCGCGAGATATGGGAGTTTGAAGTTAAGGAATGGTTCAGAAACCATCAAAATTTTCGCAAGTCTGATACTCGAAACCAATAACTGAAATGGCCTAGGGGAAAAGTAGACACACCATTGTAATCGGGCGAGTTTCTACTTTCAGATGCAACAGGAATATCTCGAGTTCGTTAATCCGTTCGCGAGATATGGGAGTTTGAAGTTAAGGAATAGTTGAGAAACCATCAAAGTTTTCGCTGGGCTGATACGCGAAACCTATAACTGGAATGGCCTAGGGGAAAAATACACATACGGTTGTAATCGGGCGACTTTCTACTTTCAGATGCAACAGGAATATCTCGAGTTGGTCAATCCGTTCGCGAGATATGGAGTTTGAAGTTAAGGAATGGTTGAGAAACCATCAAAATTTTCGCAAGTCTGATACTCGAAACCAATAACTACTATTGCCTAGGGCAAAAATACACATACTATTGTAATCGGGCGAAGTTTCTGCTTTCAGATGCAACAGGAATATCTCGAGTTCGTCAATCCGTTCGCGAGATATGGGAGTTTGAAGTTAAGGAATGGTTGAGAAACCCTCAAAATTTTCGCTGTCTTATACTCGAAACCCTATAACTGGAATGGCCTAGGGGAAAAGCACACAAACCATTATAATCGGGCGAGTTTCTACTTTCAGATGCAACAGGAATTTCTCGAGTTCGTCAATCCGTTCGCGAGATATGGGAGTTTGAAGTTAAGGAATGGTTCAGAACCATCAAAATTTTCGCAAGTCTGATACTCGAAACCAATAACTACTATGACCAGGGGGAAAAATACACATACCATTGCAATCGGGCGAGTTTCTACTTTCAGATGCAACAGGAATTTCTCGAGTTCGTCAATCCGTTCGCGAGATACGGGAGTTTGGAGTTAAGAGACGGTTGAGAAACCATCAAAATTTTTTTAACTCTGATGCTAGAAACGAATAACTGTAATGCCATAGGGGAAAAGAACACATACCGTTGCAATCGGGCGAGTTTCTGTTTTCAGATGCAACAGGAATTTTTCGGATCCATCAACCCGCTCGCGAGATATGGGAGTTTGAAGTTAAGGTACGGTTGAGAAACCATCAAAATTTTCGCTGGTCGGATACTCGAAACCTATAACTGGAATGGCCTAGGGGAAAAAAGCACACACACCATTATAATCGGGCGAGTTTCTACTTTCAGATGCAACAGGAATTTCTCGAGTTCGTCAATCCGTTCGCGAGATATGGGAGTTTGAAGTTAAGGAATGGTTCAGAAACCATCAAAATTTTCGCAAGTCTGATACTCGAAACCAATAACTGAAATGGCCTAGGGGAAAAGTAGACACACCATTGTAATCGGGCGAGTTTCTACTTTCAGATGCAACAGGAATATCTCGAGTTCGTTAATCCGTTCGCGAGATATGGGAGTTTGAAGTTAAGGAATAGTTGAGAAACCATCAAAGTTTTCGCTGGGCTGATACGCGAAACCTATAACTGGAATGGCCTAGGGGAAAAATACACATACGGTTGTAATCGGGCGACTTTCTACTTTCAGATGCAACAGGAATATCTCGAGTTGGTCAATCCGTTCGCGAGATATGGGAGTTTGAAGTTAAGGAATGGTTGAGAAACCATCAAAATTTTCGCAAGTCTGATACTCGAAACCAATAATTACTATTGCCTAGGGCAAAAATACACATACTATTGTAATCGGGCGAGTTTCTGCTTTCAGATGCAACAGGAATATCTCGAGTTCGTCAATCCGTTCGCGAGATATGGGAGTTTGAAGTTAAGGAATGGTTGAGAAACCCTCAAAATTTTCGCTGGTCTTATACTCGAAACCTATAAAAGGAATGGCCTAGGGGAAAATCACACAAACCATTATAATCGGGCGAGTTTCTACTTTCAGATGCAACAGGAATTTCTCGAGTTCGTCAATCCGTTCGCGAGATATGGGAGTTTGAAGTTAAGGAATGGTTCAGAACCATCAAAATTTTCGCAAGTCTGATACTCGAAACCAATAACTGAAATGGCCTAGTGGAAAAGTACACACACCATTGTAATCGGGCGAGTTTCTACTTTCAGATGCAACAGGAATATCTCGAGTTCGTTAATCCGTTCGCGAGATATGGGAGTTTGAAGTTAAGGAATAGTTGAGAAACCATCAAAATTTTCGCTGGGCTGATACGCGAAACCTATAACTGGAATGGCCTAGGGGAAAAATACACATACCGTTGTAATCGGGCGACTTTCTACTTTCAGATGCAACAGGAATTTCTCGAGTTCATCAATCCGTTCGCGAGATATGGGTGTTTGAAGTTAAGGAATGGTTGAGAAACCATCAAGATGTTCGCAAGTCTGATACTCGAAACCAATAACTGGAATGGCCTAGGGGAAAAGTACTCACACCATTGTAATCGGGCGAGTTTCTACTTTCAGATGCAACACGAATATATCGAGTTCGTCTATCCGTTCGCGTGATATGGGAGTTAGAAGTTAAGGAATGTTTGAGAAACCATCAAAATGTTCGCAAGTCTGATACTCGAAACCAATAACTGAAATGGCCTAGGGGAAAAATACACATACCGTTGTAATCGGGCGACTTTCTACTTTCAGATGCAACAGGAATTTCTCGAGTTCATCAATCCGTTCGCGAGGTATGGGAGTTTGAAGTTAAGGAATGGTTGAGAAACCATCAAAGTTTTCGCAAGTCTGATACTCGAAAGCAATAACTACAATGGCCTAGGGGAAAAATACAAATACCGTTGTAATCGGGCGAGTTTCTGCTTTCAGATGCAACAGGAATTTCTCGAGTTCGTCAATCCGTTCGCGAGATATGGGAGTTTGAAGTTAAGGAATGGTTGAGAAACAATCAAAAATTTCGCAAGTCTGATACACGAAACCAATAACTGGAATGGGCTAAGGGAAAAGTACACACACCGTTGTAATCGGGCGAGTTTCTACTTTCAGGTGCAAGAGGAATTTCTCGAGTTCGTCAATCCGTTCGCGAGATATGGGGGTTTGAAGTTAAGGAATGGTTGAGAAACCATCAAAGTTTTCGCAAGTCTGATACTCGAAAGCAATAACGACAATGGCCTAGGGGAAAAATACAAATACCGTTGTAATCGGGCGAGTTTCTGCTTTCAGATGCAACAGGAATTTCTCATGTTCGTCAATCCGTTCGCGAGATATGCGAGTTTGGAATTGAGGAATGGTAGAGAAACCATCAAAATTTTCGCAAGTCTTATACTCGAAACCAATAACTACTATGGCCTAGGGCAAAAATGCACAAACCGTTGTAATCGGGCGAGTTTCTGCTTTCAGATGCGACGGGAATTTCTCGTGTTCGTCAATCCGTTCGCGTGATATGGGAATTTGAAGTTATGGAATGGTTGAGAAACCATCAAAATTTTCGCAAGTCTGATACTCGAAACCAATAACTGGAATGGCCTAAGGGAAAAGTACACACACCACTGTAATCGGGCGAGTTTCTACTTTCAGATGCAACAGGAATTTCTCGAGTTCGTCAATCCGTTCGCGTGATATGGGTGTTTGAAGTTAAGGAATGGTTCAGAAACCATCAAAATTTTCGCAAGTCTGATACTCGAAACCAATAACTGAAATGGCCTAGGGGAAAAGTACACACACCATTGTAATCGGGCGAGTTTCTACTTTCAGATGCAACAGGAATATCTCGAGTTCGTCAATCCGTTTGCGAGATATGGGAGTTTGAAGTTAAGGAATAGTTGAGAAACCATCAAAATTTTCGCAAGTCTGATACTCGAAACCAATAACTACTATTGCCTAGGGCCAAAATACAAATACCGTTGTAATCGGGCGACTTTCTGCTTTCAGATGCAACAGGAATTTCTCGAGTTCGTCAATCCGTTCGCGAGATATGGGAGTCTGAAGTTAAGGAATGGTTGTGAAACCATCAAAATTTTCGCAAGTCTGATACACGAAACCAATAACTGGAATGGCTTAAGGGAAAAGTACACACACCATTGTAATCGGGCGAGTTTCTACTTTCAGATGCAACAGGAATTTCTCGAGTTCGTCAATCCGTTCGCGAGATATGGGAGTTTGAAGTCAAGGAATGGTTGAGAAACCATCAAAGTTTTCGCATGTCTGATACTCGAAAGCAATAACTACAATGGCCTAGGGGAAAAATACAAATACCGTTGTAATCGGGCGAGTTTCTGCTTTCAGATGCAACAGGAATTTCTCGTGTTCGTCAATCCGTTCGCGTGATATGGGAATTTGAAGTTATGGAATGGTTGGGAAACCATCAAAATTTTCGCAAGTCTGATACTAGAAACCAATAACTGGAATGGCCTAAGGGAAAAGTACACACACCACTGTAATCGGGCGAGTTTCTGCTTTCAGATGCAACAGGAATTTCTCGAGTTCGTCAATCCGTTCGCGAGATATGCGAGTTTGAAATTGAGGAATGGTTGAGAAACCATCAAAATTTTCGGAATCTGATACTCGAAACCAGTAACTATAATACTATGGCCTAGGGCAAAAATGCACAAACCGTTGTAATCGGGCTAGTTTCTGCTTTCAGATGCAACAGGAATTTCTCGTGTTCGTCAATCCGTTCGCGTGATATGGGAATTTGAAATTATGGAATGGTTGAGAAACCATCAAAATTTTCGCAAGTCTGATACTAGAAACCAATAACTGGAATGGCCTAAGGGAAAAGTACACACACCACTGTAATCGGGCGAGTTTCTGCTTTCAGATGCAACAGGAATTTCTCGAGTTCGTCAATCCGTTCGCGAGAAATGCGAGTTTGAAATTGAGGAATGGTTGAGAAACCATCAAAATTTTCGGAATCTGATACTCGAAACCAGTAACTATAATACTATGGCCTAGGGCAAAAATGCACAAACCGTTGTAATCGGGCGAGTTTCTGCTTTCAGATGCAACAGGAATTTCTCGAGTTCGTCAATCCGTTCGCATATATGGGAGTTTGAAGTTATGGAATGGTTGAGAAACCATCAAAATTTTCGCAAGTCTGATACTCGAAACCAATAACTGGACTGCCCTGGGGGAAAAGTACACACACCATTGTAATCGGGCGAGTTTCTGCCTTCAGATGCAATAGGAATTTCTCGTTTCGTCAATCCGTTCGCGAGATATGGGAGTTTGAAGTTAAGGAATGGTTGAGAAACAATCAAAAATTTCGCAAGTCTGATACTCGAAACCAATAACTGGAATAGCCTAGGGGAAAAGTACACACACCATTGTAATCGGGCGAGTTTCTACTTTCAGATGCAACAGGAATATCTCGAGTTCGTTAATCCGTTCGCGAGATATGGGAGTTTGGAGTTAAGAGACGGTTGAGAAACCATCAAAATTTTCGCAATTCTGATGCTAGAAACGAATAACTGGAATGGCCTAGGGGAAAATAACACATACCGTTGCAATCGTGCGAGTTTCTACTTTCAGATGCAACAGGAATTTCTCGAGTTCGTCAATCCGTTCGCGAGATAATACAGTTTGAAGTTAAGGAATGATTGAGAAACCATCAAAATATTGGCTGATCTGATACTCGAAACCAATAACTGGAATGGCCTAGGGGAAAAGTACACACACTATTGTAATCGAGGTGAGTTTCTACTTTCAGATGCAACAGGAATTTCTCGAGTTCGTCATTCCCTTCGCGAGGTATGGGAGTTTGAAGTTACGGAATGTTTGAGAAACCATCAAAATTTTCCCTGGTCTGATACTCGAAACCTATAACTGGAATGCCCTACGGAAAAGTACACACACCTTTGTAATCGAGCGAGTTTCTACTTTCAGATGCAACAGGAATTTCTCGAGAGTTCGTCAATCCGTTCAGGAGATATGGGAGTTTGAAGTTAAGGAATGGTTGAGAAACCATCAAAATTTTCGCAAGTCTGATACTAGAAACCAATAACTACTATTGCCTAGGGCAAAAATACACATACCGTTGTGATCGGGCGTGTTTCTGCTTTCAGATGCAACAGGAATTTCTCGAGTTCGTCAATCCGTTCGCGAGATATGGTAGTTTGAAATTAAGGAATGGTTGAGGAACCATCAAAGTTTTCGCAAGTCTGATACTCGAAAGCAATAACTACAATGGCCAAGGGGAAAAATACCCACACCATTGTAATCGGGCGAGTTTCTACTTTCAGATGCAACAGGAATATCTCGAGTTCGTCAATCCGTTCGCGAGATATGGGAGTTTGGAGTTAAGAGACGGTTGAGGAACCATCAAAATTTTCGCAATTCTGATGCTAGAAACAAATAACTGGAATGGCCTAGGGGAAAAGAACACATACCGTTGCAATCGGGCGAGTTTCTGCTTTCAGATGCAACAGGAATTTCTCGAGTTCGTCAATCCGTTCAGGAGATATGGGAGTTAGAATTTAAGGAATGGTTGAGAAACCATCAAAATTTTCGCAAGTCTGATACTCGAAACCAATAACTACAATGGCCTAGGTGAAACAATACACATACCGTTGTAATCGGGCGACTTTCTGCTTTCAGACGCAGCAGGAATTTCTCGAGTTCGTCAATCCGTTCGAGAGATATGGGAGTGTCAAGTTAAGGAATGGTTGAGAAACCATCAAAGTTTTCGCAAGTCTGATACTCGAAACCAATAACTACTATGGCCTAGGGGAAAAGTACACACACCATTGTAATCGGGCGAGTTTCTACTTTCAGATGCAACCGGAAGTTCTCGAGTTCGTCAATCCGTTCGCGAGATATGGGAGTTCGAAGTTAAGGAGTGGTTCAGAAACCATCAAAATTTTCGCAAGTCTGATATTCGAGACCAATGACTACTATGGCCTAGGGCAAAAATACACATACTACTGTAATCGGGCAAGTTTCTGCTTTCAGATGCAATTGGAAATTCTCGAGTTCGTCAATCAGTTCGAGAGATATGGGAGTTTGAAGTTAAGGAATGTTTGAGAAGCCATCAAAATTTTCGCAAGTCTGACACTCGAAACCAATAACTACTATGGCCTAGGGCAAAAATACACATACCATTGTAATCGGGCGAGTTTCTGCTTTCAGATGCAACAGGAACTTCTCGAGTTCGCCAATCCGTTCGCGAGATATGGGAGTTTGAATTTAAGGAATGGTTGAGAAACCATCAAAATTTTCGCAAGTCTGATACTACAAACCAATAACTGCTATTGCCTAGGGCAAGAATACACAAACCGTTGTAATCGGGCGAGCTTCTGCCTTCAAATGCAACAGGAATTTCTCGAGTTCGTCAATCCGTTCACGAGATATGGGAGTTTGGAGTTGAGAGACGGTTGAGAAACCATCAAAATTTTCGCAATTCTGATGCTAGAAACGAATAACTGGAATGGTCTAGGGGAAAAGCACACACACCGTTGTAATCGGGCGAGTTTCAACTCTCAGGTGCAACAGGAATTACTCCAGTTCGTCAATCCGTTCGCGAGATGTGGGAGTTTGAAGTTAAGGAATGGTCGAGAAAGCATCAAAATCTTCGCAAGTCTGATACTCGAAACCAATAACTACAAAGACCCAGGGGAAAAATACACATACGGTTGTAATCGGGCGAGTTTCCACTTTCAGATGCAACAGGAATTCCTCGAGTTCGTCAATCCGTTCGCGAGATATGGGAGTTTGGAGTTAAGAGACCCTTGAGAAACCAACAAAATTTTCGCAATTCTGATGCTAGAAACGAATAACTGGAATGGCCTAGTGGAAAAGGACACATACCCTTGCAATCGGGCGAGTTTCTACTTTCAGATGCAACAGGAATTTTTCGGATTCATCAATCCGCTCGCGAGATATGGGAGTTTGAAGTTAAGGTACGGTTGAGAAACCATCAAAATTTTCGCTGGCCTGATACACGAAACCTATAACTGGAATGGCCTGGGGGAAAAGCACACACACCATTGTAATCGGGCGAGTTTCTACTTTCAGATGCAACAGGTATTTCTGGAGTTGATCAATCCGTTCGCGAGATATGGGAGTTTGAAGTTAAGGAATGGTTCAGAAACCATCAAAATTTTCGCAAGTCTGATACTCGAAACCAATAACTGAAATGGCCTAGGGGAAAAGTACACACACCATTGTAATCGGGCGAGTTTCTACTTTCAGATGCAACAGGAATATCTCGAGTTCGTTAATCCGTTCGCGAGATATGGGAGTTTGAAGTTAAGGAATAGCTGAGAAACCATCAAAGTTTTCGCTGGGCTGATACGCGAAACCTATAACTGGAATGGCCTAGGGGAAAAATACACATACCGTTGTAATCGGGCGACTTTCTACTTTCAGATGCAACAGAAATATCTGGAGTTCGTCAATCCGTTCGCGAGATATGGGAGTTTGAAGCTAAGGAATGGTTGAGAAACCATCAAAATTTTCGCTGGCCTGATACTCGAAACCTATAACTGGAATGGCCTAGGGGAAAAGCACACACACCATTGTAATCGGGCGAGTTTCTACTTTCAGATGCAACAGGTATTTCTGGAGTTGATCAATCCGTTCGCGAGATATGGGAGTTTGAAGTTAAGGAATGGTTCAGAAACCATCAAAATTTTCCCAAGTCTGATACTCGAAACCTATAACTGGAATGGCCTAGGGGAAAAGCACACAAACCATTATAATCGGGCGAGTTTCTACTTTCAGATGCAACAGGAATTTCTCGAGTTCGTCAATCCGTTCACGAGATATGGGAGTTTGGAGTTGAGAGACGGTTGAGAAACCATCAAAATTTTCGCAATTCTGATGCTAGAAACGAATAACTGGAATGGTCTAGGGGAAAAGCACACTCACCGTTGTAATCGGGCGAGTTTCAAATCTCAGGTGCAACAGGAATTACTCCAGTTCGTCAATCCGTTCGCGAGATGTGGGAGTTTGAAGTTAAGGAACGGTCGAGAAAGCATCAATATCTTCGCAAGTCTGATACCCGAAACCAATAACTACAAAGACCCAGGGGAAAAATACACATACCGTTGTAATGGGGCGAGTTTCTACTTTCAGATGCAACAGGAATTCCTCGAGTTCGTCAATCCGTTCGCGAGATATGGGAGTTTGGAGTTAAGAGACCCTTGAGAAACCAACAAAATTTTCGCAATTCTGATGCTAGAAACGAATAACTGGAATGGCCTACGGGAAAAGAACACATACCGTTGCAATCGAGCGAGTTTCTACTTTCATATGCAACAGGAATTTCTCGAGTTCGTCAATCCGTTCGCGAGATACGGGAGTTTGGAGTTAAGAGACGGTTGAGAAACCATCAAACTTTTCGCAACTCTGATGCTAGAAACGAATAACTGTAATGTCATAGGGAAAAGAACACATACGGTTGCAATCGGGCGAGTTTCTACTTTCAGATGCAACAGGAATTTTTCGGATTCATCAATCCGCTCGCGAGATATGGGAGTTTGAAGTTAAGGTACGGTTGAGAAACCATCAAAATTTTCGCTGACCTGATACTCGAAACCTATAACTGGAATGGCCTAGGGGAAAAGCACACACACCATTGTAATCGGGCGAGTTTCTACTTTCAGATGCAACAGGTATTTCTGGAGTTGAACAATCCGTTCGCGAGATATGGGAGTTTGAAGTTAAGGAATGGTTCAGAAACCATCAAAATTTTCGCAAGTCTGATACTCGAAACCAATAACTGAAATGGCCTAGGGGAAAAGTACACACACCATTGTAATCGGGCGAGTTTCTACTTTCAGATGCAACAGGAATATCTCGAGTTCGTTAATCCGTTCGCGAGATATGGGAGTTTGAAGTTAAGGAATAGTTGAGAAACCATCAAAGTTTTCGCTGGGCTGATACGCGAAACCTATAACTGGAATGGCCTAGGGGAAAAATACACATACCGTTGTAATCGGGCGAGTTTCTACTTTCAGATGCAACAGGAATATCTCGAGTTCGTCAATCCGTTCGCGAGATATGGGAGTTTGAAGTTGAGGAATGGTTGAGAAACCATCAAAATTTTCGCTTGTCTGATACTCGAAACATATAACTGGAATGGCCTAGGGGAACAGCACACAAACCATTATAATCGGGCGAGTTTCAACTTTCAGATGCAACAGGAATTTCTCGAGTTCGTCAATCCGTTCGCGAGATATGGGAGTTTGAAGTTAAGGAATGGTTGAGAAACCATCAAAGTTTTCGCAAGTCTGATACTCGAAAGCAATAACTACAATGGCCAAGGGGAAAAATACAAATACCGTTGTAATCGGGCGAGTTTCTGCTTTCAGATGCAATAGGAATTTCTCGAGTTCGTCAATCCGTTCGCGAGATATGCGAGTTTGGAATTGAGGAATGGTAGAGAAACCATCAAAATTTTCGCAAGTCTTATACTCGAAACCAATAACTACTATGGCCTAGGGCAAAAATGCACAACCGTTGTAATCGGGCGAGTTTCTGCTTTCAGATGCAACAGGAATTTCTAGAGTTCGTCAATCCGTTCGCGAGATATGGGAGTTTGAAGTTAAGGAATGGTTGAGAAACAATCAAAAATTTCGCAAGTCTGATACACGAAACCAATAACTGGAATGGGCTAAGGGAAAAGTACACACACCATTGTAATCGGGCGAGTTTCTACTTTCAGATGCAACAGGAATTTCTCGAGTTCGTCAATCCGTTCGCGAGATATGGGAGTTTGAAGTTAAGGAATGGTTGAGAAGCCATCAAAGTTTTCGCAAGTCTGATACTCGAAAGCAATAACGACAATGGCCTAGGGGAAAAATACACATACCGTTGTAATCGGGCGAGTTTCTGCTTTCAGATGCAACAGGAATTTCTCGAGTTCGTCAATCCGTTCGCATATATGGGAGTTTGAAGTTATGGAATGGTTGAGAAACCATCAAAATTTTCGCAAGTCTGATACTCGAAACCAATAACTGGACTGGCCTAGGGGAAAAGTACACACACCATTGTAATCGGGCGAGTTTCTGCCTTCAGATGCAATAGGAATTTCTCGTTTTCGTCAATCCATTCGCGAGATATGGGAGTTTGAAGATAAGGAATGGTTGAGAAACAATCGAAAATTTCGCAAGTCTGATACACGAAACCAATAACTGGAATGGCCTAAGGGAGTAGTACACACACCATTGTAATCGGGTTAGTTTCTACTTTCAGATGCTACAGGAATTTCTCGAGTTCGTCAATCCGTTCGCGAGATATGGGAGTTTCAAGTTAAGGAATGGTTGAGAAAACGTCAAAGTTTTCGCATGTCTTATACTCGAAACCAATAACTACTATGGCCTAGGGCAAAAATGCACATACCATTGTAATCGGGCGAGTTTCTGCTTTCAGATGCAACAGGAATTTCTCGAGTTCGTCAATCCGTTCGCGATATATGGGGGTTTGAATTTATGGAATGTTTGAGAAACCATCAAAATTTTCGCAAGTCTGATACTAGAAACCAATAACTACTATGGCCTCGGGCAAAAATACACATCCCGTTGTAATCGGGCTAGTTTCTGCTTTCAGATGCAAGAGGAATTTCTCGAGTTCGTCAATCCGTTCTCATATATGGGAGTTTGAAGTTATGGAATGGTTGAGAAACCATCCAAATTTTCGCAAGTCTGATACTCGAAACCAATAACTACTATGGCCTAGGGCAAAAATACACATACCGTTGTAAACGGGCGAGTGTCTGCTTTCAGATGCAACAGGAATTTCTCGAGTTCGTCAATCCGTTCGCGAGATATGGGAGTTTGAAGTCATGGAACTGTTGTGAAACCACCAAAACTTTCGCTGCTCTTATACTCGAAACCGATAACTGGAATGGCCTAGGGGAAGAATACACATACCGTTGTAATCGGGCGAGTTTCTACATTCAGTTGCAACAGGAATTTCTCCAGTTCGTCAATCCGTTCGCGAGGTATGGGAGTTTGAAGTTAAGGAATGGTTGAGAAACCATCAAAATTTTCGCAAGTCTTATACTCGAAACCAATAACTACTACGGTCTAGAGCAAAACTACACATACCGTTGTAATCGGGCGAGTTTCTGCTTTCAGATGCAACAGGAATTTCTCGAGTTCGTCAATCCGTTCTCATATATGGGAGTTTGAAGTTATGGAATGGTTGAGAAACCATCCAAATTTTCGCAAGTCTGATACTCGAAACCAATAACTACTATGGCCTAGGGCAAAAATACACATACCGTTGTAAACGGGCGAGTGTCTGCTTTCAGATGCAACAGGAATTTCTCGAGTTCGTCAATCCGTTCGCGAGATATGGGAGTTTGATGTCATGGAACTGTTGTGAAACCACCAAAACTTTCGCTGCTCTTATACTCAAAACCGATAACTGGAATGGCCTAGGGGAAGAATACACATACCGTTGTAATCGGGCGAGTTTCTACTTTCAGTTGCAACAGGAATTTCTCCAGTTCGTCAATCCGTTCGCGAGGTATGGGAGTTTGAAGATAAGGAATGGTTGAGAAACCATCAAAATTTTAGGAATCTGATACTCCAAACCATTAACTACTATGGCCTAGGGCAAAAATACACATACCGTTGTAATCGGGCGATCTTCTACCTTCAGATGCAACAGGAATTTCTCGAGTTCGTCAATCCGTTCGCGAGATATGGGAGTTTGAAGTTAAGGAATGGTTGAGAAACCATCAAAATTTTCGCAAGTCAAATACTCGAAACCAATAACTGGAATGGCCTAGGGGAAAAGTACACACACCATTGTAATGGGGCGAGTTTCTACTTTCAGATGCAACAGGAATTTCTCGAGTTCGTCAATCCGTTGGCGAGATATGGGAGTTTGAAGTTAAGGAATGGTTGAGAATCCATCAAAATTTCGCAAGTCTGATACACGAAACCAATAACTATTATGGCCTAGGGCAAAAATACACATACCGTTGTAATCGGGCGAGTTTCTGCTGTCAGATGCAACAGGAATTTCACGAGCTCGTCAATCCGATCGCGAGATATGGGAGTTTGAAGTTAAGAGATGGTTGAAAAACCATCAAAATTTTCGCAATTCTGATGCAAGAAACCAATAACTGGAATTGCCGAGGCGAAAAGTACACACACCATTGTAATCGGTCGAGTTTCTACTTTCAGATGCAACAGGAATTTCTCGAGTTCGTCTATCCGTTCGCGAGATATGGGAGTCCGAAGTTAAGGAATGGTTGAGAAACCATCAAAATTTTCTCAAGTCTGATACTCGAAACCAATAACTACTAAGGCCTAGGGGAAAAATACACATGCCGTTGTAATCGGCAGAGTTTCTACTTTCAGATGCAACAGAAATTTCTCGATTTCCTCAGTCCGTTCGCGAGATATAGGAGTTTGGAGTTCAGAATGGTTGAGAAACCATCAAAATTTTCGCAAGTCTGATACTCGAAACCAATAACTGGAATGGCCTAGGGGAAAAGTACACACACCATTGTAATCGGGCGGGTTCCTGCTTTTAGATGCAACAGGCATTTCTCGAGTTCGTCAATCCGTTCGCGAGATATGTGAGTTTGAAGTTAAGGAATAGTTGAGAAACCATCAAAATTTTCGCAAGTCTGATACTCGAAACAAATAACTACAATGGCCTAGCGGAAAAATACACATACCGTTGCAATCGGGAGAGTTTCTACTTTCAGATGCAACAGAAATTTTTCGGATTCGTCAATCCGTTCGCGAGATATGGGAGTTTGAAGTTAATGAATGGTTGAGAAACCATCAAAATTTTCGCAAGTCTGATACTCGAAACCAATAACTACTAAGGCCTAGGGCAAAAATACACATACCGCTGTAATCGGGCGAGTTTCTGCTTTTAGATGCAACAGGCATTTCTCGAGTTCGTCAATCCGTTCGCGAGATATGGGAGTTTGAAGTTAAGGAATGGTTGCGAAACCATCCAAATTTTCGCAAGTCTGATACACGAAACCAATAACTGGAATGGCCTAGTGGAAAAGTACACACACCATTGTAATCGGGCGAGTTTCTAGTTTCAGATGCAACAGGAATTTCTCGATTTCCTCAGTCCGTTCGCGAGATATAGGAGTTTGAAGTGAAGGAATGGTTGAGAAACCATCAAAATTTTCGCAAGTCTGATACTAGAAAGCAATAACTGGAATGGCCTCGGGGAAAAGTACACACACCATTGTAATCGGTCGAGTTTCTACTTTCAGATGCGTCAGGAATTTCTCAAGTTCGTCAGTCCGTTCGCGAAATATCGGAGTTTGGAGTTAAGAGATGGTTGAGAAACCATCAAAATTTTCGCAAGTCTGATACTCGAAACCAATAACTATAATGGCTTAGGGGAAAAATACACATGCCATTGTAATCGGGCGAGTTTCAACTTTCACATGCAACAGGAATTTCTGGAGTTCGTCAATCCGTTCGCTAGGTATGGGAGTTCGAAGTTAAGGAATGGTTGAGAAACCATCAAAATTTTCGAAAGTCTGATACTCGAAACCAATAACTACTATGGCCTAGGGCAAAAATACACATAACGTTGTAATCGGGCGGGTTTCTACTTTCAGATGCAACAGAAATCTCTCGAGTTCGTCAATCCGTTCGCGAGACATGGGAGTTTGAAGTTAAGGAATGGTTGAGAAACCATCAAAATTTTCGCAAGTCTGATACTCGAAACCAATAACTATAATGGCTTAGGGGAAAACTACACATACCATTGTAATCGGGCGAGTTTCAACTTTCAGATGCAACAGGAATTTCTGAAGTTCGTCAATCCGTTCGCGAGATATGGGAGAATATTTATAATTTCTATTATAAATCATTTGATCTATAGTTAAATTTGACACTAATACTCTAAATACATATTTAGTGAATTTTTTAATTTCTTTAGCCTCCAGAAGAATTTTATTTATACTATTTACTATATATAATAATTTACACAGAATTGGAAATAAATCTAATTATTTATTTATAATAATAATTTTTTTTTCACTTATCTTAAAAATTGGGACGTACTCTTTAAATGTTCGATTCATTTCTTTAATTTATTCATTAAATTGAATTAATCTATTCTTTATAATAACTTTAATAAAATTAGTCCCTATAATTATTATAGAACTCCTATTAAAATTTAATAATGAAATTTATTTTATTTGCCTAATTAATGTAATTATTGCCCCTATCATTTGCTTAAATAAAAAATCAATCAAAATAATTATAGGGTATTCATCTGTTATACAAACATCTATTATAGTTATGTTATTAATAATTAACAAAGATACATTTTTAACATATTTCATTTTATATTCAATAATTTCTTCAAATTTAATTTTTATATTTAAAATAATAAAGATTAATTCTTCTTCCTAATTTAATATATTAACCTCTAATAAAAGAAAAATTATTTTATACTCAATAATTATTATGTACACAAATTTCCCACGTATAGCTCTCTTTATACTGAAATGAATCGTCCTAGAAACATTAATAAATTCAAGAATAAAATTTATACTTTTAATAATTGTATATCTTTTTATAAGATTAATTACATCATGAAATTATTTAAATATATCCTTCTTATATTTTTTCCCTTCAATTAAATAAAATATATATAATTAAATTAACCTTAATTTTCTAAACTATTATCTATTTATAACTTTTTTAATATTTATATTTATATTTATGATCTACTGGTTATATTAATTTTTAGCATAATTAATATATGTATTCAACAAATCACAAAAATTTTGGGATATTATATTTCATATCAGCTATATGATCTGGTATAATTGGTTCTTCTTTAAGGATACTAATTCGAATAGAATTAAATAAGCCAGGAACTTGAATTAATATCGACCAAATTTATAACTCAATTGTAACATCACATGCCATTGTAATAATTTTTTTTATAGTTTTACCATTTATAATCGGAGGATTCGGAAACTGAATAATTCCCTTAATAATTGGATCCCCTGATACAGCATTTCCCCGAATAAATAATATAAGATTGTGACTAATCACCCCTTCATTATTACTTTTAATTCTTACAACACTATTATTCCCAGGCTCGGGAACTGGATGAACAATCTACCCTCCTTTGTCATCAAATCTTTATCAACCATCTTCATCTATAGACTTAACAATTTTTTCTTTGCATATTGCAGGTATCTCTTCAATTATAGGATCAATTAATTTTATTGTTACAATTCTTAAAATAAAAAATAATGCTTTAAAATTCGATCAAATATCCTTACTTGCTTGGTCAGTATTAATTACTACAATTTTGCTTCTTCTCTCACTACCTGTATTAGCCGGAGCTATTACTATGTTATTAACAGACCGAAATTTAAATACTTCATTCTTTGATCCTACTGGGGGAGGGGACCCAATTTTATTTCAACATTTATTTTGATTTTTTGAGCATCCTGAAGTCTATATTTTAATTTTACCCGGGTTTGGATTAATCTCCCATATCATTTTCAATGAAAGAGGGAAAAAGGAAACTTTTGGGAACCTAGGGATAGTTTATGCAATACTCGGAATTGGATTTCTAGGATTTATTGTGTGAGCACATCACATATTCACAGTAGGCTTAGATGTAGACACACGAGCTTATTTCACTTCGGCAACTATAATCATTGCAATTCCCACAGGAATCAAAGTATTTAGATGACTAGCTACGTACTACGGGTCAAAACTTATTATTAATCCTTCTATTATTTGATAATTTGGCTTTATTTTTTTATTTGCAATAGGAGGATTAACAGGAATTATATTATCAAACTCATCTATTGATATTATACTACATGATACATACTATGTTGTCTCTCATTTCCACTATGTACTGTCAATAGGAGCAGTATTTTCTATTATTGCTTCATTAATTCATTGATTCCCTTTATTCACAGGATTTACCCTAAATCAATTTTATCTTAAAACTCAATTTTATATAATATTTATTGGGGTAAATATAACTTTTTTCCTTCAGCATTTTTTCGGAATGATAGGAATACCTCGACGTTATTCAGATTACCCGGATTCCTACTACTGTGAAAATTTATTATCATCTATTGGCTCAATAATTTCATTCAAAAGAATAATTTTACTCTTGTTTATTATATTGGAGAGATTTATAACTAAACGTCTAGCTATATTTAAATTTAATCAATCATCACTAGAATGACCCCAAAACTTTTCCCCAAAAGACCACTCATTCCTCTCTATTCCTCTAATTATAAAAACAAATCTTAATATGGCAGATTAGTGCATGAATTTAAGATTCATTTATAAAATTTAATATTTTTATTGAAAATGTCCCATTGAAAAGTAATTAATTTCCAAGACCCCAATTCGCCATATGCCTATAATTTAAATCTTTTTCACAACTTCACAATAATTATAATAATTATAATCTCTTCATTAACTCTAATAATTATATTAGATATTTTTACTAATAAATTTATCAATCGATTTTTACTTAAAAATCATCATATTGAAATTGTATGAACTTTACTCCCAATAATAATTTTAGGAGTAATTGCACTTCCTTCTTTAAAAACCCTATATTTTATTGATGAACTATGAATACCCGTATACTTAACAATCAAATCAATTGGGCACCAATGATATTGATCCTATGAATACCCAGAATTTAATAATTTAAATTTTGACTCCTATATAGATAAAGATTTAAATAATATTTACATTTTTCGTCTCCTAGACGTAGATAATCGAATAATTATTCCATCTAATACACTAATTCGAATATTAACAACATCAAACGACGTAATTCACTCTTGAACTGTTCCGTCTTTAGGCTTAAAAATAGACTCAGTACCAGGGCGAATTAACCAAATAAATTTAATTACTAATCGACCTGGAGTATTTTTCGGACAATGTTCTGAAATCTGCGGAGCTAATCACAGATTTATGCCAATTGTTGTGGAAAGAACTAATTATTCAAACTTTATTAATTGAATTAACGACCAAAATTAAATTTTAACCTACTCACATAATATTTAATTAAATCAAATCATTAGATGTCTGACAAAAGAATTGATTTTTTAAACCAAATTATAGTAATAAATTACTTCACTTTTCATTTTAAAACTCTAAGAATCATCTCTTTACATCGAAGCTCGATCAAAATTAATTTCTATAAGTTCTTAATCATTTGTAATGCATCAATAAGATGAACATTGTTCGATTAATATTGGGAACATGCATGAATGTTAGTAAAACTCGCGGAAATGAATAAACATTCACCGAAACTATTCGCCTTCGCACATTTTGCAATATCATGATGTTTATTTATCATAATTATTAACAATTGTCGTAGTACCATAGTTTAAATAATTATTAACAATGCCCTAGTATAAATAAAGGCTTAAAATATCATTTCATCGAAATATTCATTGCTCGCGATGGAATTTTTCGTTGAGATCAAACTGACATTCTCAAGGTTACACGTATCGATGACCGATTCACAAGCGTCCATCGCTATGATTGTTGCATCTAGAAAAGCGATTAATTGAATTTCAGCGCTTTTAAATAAAAAATGCAACTACTACGCGTATTGTGTAAATTATAAGAATTAAGCAAATGTTAAATTGATGTATTTAACAAACAATTGTTACTTTCCCTGCTATAAAACTTTACGAAACACGTTTTACTTTGAATCTCGATCCAAATTAATTTCTACGAGGTACTTAATCATTTTCAATGCATAAATAGGATGCACATTGTTCGATTAAAATTGGGAACATACATAAATGTTAGTAACAATGGCGGAAATGAACAAACATTCACCGAAACCGTTCGCCTTCGCAGATTTCGCAATATCTTGACGTTTATTTATCATAATAATTAACAACCGTCGTTGGACCGTAGATTAAACAATTTTTCACAATGTTCCGGTATAAGTAATGGCTATAAAGCCATCAATTTCTTGAAGTATTTGGTTAGATCGAACAAATACAATCGAAGAAACCGTGCGATAAAATAAATGAATATTTCGCTACATATCGGAATTATAGTTTGTATGTATGCAAATATATTCTGAACCCGCAATTACAAATCCCTGTAACGTGGTAATTACATGGGTTGCCATCTATTGGAGAAAGGGTTAAACTACACTTAAGGGGTGAAAACACCTGGCGGAGAAACGCTCAAGTTTGTCGAGGAATTGTTGTAATTTCCACAAATAGATGGCGCGACAAGTACAATTTACCGACATTAGAGATAAGTATTTCCATTTGTATGATATTCGCTACCGTGCGATAAAATAAATAACTACTTTTGTACAAACTTTTGTATGTTTCATCTTTCGAATAAATGTAAAATTAAACCTTCCACGGTAAATTTTATTCTTGAATTTATTAATGTTTCTAGGACGATTTATTTCAGTATAAAGAGTGCTATATGTGGGAAATTTGTGTACATAATAATTATTGAGTATAAAATAATTTTTCTTCTATTAGACGTTAATATATTAAATAAGGAAGAAGAGTTCATCTTTATTATTTTAAATATAAAAAAATTAAAATTAAATAAATTATTGAATATAAAATGAAATATGTTAAACATGTATTATTGTTAATTATTAATAAAATAACTATAATAGATGTTTGTATAACAGATGAATATCCTATAATTATTATGATTGATTTTTTTGTTTAAGCAAATGATAGGGGCAATAATTACATTAATTAGGCAAATAAAATAAATTTCATTATTAAATTTTGATATGAGTTCTATAATAATTATAGGGATTAATTTGATTAAAGTTATTATAAAGAATAGATTAATTCAATTTAATGAATAAATTAAAGAAATGAATCGAACATTTAAAGAGAACATCCCAATTTTTAAGATAAGGGAAAAAAAAATAATTATTATAAATAAATAATTAGATTTATTTCCGATTGTGTGTAAATTATTATATATAGAAAATAGTATAAATAAAATTCTTCTGGAGGCTAAAGAGACTAAAAAATATATTAAATATGTATTTAGAGTATTAGTGTCTAATTTAACTACAGATCAAACGATTTATAATAGAAATTATAAATATTATAATCATATAATCGAAACGGAGAAACGGAGAAACGGAGAAACGAAGAAACGATGAAACGAAGGAAGAAACGAAGAAACGGAGAAATAAATGGAGAAACGAAGAAGTAAACGTAGAAACGAAGAAAGAAACGGAGAAACGAGGAAAGAAACTGAGAAACGAAGAAAGAAACGGAGAAACGAACAAAGAAACGGAGAAACGAAGAAAGAAACCGAGAAACGGAGAAATATATAGAGAAACGAAGAAATAAACGGAGAAACGAAGAAACAAACGGAGAAACGAAGAAAGACACGGAGAAATGAAGAAAGAAACGGAGAAACGAAGAAATAAACGGAGAAACGAAGAAACAAACGGAGAAACGAAGAAAGACACGGAGAAATGAAGAAAGAAACGGAGAAATGAAGAAAGAAACGGAGAAACGAAGAAAGAAACGGAGAAACGAAGTAAGAAACGGAGAAATAATTGGAGAAACGAAGAAATATCCCGATAAACGGGAAAAGAAACGGAGAAACGAACAAAGAAGCGGAGAAACGAAGAAAGAAACGCAGATACGAAGAAAGAAACGGAGGAACGGAGAAATAAATGGAGAAACGAAGAAAGAAACGGAGAAACGAAGAAAGAAACGGAGAAATGAAGAAAGTAACGGAGAAACGAAGAAAGAAACGGAGAAACGAAGAAAGAAAGGGAGAAACGAAGAAAGAAACGAAGAAATAATTGGAGAAACGAAGAAATAAACCGAGAAACGTGAAAAGAAACGGAGAAACGAACAAAGAAACGGAGAAACGAAGAAAGAAACGGAGAAACGGAGAAATAAATGGAGAAACGAAGAAATAAACGGAGAAACGAAGAATGAAACGAAGAAACGAAGAAAGAAACGGAGAAGCGAACAAAGAAACGGAGAAACGAAGATAGAAACGGAGAAACGAACAATGAAACGCAGAAACGAAGAATGAAACGGAGAAACGAAGAAATGAACAGAGAAATGAAGAAAGAAACGGAGAAACAAAGAAAGAAACGGAGAAACGAACAAAGAAACGGAGGAACGAAGAAAGAAACGGAGAAACGAAGAATGAAACGGAGAAACGAAGAAAGAAACGGAGAAATAAATGGAGAAACGAAGATATAAACGGAGAAACGAAGAAAGAAACGGAGAAACGAAGAAAGAAACGGCGAAACGAAGAAACAAACGGAGAAATGACGAAAGAAACGGAGAAACAAAGAAAGAAACGGAGAAACGGCGAAAGAAACGGAGAAACGAACAAAGAAACGGAGAAACGAAAAAAGAAACGGAGAAACGAACAAAGAAACGGAGAAACGGAGAAACAAATGAAGAAACGAAGACATATACGGAGAAACGAAGAAAGAAACGGAGAAATAAATGGAGAAACGAAGAAATAAACGGAGAAACGAAGAAAGAAACGGAGAAACGAACAAAGAAACGGAGAAACGAAGAAAGAAACGGAGAAACGATGAAAGAAACGGAGAAACGAACAAAGAAACGGAGAAACGAAGAAAGAAACGGAGAAACGAAGAGAGAAACGGAGAAACGAAGAGAGAAACGGAGAAACGAAGGAAGAAACGTAGAAACGAAGAAAGAAACGAAGAAACGGAGAAAGAAACGGAGAATCGGAGAAATAAATGGAGGCACGAAGAAATAAACCGAGAAACGGAGAAAGAAACGGAGAAACGATCAACGAAACGGAGAAACAGAGAAAGAAACGGAGAAACGAAGAGAGAAGCGGAGAAACGAAGGAAGAAACGGAGTAACGAAGAAAGAAACGAAGAAACGAAGAAAGAAACGGAGAATCGGAGAAATAAATGGTGGAACGAAGAAGTAAACCGAGAAACGGAGAAAGAAACGGAGAAATGACCAATGAAACGCAGAAACGAACAAAGAAACGGAGAAACGGAGAAGTAAATGGAGAGACGAGGAAATAAACGGAGAAACGAAGAAAGAAACGGAGAAACGAAGAAAGAAACGGAGAAACGAAGAAAGAAACGAAGAAACGGAGAAATAAATGGAGAAACGAAGAAGTAAACGTAGAAACGAAGAAAGAAACGGAGAAACGAGGAAAGAAACTGAGAAACGAAGAAAGAAACGGAGAAACGAAGAAAGAAATGAAGAAACCAAGAAAGAAACGGAGAATCGTAGAAATAAATGGAGAAACGAAGGAATAACCCGAGAAACGGAGAGAGAAACGGAGAAACGAAGAAAGAAACGGAGTAACGAAGAAAGAAACGGAGAAACGAACAAAGAAAGGGAGAAACGAACAAAGAAACGGAGAAACGAAGAAAGAAAAGAAGAAACGAACAAAGAAACGGAGAAACGAACAATGAAACGGAGAAACGAACAAAGAAACCGAGAAACGGAGAAATAAATAGAGAAACGAAGAAATAAACGGAGAAACGAAGAAAGAAACGGAGAAACGAAGAAAGAAACGGAGAAACGAAGAAGGAAACGGAGAAATGAAGAAAGAAACGGAGAATCGAAGAAAGAAACGGAGAAACGGAGAAACGAAGAAATAACCCGAGAAACGGAGAAAGAAACGCAGAAACGAACAAAGAAGCGGAGAAAAGAAGAAAGAATCGTAGACACGAACAAAGAAACGGAGAAGCGGACAAAGAAACGGAGAAACGAAGAAAGAAACGGAGGAACGGAGAAATAAGTGGAGAAACGGAGAAAGAAACGGAGAAACGAAGAAAGAAACGGAGAAACGAAGAAAGTAACGGAGAAACGAAGAAAGAAACGGAGAAACGAAGAAAGAAACGGAGAAACGAATAAAGAAACGGAGAAATAATTGGAGAAACGAAGAAATAAACCGAGAAACGGGAAAAGAAACGGAGAAACGAACAAAGAAACGGAGAAACGAAGAAAGAAACGGAGAAACGGAGAAATAAATGCAGAAACGAAGAAATAAACGGAGAAACGAAGAAAGAAACGGAGAAACGAAGAAAGAAACGGAGAAACGAAGAAGGAAAGGGAGAAACGAAGAAAGAAACGGAGAAACGAAGAAAGAAACGGAGCACCGAAGAAAGAAACGCAGAAACGAAGAAAGAAACGGAGAAACGAAGTCAGAAACGGAATAAACGAACAAAGAAACGTAGAAACGAACAAAGAAATGGAGAAACGAAAAAAGAAACGGGGAAATAAATGGAGAAAAGAAGAAATAAATGGAGAAATGAACAAGGAAACGGAGAAACGGAGAAAGAAACGGAGAAACGAAGAAAGAAACGGAGAAACGGAGAAACGAAGAAATAACCCGAGAAACGGAGAAAGAAACGCAGAAACGAACAAAGAAGCGGAGAAAAGAAGAAAGAATCGTAGACACGAACAAAGAAACGGAGAATCGGAGCAGGAACGGAGTATCGATGAGAGAAATGAAGAAACGAAGAAAGAAACGGAGAATCGGTGAAATAAATGGAGAAACGAAGGAATAAACCAACAAACGGAGAAACGGAGAAAGAAACGGAGAAACGAAGAAAGAAACGAAGAAAGAAACGAAGCAACGAAGAAGGAAACGGAGAATCGGAGAAATAAATGGAGAAACGAAGGAATAAACCGAGAAACGGAGGGAGTAATGCAGAAACGAACAAAGAAACGGAGAAACGAACAAAGAAATGGAGAAACGAAGAAAGAAAAGAAGAAACGAACAAAGAAACGGAGAAACGAACAAAGAAACGGAGAAACGAAGAAAGAAACCGAGAAACGGAGAAATATATAGAGAAACGAAGAAATAAACGGAGAAACGAAGAAACAAACGGAGAAACGAAGAAAGACACGGAGAAATGAAGAAAGAAACGGAGAAATGAAGAAAGAAACGGAGAAACGAAGAAAGAAACGGAGAAACGAAGTAAGAAACGGAGAAATAATTGGAGAAACGAAGAAATATCCCGATAAACGGGAAAAGAAACGGAGAAACGAACAAAGAAGCGGAGAAACGAAGAAAGAAACGCAGATACGAAGAAAGAAACGGAGGAACGGAGAAATAAATGGAGAAACGAAGAAAGAAACGGAGAAACGAAGAAAGAAACGGAGAAATGAAGAAAGTAACGGAGAAACGAAGAAAGAAACGGAGAAACGAAGAAAGAAACGGAGAAACGAAGAAAGAAACGAAGAAATAATTGGAGAAACGAAGAAATAAACCGAGAAACGTGAAAAGAAACGGAGAAACGAACAAAGAAACGGAGAAACGAAGAAAGAAACGGAGAAACGGAGAAATAAATGGAGAAACGAAGAAATAAACGGAGAAACGAAGAATGAAACGAAGAAACGAAGAAAGAAACGGAGAAGCGAACAAAGAAACGGAGAAACGAAGATAGAAACGGAGAAACGAACAATGAAACGCAGAAACGAAGAATGAAACGGAGAAACGAAGAAATGAACAGAGAAATGAAGAAAGAAACGGAGAAACAAAGAAAGAAACGGAGAAACGAACAAAGAAACGGAGGAACGAAGAAAGAAACGGAGAAACGAAGAATGAAACGGAGAAACGAAGAAAGAAACGGAGAAATAAATGGAGAAACGAAGATATAAACGGAGAAACGAAGAAAGAAACGGAGAAACGAAGAAAGAAACGGCGAAACGAAGAAACAAACGGAGAAATGACGAAAGAAACGGAGAAACAAAGAAAGAAACGGAGAAACGGCGAAAGAAACGGAGAAACGAACAAAGAAACGGAGAAACGAAAAAAGAAACGGAGAAACGAACAAAGAAACGGAGAAACGGAGAAACAAATGAAGAAACGAAGACATATACGGAGAAACGAAGAAAGAAACGGAGAAATAAATGGAGAAACGAAGAAATAAACGGAGAAACGAAGAAAGAAACGGAGAAACGAAGAAAGAAACGGAGAAACGAAGAAAGAAACGGAGAAGCGAACAAAGAAACGGAGAAATGAAGAAAGAAACGGAGAAACGAAGAAAGAAACGGAGAAACGAAGAATGAAACGGAGAAACGAAGAAAGAAACGGAGAAGCGAACAAAGAAACGGAGAAATGAAGAAAGAAACGGAGAAACGAAGAAGGAAACGGAGAAATGAAGAAAGAAACGGAGAATCGAAGAAAGAAACGGAGAAACGATGAAAGAAACGGAGAAACGAACAAAGAAACGGAGAAACGAAGAAAGAAACGGAGAAACGAAGAGAGAAACGGAGAAACGAAGAAGGAAACGGAGAAACGAAGAAAGAAACGGAGAAACGAAGAAAGAAACGGAGAAACGATGAAAGAAACGGAGAAACGAACAAAGAAACGGAGAAACGAAGAAAGAAACGGAGAAACGAAGAGAGAAACGGAGAAACGAAGAGAGAAACGGAGAAACGAAGGAAGAAACGTAGAAACGAAGAAAGAAACGAAGAAACGGAGAAAGAAACGGAGAATCGGAGAAATAAATGGAGGCACGAAGAAATAAACCGAGAAACGGAGAAAGAAACGGAGAAACGATCAACGAAACGGAGAAACAGAGAAAGAAACGGAGAAACGAAGAGAGAAGCGGAGAAACGAAGGAAGAAACGGAGTAACGAAGAAAGAAACGAAGAAACGAAGAAAGAAACGGAGAATCGGAGAAATAAATGGTGGAACGAAGAAGTAAACCGAGAAACGGAGAAAGAAACGGAGAAATGACCAATGAAACGCAGAAACGAACAAAGAAACGGAGAAACGGAGAAGTAAATGGAGAGACGAGGAAATAAACGGAGAAACGAAGAAAGAAACGGAGAAACGAAGAAAGAAACGGAGAAACGAAGAAAGAAACGAAGAAACGGAGAAATAAATGGAGAAACGAAGAAGTAAACGTAGAAACGAAGAAAGAAACGGAGAAACGAGGAAAGAAACTGAGAAACGAAGAAAGAAACGGAGAAACGAAGAAAGAAATGAAGAAACCAAGAAAGAAACGGAGAATCGTAGAAATAAATGGAGAAACGAAGGAATAACCCGAGAAACGGAGAGAGAAACGGAGAAACGAAGAAAGAAACGGAGAAACGAAGAAAGAAACGGAGAAACGAACAAAGAAAGGGAGAAACGAACAAAGAAACGGAGAAACGAAGAAAGAAAAGAAGAAACGAACAAAGAAACGGAGAAACGAACAATGAAACGGAGAAACGAACAAAGAAACCGAGAAACGGAGAAATAAATAGAGAAACGAAGAAATAAACGGAGAAACGAAGAAAGAAACGGAGAAACGAAGAAAGAAACGGAGAAACGAAGAAGGAAACGGAGAAATGAAGAAAGAAACGGAGAATCGAAGAAAGAAACGGAGAAACGGAGAAACGAAGAAATAACCCGAGAAACGGAGAAAGAAACGCAGAAACGAACAAAGAAGCGGAGAAAAGAAGAAAGAATCGTAGACACGAACAAAGAAACGGAGAAGCGGACAAAGAAACGGAGAAACGAAGAAAGAAACGGAGGAACGGAGAAATAAGTGGAGAAACGGAGAAAGAAACGGAGAAACGAAGAAAGAAACGGAGAAACGAAGAAAGTAACGGAGAAACGAAGAAAGAAACGGAGAAACGAAGAAAGAAACGGAGAAACGAATAAAGAAACGGAGAAATAATTGGAGAAACGAAGAAATAAACCGAGAAACGGGAAAAGAAACGGAGAAACGAACAAAGAAACGGAGAAACGAAGAAAGAAACGGAGAAACGGAGAAATAAATGGAGAAACGAAGAAATAAACGGAGAAACGAAGAAAGAAACGGAGAAACGAAGAAAGAAACGGAGAAACGAAGAAGGAAAGGGAGAAACGAAGAAAGAAACGGAGAAACGAAGAAAGAAACGGAGCACCGAAGAAAGAAACGCAGAAACGAAGAAAGAAACGGAGAAACGAAGTCAGAAACGGAATAAACGAACAAAGAAACGGAGAAACGAACAAAGAAATGGAGAAACGAAAAAAGAAACGGGGAAATAAATGGAGAAAAGAAGAAATAAATGGAGAAATGAACAAGGAAACGGAGAAACGGAGAAAGAAACGGAGAAACGAAGAAAGAAACGAAGAAAGAAACGAAGCAACGAAGAAAGAAACGGAGAATCGGAGAAATAAATGGAGAAACGAAGGAATAAACCGAGAAACGGAGGGAGTAATGCAGAAACGAACAAAGAAACGGAGAAACGAACAAAGAAATGGAGAAACGAAGAAAGAAAAGAAGAAACGAACAAAGAAATGGAGAAACGAACAAAGAAACTGAGAAACGAAGAAAGAAACCGAGAAACGGAGAAATATATAGAGAAACGAAGAAATAAACGGAGAAACGAAGAAAGAAACGGAGAAACGAAGAAAGACACGGAGAAATGAAGAAAGAAACGGAGAAATGAAGAAAGAAACGGAGAAACGAAGAAAGAAACGGAGAAACGAAGTAAGAAACGGAGAAATAATTGGAGAAACGAAGAAATATCCCGATAAACGGGAAAAGAAACGGAGAAACGAACAAAGAAGCGGAGAAACGAAGAAAGAAACGCAGATACGAAGAAAGAAACGGAGGAACGGGGAAATAAATGGAGAAACGAAGAAAGAAACGGAGAAACGAAGAAAGAAACGGAGAAATGAAGAAAGTAACGGAGAAACGAAGAAAGAAACGGAGAAACGAAGAAAGAAACGGAGAAACGAAGAAAGAAACGGAGAAATAATTGGAGAAACGAAGAAATAAACCGAGAAACGGGAAAAGAAACGGAGAAACGAACAAAGAAACGGAGAAACGAAGAAAGAAACGGAGAAACGGAGAAATAAATGGAGAATCGAAGAAATAAACGGAGAAACGAAGAATGAAACGAAGAAACGAAGAAAGAAACGGAGAAGCGAAGAAAGAAACGGAGAAACGAAGATAGAAACGGAGAAACGAACAATGAAACGCAGAAACGAAGAATGAAACGGAGAAACGAAGAAATGAACGGAGAAATGAAGAAAGAAACGGAGAAACAAAGAAAGAAACGGAGAAACGAACAAAGAAACGGAGGAACGAAGAAAGAAACGGAGAAACGAAGAATGAAACGGAGAAACGAAGAAAGAAACGGAGAAATAAATGGAGAAACGAAGATATAAACGGAGAAACGAAGAAAGAAACGGAGAAACGAAGAAAGAAACGGCGAAACGAAGAAATAAACGGAGAAATGACGAATGAAACGGAGAAACAAAGAAAGAAACGGAGAAACGATGAAAGAAACGGAGAAACGAACAAAGAAACGGAGAAACGAAGAAAGAAACGGAGAAACGAAGAGAGAAACGGAGAAACGAAGAAAGAAACGGAGAAACGAAGAAAGAAACGGAGAAACGAAGAAAGAAACGGAGAAACGATGAAAGAAACGGAGAAACGAACAAAGAAACGGAGAAACGAAGAAAGAAACGGAGAAACGAAGAGAGAAACGGAGAAACGAAGAGAGAAACGGAGAAACGAAGGAAGAAACGGAGAAACGAAGAAAGAAACGAAGAAACGGAGAAAGAAGCGGAGAATCGGAGAAATAAATGGAGGCACGAAGAAATAAACCGAGAAACGGAGAAAGAAACGGAGAAACGATCAACGAAACGGAGAAACAGAGAAAGAAACGGAGAAACGAAGAGAGAAGCGGAGAAACGAAGGAAGAAACGGAGTAACGAAGAAAGAAACGAAGAAACGAAGAAAGAAACGGAGAATCGGAGAAATAAATGGTGGAACGAAGAAGTAAACCGAGAAACGGAGAAAGAAACGGAGAAATGACCAATGAAACGCAGAAACGAACAAAGAAACGGAGAAACGGTGAAGTAAATGGAGAGACGAGGAAATAAACGGAGAAACGAAGAAAGAAACGGAGAAACGAAGAAAGAAACGGAGAAACGAAGAAAGAAACGAAGAAACGGAGAAATAAATGGAGAAACGAAGAAGTAAACGTAGAAACGAAGAAAGAAACGGAGAAACGAGGAAAGAAACTGAGAAACGAAGAAAGAAACGGAGAAACGAAGAAAGAAACGAAGAAACCAAGAAAGAAACGGAGAATCGTAGAAATAAATGGAGAAACGAAGGAATAACCCGAGAAACGGAGAGAGAAACGGAGAAACGAAGAAAGAAACGAAGCAACGAAGAAAGAAACGGAGAATCGGAGAAATAAATGGAGAAACGAAGGAATAAACCGAGAAACGGAGGGAGTAATGCAGAAACGAACAAAGAAACGGAGAAACGAACAAAGAAATGGAGAAACGAAGAAAGAAAAGAAGAAACGAACAAAGAAATGGAGAAACGAACAAAGAAACTGAGAAACGAAGAAAGAAACCGAGAAACGGAGAAATATATAGAGAAACGAAGAAATAAACGGAGAAACGAAGAAAGAAACGGAGAAACGAAGAAAGACACGGAGAAATGAAGAAAGAAACGGAGAAATGAAGAAAGAAACGGAGAAACGATGAAAGAAACGGAGAAACGAAGTAAGAAACGGAGAAATAATTGGAGAAACGAAGAAATATCCCGATAAACGGGAAAAGAAACGGAGAAACGAACAAAGAAGCGGAGAAACGAAGAAAGAAACGCAGATACGAAGAAAGAAACGGAGGAACGGGGAAATAAATGGAGAAACGAAGAAAGAAACGGAGAAACGAAGAAAGAAACGGAGAAATGAAGAAAGTAACGGAGAAACGAAGAAAGAAACGGAGAAACGAAGAAAGAAACGGAGAAACGAAGAAAGAAACGGAGAAATAATTGGAGAAACGAAGAAATAAACCGAGAAACGGGAAAAGAAACGGAGAAACGAACAAAGAAACGGAGAAACGAAGAAAGAAACGGAGAAACGGAGAAATAAATGGAGAATCGAAGAAATAAACGGAGAAACGAAGAATGAAACGAAGAAACGAAGAAAGAAACGGAGAAGCGAAGAAAGAAACGGAGAAACGAAGATAGAAACGGAGAAACGAACAATGAAACGCAGAAACGAAGAATGAAACGGAGAAACGAAGAAATGAACGGAGAAATGAAGAAAGAAACGGAGAAACAAAGAAAGAAACGGAGAAACGAACAAAGAAACGGAGGAACGAAGAAAGAAACGGAGAAACGAAGAATGAAACGGAGAAACGAAGAAAGAAACGGAGAAATAAATGGAGAAACGAAGATATAAACGGAGAAACGAAGAAAGAAACGGAGAAACGAAGAAAGAAACGGCGAAACGAAGAAATAAACGGAGAAATGACGAATGAAACGGAGAAACAAAGAAAGAAACGGAGAAACGATGAAAGAAACGGAGAAACGAACAAAGAAACGGAGAAACGAAGAAAGAAACGGAGAAACGAAGAGAGAAACGGAGAAACGAAGAAAGAAACGGAGAAACGAAGAAAGAAACGGAGAAACGAAGAAAGAAACGGAGAAACGATGAAAGAAACGGAGAAACGAACAAAGAAACGGAGAAACGAAGAAAGAAACGGAGAAACGAAGAGAGAAACGGAGAAACGAAGAGAGAAACGGAGAAACGAAGGAAGAAACGGAGAAACGAAGAAAGAAACGAAGAAACGGAGAAAGAAGCGGAGAATCGGAGAAATAAATGGAGGCACGAAGAAATAAACCGAGAAACGGAGAAAGAAACGGAGAAACGAAGAGAGAAACGATGAAACGCAGAAAGAAACGGAGAATCGGAGATATAAATGGAGAAACGAAGGAATAAACCGACAAACGGAGAAATGGAGAAACGATGAAACGAAGGAAGAAACGGAGCAACGAAGAAAGAAACGTAGAAAGAAACACAGAATCGGAGAAATAAATGGAGAAACGAAGAAATAAACCGAGAATCGGAGAAAGAAACGGAGAAACGAAGAAAGAAACGAAGAAACGAAGAAAGAAACGGAGTAACGATGAAAGAAACGAAGAAACGAAGAAAGAAACGGAGAATCGGAGAAATAAATGGAGAAACGAAGGAATAAACCGAGAAACGGAGAAACGGTGAAACGATGAAACGAAGGAAGAAACGGAGAAACGAAGAAAGAAACGGAGAAACGAACAAAGAAAGGGAGAAACGAACAAAGAAACGGAGAAACGAAGAAAGAAAAGAAGAAACGAACAAAGAAACGGAGAAACGAACAATGAAACGGAGAAACGAACAAAGAAACCGAGAAACGGAGAAATAAATAGAGAAACGAAGAAATAAACGGAGAAACGAAGAAAGAAAAGGAGAAACGAAGAAAGAAATGGAGAAACGAAGAAGGAAACGGAGAAATGAAGAAAGAAACGGAGAATCGAAGAAAGAAACGGAGAAACGGAGAAACGAAGAAATAACCCGAGAAACGGAGAAAGAAACGCAGAAACGAACAAAGAAGCGGAGAAAAGAAGAAAGAATCGTAGACACGAACAAAGAAACGGAGAAGCGAACAAAGAAACGGAGAAACGAAGAAAGAAACGGAGGAACGGAGAAATAAATGGAGAAACGGAGAAAGAAACGGAGAAACGAAGAAAGAAACGGAGAAACGAAGAATGTAACGGAGAAACGAAGAAAGAAACGGAGAAACGAAGAAAGAAACGGAGAAACGAAGAAAGAAACGGAGAAATAATTGGAGAAACGAAGAAATAAACCGAGAAACGGGAAAAGAAACGGAGAAACGAACAAAGAAACGGAGAAACGAAGAAAGAAACGGAGAAACGGAGAAATAAATGGAGGAACGAAGAAATAAACGGAGAAACGAAGAAAGAAACGGAGAAACGAAGAAAGAAACGGAGAAACGAAGAAGGAAAGGGAGAAACGAAGAAAGAAACGGAGAAACGAAGAAAGAAACGGAGCACCGAAGAAAGAAACGCAGAAACGAAGAAAGAAACGGAGAAACGAAGTCAGAAACGGAAAAAACGAACAAAGAAACGGAGAAACGAACAAAGAAATGGAGAAACGAAAAAAGAAACGGGGAAATAAATGGAGAAAAGAAGAAATAAATGGAGAAATGAACAAGGAAACGGAGAAACGGAGAAAGAAACGGAGAAACGTAGAAAGAAACGAAGAAAGAAACGAAGCAACGAAGAAAGAAACGGAGAATCGGAGAAATAAATGGAGAAACGAAGGAATAAACCGAGAAACGGAGGGAGTAATGCAGAAACGAACAAAGAAGCGGAGAAACGAACAAAGAAATGGAGAAACGAAGAAAGAAAAGAAGAAACGGAGAAATATATAGAGAAACGAAGAAATAAACGGAGAAACGAAGAAAGAAACGGAGAAACGAAGAAAGACACGGAGAATTGAAGAAAGAAACGGAGAAATGAAGAAAGAAACGGAGAAACGAAGAAAGAAACGGAGAAACGAAGTAAGAAACGGAGAAATAATTGGAGAAACGAAGAAATATCCCGATAAACGGGAAAAGAAACGGAGAAACGAACAAAGAAGCGGAGAAACGAAGAAAGAAACGCAGATACGAAGAAAGAAACGGAGGAACGGAGAAATAAATGGAGAAACGAAGAAAGAAACGGAGAAACGAAGAAAGAAACGGAGAAATGAAGAAAGTAACGGAGAAACGAAGAAAGAAACGGAGAAACGAAGAAAGAAACGGAGAAACGAAGAAAGAAACGGAGAAATAATTGGAGAAACGAAGAAATAAACCGAGAAACGTGAAAAGAAACGGAGAAACGAACAAAGAAACGGAGAAACGAAGAAAGAAACGCAGAAACGGAGAAATAAATGGAGAAACGAAGAAATAAACGGAGAAACGAAGAATGAAACGAAGAAACGAAGAAAGAAACGGAGAAGCGAACAAAGAAACGGAGAAAAGAAGATAGAAACGGAGAAACGGACAATGAAACGCAGAATCGAAGAATGAAACGGAGAAACGAAGAAATGAACGGAGAAATGAAGAAAGAAACGGAGAAACAAAGAAAGAAACGGAGAAACGAACAAAGAAACGGAGGAACGAAGAAAGAAACGGAGAAACGAAGAATGAAACGGAGAAACGAAGAAAGAAACGGAGAAATAAATGGAGAAACGAAGATATAAACGGAGAAACGAAGAAAGAAACGGAGAAACAAAGAAAGAAACGGCGAAACGAAGAAATAAACGGAGAAATGACGAAAGAAACGGAGAAACAAAGAAAGAAACGGAGAAACGAAGAAAGAAACGGAGAAACGAACAAAGAAACGGAGAAACGAACAAAGAAACGGAGAAACGAACAAAGAAACGGAGAAACGGAGAAATAAATGAAGAAACGAAGACATATACGGAGAAACGAAGAAAGAAACGGAGAAATAAATGGAGAAACGAAGAAATAAACGGAGAAACGAAGAAAGAAACGGAGAAACGAAGAAAGAAACGGAGAAACGAAGAAAGAAACGGAGAAACGATGAAAGAAACGGAGAAACGAACAAAGAAACGGAGAAACGAAGAAAGAAACGGAGAAACGAAGAGAGAAACGGAGAAACGAAGAAAGAAACGGAGAAATAAATGGAGAAACGAAGAAATAAACCGAGAAACGGAAAAAGAAACGGGGAAACGAACAAAGAAACGGAGAAACGAAGAAAGAAAGGGAGAAACGAAGTAAGAAACGGAGAAATAATTGGAGAAACGAAGAAATAAACCGAGAAAAGAAGAAAGAAGCGGAGAAACGAAGAAAGAAACGGAGAATCGTAGAAAGAAACGGAGAAACGAGGAAAGAAACGGAGAAACGAAGAAAGAAACGGAGAAGCGAACAAAGAAACGGAGAAACGATGAAAGAAACGGAGAAACGAAGAAAGAAACGGAGAAACGAAGAAAGAAACGGAGAAGCGAACAAAGAAACGGAGAAATGAAGAAAGAAACGGAGAAACGAAGAAAGAAACGGAGAAACGAAGAAAGAAACGGAGAAACGAAGAAAGAAACGGAGAAACGATGAAAGAAACGGAGAAACGAACAAAGAAACGGAGAAACGAAGAAAGAAACGGAGAAACGAAGAGAGAAACGGAGAAACGAAGAAAGAAACGGAGAAATAAATGGAGAAACGAAGAAATAAACCGAGAAACGGAAAAAGAAACGGGGAAACGAAGAAAGAAACGGAGAATCGGAGAAATAAATGGTGGAACGAAGAAGTAAACCGAGAAACGGAGAAAGAAACGGAGAAATGACCAATGAAACGCAGAAACGAACAAAGAAACGGAGAAACGGAGAAGTAAATGGAGAGACGAGGAAATAAACGGAGAAACGAAGAAAGAAACGGAGAAACGAAGAAAGAAACGGAGAAACGAAGAAAGAAACGAAGAAACGGAGAAATAAATGGAGAAACGAAGAAGTAAACGTAGAAACGAAGAAAGAAACGGAGAAACGAGGAAAGAAACTGAGAAACGAAGAAAGAAACGGAGAAACGAAGAAAGAAACGAAGAAACCAAGAAAGAAACGGAGAATCGTAGAAATAAATGGAGAAACGAAGGAATAACCCGAGAAACGGAGAGAGAAACGGAGAAACGAAGAAAGAAACGGAGAAACGAAGAAAGAAACGGAGAAACGAACAATGAAAGGGAGAAACGAACAAAGAAACGGAGAAACGAAGAAAGAAAAGAAGAAACGAACAAAGAAACGGAGAAACGAACAATGAAACGGAGAAACGAACAAAGAAACCGAGAAACGAAGAAAGAAACGGAGAAACGAAGAAAGAAACGAAGAAACGGAGAAATAAATGGAGAAACGAAGAAGTAAACGTAGAAACGAAGAAAGAAACGGAGAAACGAGGAAAGAAACTGAGAAACGAAGAAAGAAACGGAGTAACGAAGAGAGAAACGATGAAACGCAGAAAGAAACGGAGAATCGGAGATATAAATGGAGAAACGAAGGAATAAACCGACAAACGGAGAAATGGAGAAACGATGAAACGAAGGAAGAAACGGAGCAACGAAGAAAGAAACGTAGAAAGAAACACAGAATCGGAGAAATAAATGGAGAAACGAAGAAATAAACCGAGAATCGGAGAAAGAAACGGAGAAACGAAGAAAGAAACGAAGAAACGAAGAAAGAAACGGAGTAACGATGAAAGAAACGAAGAAACGAAGAAAGAAACGGAGAATCGGAGAAATAAATGGAGAAACGAAGGAATAAACCGAGAAACGGAGAAACGGTGAAACGATGAAACGAAGGAAGAAACGGAGAAACGAAGAAAGAAACGGAGAAACGAACAAAGAAAGGGAGAAACGAACAAAGAAACGGAGAAACGAAGAAAGAAAAGAAGAAACGAACAAAGAAACGGAGAAACGAACAATGAAACGGAGAAACGAACAAAGAAACCGAGAAACGGAGAAATAAATAGAGAAACGAAGAAATAAACGGAGAAACGAAGAAAGAAAAGGAGAAACGAAGAAAGAAATGGAGAAACGAAGAAGGAAACGGAGAAATGAAGAAAGAAACGGAGAATCGAAGAAAGAAACGGAGAAACGGAGAAACGAAGAAATAACCCGAGAAACGGAGAAAGAAACGCAGAAACGAACAAAGAAGCGGAGAAAAGAAGAAAGAATCGTAGACACGAACAAAGAAACGGAGAAGCGAACAAAGAAACGGAGAAACGAAGAAAGAAACGGAGGAACGGAGAAATAAATGGAGAAACGGAGAAAGAAACGGAGAAACGAAGAAAGAAACGGAGAAACGAAGAATGTAACGGAGAAACGAAGAAAGAAACGGAGAAACGAAGAAAGAAACGGAGAAACGAAGAAAGAAACGGAGAAATAATTGGAGAAACGAAGAAATAAACCGAGAAACGGGAAAAGAAACGGAGAAACGAACAAAGAAACGGAGAAACGAAGAAAGAAACGGAGAAACGGAGAAATAAATGGAGGAACGAAGAAATAAACGGAGAAACGAAGAAAGAAACGGAGAAACGAAGAAAGAAACGGAGAAACGAAGAAGGAAAGGGAGAAACGAAGAAAGAAACGGAGAAACGAAGAAAGAAACGGAGCACCGAAGAAAGAAACGCAGAAACGAAGAAAGAAACGGAGAAACGAAGTCAGAAACGGAAAAAACGAACAAAGAAACGGAGAAACGAACAAAGAAATGGAGAAACGAAAAAAGAAACGGGGAAATAAATGGAGAAAAGAAGAAATAAATGGAGAAATGAACAAGGAAACGGAGAAACGGAGAAAGAAACGGAGAAACGTAGAAAGAAACGAAGAAAGAAACGAAGCAACGAAGAAAGAAACGGAGAATCGGAGAAATAAATGGAGAAACGAAGGAATAAACCGAGAAACGGAGGGAGTAATGCAGAAACGAACAAAGAAACGGAGAAACGAACAAAGAAATGGAGAAACGAAGAAAGAAAAGAAGAAACGGAGAAATATATAGAGAAACGAAGAAATAAACGGAGAAACGAAGAAAGAAACGGAGAAACGAAGAAAGACACGGAGAATTGAAGAAAGAAACGGAGAAATGAAGAAAGAAACGGAGAAACGAAGAAAGAAACGGAGAAACGAAGTAAGAAACGGAGAAATAATTGGAGAAACGAAGAAATATCCCGATAAACGGGAAAAGAAACGGAGAAACGAACAAAGAAGCGGAGAAACGAAGAAAGAAACGCAGATACGAAGAAAGAAACGGAGGAACGGAGAAATAAATGGAGAAACGAAGAAAGAAACGGAGAAACGAAGAAAGAAACGGAGAAATGAAGAAAGTAACGGAGAAACGAAGAAAGAAACGGAGAAACGAAGAAAGAAACGGAGAAACGAAGAAAGAAACGGAGAAATAATTGGAGAAACGAAGAAATAAACCGAGAAACGTGAAAAGAAACGGAGAAACGAACAAAGAAACGGAGAAACGAAGAAAGAAACGCAGAAACGGAGAAATAAATGGAGAAACGAAGAAATAAACGGAGAAACGAAGAATGAAACGAAGAAACGAAGAAAGAAACGGAGAAGCGAACAAAGAAACGGAGAAACGAAGATAGAAACGGAGAAACGGACAATGAAACGCAGAATCGAAGAATGAAACGGAGAAACGAAGAAATGAACGGAGAAATGAAGAAAGAAACGGAGAAACAAAGAAAGAAACGGAGAAACGAACAAAGAAACGGAGGAACGAAGAAAGAAACGGAGAAACGAAGAATGAAACGGAGAAACGAAGAAAGAAACGGAGAAATAAATGGAGAAACGAAGATATAAACGGAGAAACGAAGAAAGAAACGGAGAAACAAAGAAAGAAACGGCGAAACGAAGAAATAAACGGAGAAATGACGAAAGAAACGGAGAAACAAAGAAAGAAACGGAGAAACGAAGAAAGAAACGGAGAAACGAACAAAGAAACGGAGAAACGAACAAAGAAACGGAGAAACGAACAAAGAAACGGAGAAACGGAGAAATAAATGAAGAAACGAAGACATATACGGAGAAACGAAGAAAGAAACGGAGAAATAAATGGAGAAACGAAGAAATAAACGGAGAAACGAAGAAAGAAACGGAGAAACGAAGAAAGAAACGGAGAAACGAAGAAAGAAACGGAGAAACGATGAAAGAAACGGAGAAACGAACAAAGAAACGGAGAAACGAAGAAAGAAACGGAGAAACGAAGAGAGAAACGGAGAAACGAAGAAAGAAACGGAGAAATAAATGGAGAAACGAAGAAATAAACCGAGAAACGGAAAAAGAAACGGGGAAACGAACAAAGAAACGGAGAAACGAAGAAAGAAAGGGAGAAACGAAGTAAGAAACGGAGAAATAATTGGAGAAACGAAGAAATAAACCGAGAAAAGAAGAAAGAAGCGGAGAAACGAAGAAAGAAACGGAGAATCGTAGAAAGAAACGGAGAAACGAGGAAAGAAACGGAGAAACGAAGAAAGAAACGGAGAAGCGAACAAAGAAACGGAGAAACGATGAAAGAAACGGAGAAACGAAGAAAGAAACGGAGAAACGAAGAAAGAAACGGAGAAGCGAACAAAGAAACGGAGAAATGAAGAAAGAAACGGAGAAACGAAGAAAGAAACGGAGAAACGAAGAAAGAAACGGAGAAACGAAGAAAGAAACGGAGAAACGATGAAAGAAACGGAGAAACGAACAAAGAAACGGAGAAACGAAGAAAGAAACGGAGAAACGAAGAGAGAAACGGAGAAACGAAGAAAGAAACGGAGAAATAAATGGAGAAACGAAGAAATAAACCGAGAAACGGAAAAAGAAACGGGGAAACGAACAAAGAAACGGAGAAACGAAGAAAGAAAGGGAGAAACGATGTAAGAAACGGAGAAATAATTGGAGAAACGAAGAAATAAACCGAGAAACGAAGAAAGAAACGGAGAAACGAAGAAAGAAACGGAGAATCGTAGAAAGAAACGGAGAAACGAGGAAAGAAACGGAGAAACGAAGAAAGAAACGGAGAAGCGAACAAAGAAACGGAGAAACGATGAAAGAAACGGAGAAACGAAGAAAGAAACGGAGAAACGAAGAAAGAAACGGAGAAGCGAATAAAGAAACGGAGAAATGAAGAAAGAAACGGAGAAACGAAGAAAGAAACGGAGAAACGAAGAAAGAAACGGAGAAACGGAGAAATAAATGGAGAAACGAAGAAATAAACGGAGAAACGAAGAAAGAAACGGAGAAACGAAGGAAGAAACGGAGAAACGAAGAAATAAGCGGAGAAACGAAGAAAGAAACGAAGAAACGAAGAAAGAAACGGAGAAACGAACAAAGAAACGGAGAAACGAACAAAGAAACGGAGAAACGAAAAATGAAACGCAGAAACGAAGAATGAAACGGAGAAACGAAGAAATAAACGGAGAAACGAACAAAGAAACGGAGAAACGAACAAAGAAACGGAGAAACGAAGAAAGAAACGGAGAAACGGAGAAATAAATGGAGAAATGAAGAAATAAACGGAAAAACGGAGAAAGAGACGGTGAAACGAAGAAAGAAACGGAGAAACGAAGAAAGAAACGGAGAAACGAAGAAAGAAACGGAGAAACGAACAAAGAATCGGAGAAACGAAGAAAGAAACGGAGAAACGAAGAAAGAAACGCAGAAACGAGGAAAGAAACGGAGAAACGAAGAAAGAAACGGAGAAACGATGAAAGAAACGGAGAAACGAAGAAAGAAACGGAGAAACGAAGAAAGAAACGGAGAAACGAAGAAAGAAACGGAGAAACGAAGAAAGAACCGGAGTAACGAAGAAAGAAACGGAGAAACGGAGAAATAAATGGAGAAACGAAGAAATAAACGGAGAAACGAACAAAGAAACGCAGAAGCGAAGAAAGAAACGGAGAAACGGAGAAATAAATGGAGAAATGAAGAAATAAACGGAGAAACGAAGAAAGAGACGGTGAAACGAAGAAAGAAACGGAGAAACGAAGAAAGAAACGGAGAAACGAAGAAAGAAACGGAGAAACGAACAAAGAAACGGAGAAACGAAGAAAGAAACGGAGAAACGAAGAAAGAAACGCAGAAACGAGGAAAGAAACGGAGAAACGAAGAAAGAAACGGAGAAACGATGAAGGAAACGGAGAAACGAAGAAAGAAACGGAGAAACGAAGAAAGAAACGGAGAAACGATGAAAGAAACGGAGAAACGAAGAAAAAACCGGAGTAACGAAGAAAGAAACGGAAAAACGGAGAAATAAATGGAGAAACGAAGAAATAAACGGAGAAACGAACAAAGAAACGGAGAAGCGAAGAAAGAAACGGAGAAACGTAGAAAGAAACGGAGAAACGAGGAAAGAAACGGAGAAACGAGGAAAGAAACGGAGAAACGAAGAAAGAAACGGAGAAGCGAACAAAGAAACGGAGAAATGAAGAAAGAAACGGAGAAACGAAGAAAGAAACGGAGAAACGAAGAAAGAAACGGAGACACGAAGAAAGAAACGGAGAAACGATGAAAGAAACGGAGAAACGAACAAAGAAACGGAGAAACGAAGAAAGAAACGGAGAAACGAAGAAAGAAACGGAGAAACGAAGAAAGAAACGGAGAAACGAAGAAAGAAACGCAGAAACGAACAAAGAAACGTAGAAACGAAGAAAGATATGGAGAAACGGTGAAATAAATGGAGAAACGAAGAAATAAATGGAGAAACGAACATGCAAACGGAGAAACGAAGAAAGAAATGAAGAAACGAAGAAACGAACAAAGAAACGGAGATACGAAGAAAGAAACGGAGAAACGAAGAAAGAAACGGAGAAGCGAACAAAGAAACGGAGAAATGAAGAAAGAAACGGAGAAACGAAGAAAGACACGGAGAAACGAAGAAAGAAACGGAGAAACGATGAAAGAAACGGAGAAACGAAGAAAGAAACGGAGAAACGATGAAAGAAACGGAGAAACGATGAAAGAAACGGAGAAACGAACAAAGAAACGGAGAAACGAAGAAAGAAACGGAGAAACGAAGAGAGAAACGGAGAAACGAAGAAAGAAACGGAGAAATAAATGGAGAAACGAAGAAATAAACCGAGAAACGGAAAAAGAAACGGGGAAACGAACAAAGAAACGGAGAAACGAAGAAAGAAAGGGAGAAACGAAGTAAGAAACGGAGAAATAATTGGAGAAACGAAGAAATAAACCGAGAAAAGAAGAAAGAAACGGAGAAACGAAGAAAGAAACGGAGAATCGTAGAAAGAAACGGAGAAACGAGGAAAGAAACGGAGAAACGAAGAAAGAAACGGAGAAGCGAACAAAGAAACGGAGAAACGATGAAAGAAACGGAGAAACGAAGAAAGAAACGGAGAAACGAAGAAAGAAACGGAGAAGCGAACAAAGAAACGGAGAAATGAAGAAAGAAACGGAGAAACGAAGAAAGAAACGGAGAAACGAAGAAAGAAACGGAGAAACGAAGAAAGAAACGGAGAAACGATGAAAGAAACGGAGAAACGAACAAAGAAACGGAGAAACGAAGAAAGAAACGGAGAAACGAAGAGAGAAACGGAGAAACGAAGAAAGAAACGGAGAAATAAATGGAGAAACGAAGAAATAAACCGAGAAACGGAAAAAGAAACGGGGAAACGAACAAAGAAACGGAGAAACGAAGAAAGAAAGGGAGAAACGATGTAAGAAACGGAGAAATAATTGGAGAAACGAAGAAATAAACCGAGAAACGAAGAAAGAAACGGAGAAACGAAGAAAGAAACGGAGAATCGTAGAAAGAAACGGAGAAACGAGGAAAGAAACGGAGAAACGAAGAAAGAAACGGAGAAGCGAACAAAGAAACGGAGAAACGATGAAAGAAACGGAGAAACGAAGAAAGAAACGGAGAAACGAAGAAAGAAACGGAGAAGCGAACAAAGAAACGGAGAAATGAAGAAAGAAACGGAGAAACGAAGAAAGAAACGGAGAAACGAAGAAAGAAACGGAGAAACGGAGAAATAAATGGAGAAACGAAGAAATAAACGGAGAAACGAAGAAAGAAACGGAGAAACGAAGGAAGAAACGGAGAAACGAAGAAATAAGCGGAGAAACGAAGAAAGAAACGAAGAAACGAAGAAAGAAACGGAGAAACGAACAAAGAAACGGAGAAACGAACAAAGAAACGGAGAAACGAAAAATGAAACGCAGAAACGAAGAATGAAACGGAGAAACGAAGAAATAAACGGAGAAACGAACAAAGAAACGGAGAAACGAACAAAGAAACGGAGAAACGAACAAAGAAACGGAGAAACGGAGAAATAAATGGAGAAATGAAGAAATAAACGGAAAAACGGAGAAAGAGACGGTGAAACGAAGAAAGAAACGGAGAAACGAAGAAAGAAACGGAGAAACGAAGAAAGAAACGGAGAAACGAACAAAGAATCGGAGAAACGAAGAAAGAAACGGAGAAACGAAGAAAGAAACGCAGAAACGAGGAAAGAAACGGAGAAACGAAGAAAGAAACGGAGAAACGATGAAAGAAACGGAGAAACGAAGAAAGAAACGGAGAAACGAAGAAAGAAACGGAGAAACGAAGAAAGAAACGGAGAAACGAAGAAAGAACCGGAGTAACGAAGAAAGAAACGGAGAAACGGAGAAATAAATGGAGAAACGAAGAAATAAACGGAGAAACGAACAAAGAAACGGAGAAGCGAAGAAAGAAACGGAGAAACGGAGAAATAAATGGAGAAATGAAGAAATAAACGGAGAAACGAAGAAAGAGACGGTGAAACGAAGAAAGAAACGGAGAAACGAAGAAAGAAACGGAGAAACGAAGAAAGAAACGGAGAAACGATGAAAGAAACGGAGAAACGAACAAAGAAACGGAGAAACGAAGAAAGAAACGGAGAAACGAAGAGAGAAACGGAGAAACGAAGAAAGAAACGGAGAAATAAATGGAGAAACGAAGAAATAAACCGAGAAACGGAAAAAGAAACGGGGAAACGAACAAAGAAACGGAGAAACGAAGAAAGAAAGGGAGAAACGATGTAAGAAACGGAGAAATAATTGGAGAAACGAAGAAATAAACCGAGAAACGAAGAAAGAAACGGAGAAACGAAGAAAGAAACGGAGAATCGTAGAAAGAAACGGAGAAACGAGGAAAGAAACGGAGAAACGAAGAAAGAAACGGAGAAGCGAACAAAGAAACGGAGAAACGATGAAAGAAACGGAGAAACGAAGAAAGAAACGGAGAAACGAAGAAAGAAACGGAGAAGCGAATAAAGAAACGGAGAAATGAAGAAAGAAACGGAGAAACGAAGAAAGAAACGGAGAAACGAAGAAAGAAACGGAGAAACGGAGAAATAAATGGAGAAACGAAGAAATAAACGGAGAAACGAAGAAAGAAACGGAGAAACGAAGGAAGAAACGGAGAAACGAAGAAATAAGCGGAGAAACGAAGAAAGAAACGAAGAAACGAAGAAAGAAACGGAGAAACGAACAAAGAAACGGAGAAACGAACAAAGAAACGGAGAAACGAAAAATGAAACGCAGAAACGAAGAATGAAACGGAGAAACGAAGAAATAAACGGAGAAACGAACAAAGAAACGGAGAAACGAACAAAGAAACGGAGAAACGAAGAAAGAAACGGAGAAACGGAGAAATAAATGGAGAAATGAAGAAATAAACGGAAAAACGGAGAAAGAGACGGTGAAACGAAGAAAGAAACGGAGAAACGAAGAAAGAAACGGAGAAACGAAGAAAGAAACGGAGAAACGAACAAAGAATCGGAGAAACGAAGAAAGAAACGGAGAAACGAAGAAAGAAACGCAGAAACGAGGAAAGAAACGGAGAAACGAAGAAAGAAACGGAGAAACGATGAAAGAAACGGAGAAACGAAGAAAGAAACGGAGAAACGAAGAAAGAAACGGAGAAACGAAGAAAGAAACGGAGAAACGAAGAAAGAACCGGAGTAACGAAGAAAGAAACGGAGAAACGGAGAAATAAATGGAGAAACGAAGAAATAAACGGAGAAACGAACAAAGAAACGCAGAAGCGAAGAAAGAAACGGAGAAACGGAGAAATAAATGGAGAAATGAAGAAATAAACGGAGAAACGAAGAAAGAGACGGTGAAACGAAGAAAGAAACGGAGAAACGAAGAAAGAAACGGAGAAACGAAGAAAGAAACGGAGAAACGAACAAAGAAACGGAGAAACGAAGAAAGAAACGGAGAAACGAAGAAAGAAACGCAGAAACGAGGAAAGAAACGGAGAAACGAAGAAAGAAACGGAGAAACGATGAAGGAAACGGAGAAACGAAGAAAGAAACGGAGAAACGAAGAAAGAAACGGAGAAACGATGAAAGAAACGGAGAAACGAAGAAAAAACCGGAGTAACGAAGAAAGAAACGGAAAAACGGAGAAATAAATGGAGAAACGAAGAAATAAACGGAGAAACGAACAAAGAAACGGAGAAGCGAAGAAAGAAACGGAGAAACGTAGAAAGAAACGGAGAAACGAGGAAAGAAACGGAGAAACGAGGAAAGAAACGGAGAAACGAAGAAAGAAACGGAGAAGCGAACAAAGAAACGGAGAAATGAAGAAAGAAACGGAGAAACGAAGAAAGAAACGGAGAAACGAAGAAAGAAACGGAGACACGAAGAAAGAAACGGAGAAACGATGAAAGAAACGGAGAAACGAACAAAGAAACGGAGAAACGAAGAAAGAAACGGAGAAACGAAGAAAGAAACGGAGAAACGAAGAAAGAAACGGAGAAACGAAGAAAGAAACGCAGAAACGAACAAAGAAACGTAGAAACGAAGAAAGATATGGAGAAACGGTGAAATAAATGGAGAAACGAAGAAATAAATGGAGAAACGAACATGCAAACGGAGAAACGAAGAAAGAAATGAAGAAACGAAGAAACGAACAAAGAAACGGAGATACGAAGAAAGAAACGGAGAAACGAAGAAAGAAACGGAGAAGCGAACAAAGAAACGGAGAAATGAAGAAAGAAACGGAGAAACGAAGAAAGACACGGAGAAACGAAGAAAGAAACGGAGAAACGATGAAAGAAACGGAGAAACGAAGAAAGAAACGGAGAAACGATGAAAGAAACGGAGAAACGATGAAAGAAACGGAGAAACGAACAAAGAAACGGAGAAACGAAGAAAGAAACGGAGAAACGAAGAGAGAAACGGAGAAACGAAGAAAGAAACGGAGAAATAAATGGAGAAACGAAGAAATAAACCGAGAAACGGAAAAAGAAACGGGGAAACGAACAAAGAAACGGAGAAACGAAGAAAGAAAGGGAGAAACGAAGTAAGAAACGGAGAAATAATTGGAGAAACGAAGAAATAAACCGAGAAAAGAAGAAAGAAACGGAGAAACGAAGAAAGAAACGGAGAATCGTAGAAAGAAACGGAGAAACGAGGAAAGAAACGGAGAAACGAAGAAAGAAACGGAGAAGCGAACAAAGAAACGGAGAAACGATGAAAGAAACGGAGAAACGAAGAAAGAAACGGAGAAACGAAGAAAGAAACGGAGAAGCGAACAAAGAAACGGAGAAATGAAGAAAGAAACGGAGAAACGAAGAAAGAAACGGAGAAACGAAGAAAGAAACGGAGAAACGAAGAAAGAAACGGAGAAACGATGAAAGAAACGGAGAAACGAACAAAGAAACGGAGAAACGAAGAAAGAAACGGAGAAACGAAGAGAGAAACGGAGAAACGAAGAAAGAAACGGAGAAATAAATGGAGAAACGAAGAAATAAACCGAGAAACGGAAAAAGAAACGGGGAAACGAACAAAGAAACGGAGAAACGAAGAAAGAAAGGGAGAAACGATGTAAGAAACGGAGAAATAATTGGAGAAACGAAGAAATAAACCGAGAAACGAAGAAAGAAACGGAGAAACGAAGAAAGAAACGGAGAATCGTAGAAAGAAACGGAGAAACGAGGAAAGAAACGGAGAAACGAAGAAAGAAACGGAGAAGCGAACAAAGAAACGGAGAAACGATGAAAGAAACGGAGAAACGAAGAAAGAAACGGAGAAACGAAGAAAGAAACGGAGAAGCGAACAAAGAAACGGAGAAATGAAGAAAGAAACGGAGAAACGAAGAAAGAAACGGAGAAACGAAGAAAGAAACGGAGAAACGGAGAAATAAATGGAGAAACGAAGAAATAAACGGAGAAACGAAGAAAGAAACGGAGAAACGAAGGAAGAAACGGAGAAACGAAGAAATAAGCGGAGAAACGAAGAAAGAAACGAAGAAACGAAGAAAGAAACGGAGAAACGAACAAAGAAACGGAGAAACGAACAAAGAAACGGAGAAACGAAAAATGAAACGCAGAAACGAAGAATGAAACGGAGAAACGAAGAAATAAACGGAGAAACGAACAAAGAAACGGAGAAACGAACAAAGAAACGGAGAAACGAACAAAGAAACGGAGAAACGGAGAAATAAATGGAGAAATGAAGAAATAAACGGAAAAACGGAGAAAGAGACGGTGAAACGAAGAAAGAAACGGAGAAACGAAGAAAGAAACGGAGAAACGAAGAAAGAAACGGAGAAACGAACAAAGAATCGGAGAAACGAAGAAAGAAACGGAGAAACGAAGAAAGAAACGCAGAAACGAGGAAAGAAACGGAGAAACGAAGAAAGAAACGGAGAAACGATGAAAGAAACGGAGAAACGAAGAAAGAAACGGAGAAACGAAGAAAGAAACGGAGAAACGAAGAAAGAAACGGAGAAACGAAGAAAGAACCGGAGTAACGAAGAAAGAAACGGAGAAACGGAGAAATAAATGGAGAAACGAAGAAATAAACGGAGAAACGAACAAAGAAACGGAGAAGCGAAGAAAGAAACGGAGAAACGGAGAAATAAATGGAGAAATGAAGAAATAAACGGAGAAACGAAGAAAGAGACGGTGAAACGAAGAAAGAAACGGAGAAACGAAGAAAGAAACGGAGAAACGAAGAAAGAAACGGAGAAACGAACAAAGAAACGGAGAAACGAAGAAAGAAACGGAGAAACGAAGAAAGAAACGCAGAAACGAGGAAAGAAACGGAGAAACGAAGAAAGAAACGGAGAAACGATGAAGGAAACGGAGAAACGAAGAAAGAAACGGAGAAACGAAGAAAGAAACGGAGAAACGATGAAAGAAACGGAGAAACGAAGAAAAAACCGGAGTAACGAAGAAAGAAACGGAAAAACGGAGAAATAAATGGAGAAACGAAGAAATAAACGGAGAAACGAACAAAGAAACGGAGAAGCGAAGAAAGAAACGGAGAAACGTAGAAAGAAACGGAGAAACGAGGAAAGAAACGGAGAAACGAGGAAAGAAACGGAGAAACGAAGAAAGAAACGGAGAAGCGAACAAAGAAACGGAGAAATGAAGAAAGAAACGGAGAAACGAAGAAAGAAACGGAGAAACGAAGAAAGAAACGGAGACACGAAGAAAGAAACGGAGAAACGATGAAAGAAACGGAGAAACGAACAAAGAAACGGAGAAACGAAGAAAGAAACGGAGAAACGAAGAAAGAAACGGAGAAACGAAGAAAGAAACGGAGAAACGAAGAAAGAAACGCAGAAACGAACAAAGAAACGTAGAAACGAAGAAAGATATGGAGAAACGGTGAAATAAATGGAGAAACGAAGAAATAAATGGAGAAACGAACATGCAAACGGAGAAACGAAGAAAGAAATGAAGAAACGAAGAAACGAACAAAGAAACGGAGATACGAAGAAAGAAACGGAGAAATGAAGAAAGAAACGGAGAAGCGAACAAAGAAACGGAGAAATGAAGAAAGAAACGGAGAAACGAAGAAAGACACGGAGAAACGAAGAAAGAAACGGAGAAACGATGAAAGAAACGGAGAAACGAAGAAAGAAACGGAGAAACGATGAAAGAAACGGAGAAACGAAGAAAGAAACGGAGAAACGAAGAAAGAAACGGAGAAACGAAGAAAGAAACGGAGAAACGAAGAAAGAACCGGAGTAACGAAGAAAGAAACGGAGAAATGGAGAAATAAATGGAGAAACGAAGAAATAAACGGAGAAACGAACAAAGAAACGGAGAAGCGAAGAAAGAAACGGAGAAACGTAGAAAGAAACGGAGGAACGAGGAAAGAAACGGAGAAACGAAGATAGAAACGGAGAAGCGAACAAAGAAACGGAGAAATGAAGAAAGAAACGGAGAAACGAAGAAAGACACGGAGAAACGAAGAAAGAAACGGAGAAACGATGAAAGAAACGGAGAAACGAACAAAGAAACGGAGAAACGAAGAAAGAAACGGAGAAACGAAGAAAGAAACGGAGAAACGAAGAAAGAAACGGAGAAACGAAGAAAGAAACGCAGAAACGAACAAAGAAACGTAGAAACGAAGAAAGATATGGAGAAACGGTGAAATAAATGGAGAAACGAAGAAATAAATGGAGAAACGAACATGCAAACGGAGAAACGAAGAAAGAAATGAAGAAACGAAGAAACGAACAAAGAAACGGAGATACGAAGAAAGAAACGGAGAAACGAAGAAAGAAACGGAGAAGCGAACAAAGAAACGGAGAAATGAAGAAAGAAACGGAGAAACGAAGAAAGAAACGGAGAAACGAAGAAAGAAACGGAGACACGAAGAAAGAAACGGAGAAACGATGAAAGAAACGGAGAAACGAACAAAGAAACGGAGAAACGAAGAAAGAAACGGAGAAACGAAGAAAGAAACGGAGAAACGAAGAAAGAAACGGAGAAACGAAGAAAGAAACGCAGAAACGAACAAAGAAACGGAGGAACGAAGAAAGAAACGGAGAAACGAAGAAAGAAACGGAGTAACGAAGAAATAAACGTAGAAATGACGAAAGAAACGGAGAAACAAAGAAAGAAACGGAGAAACGAAGAAAGAAACGGAGAAACGAACAAAGAAACGGAGAAACGAACAAAGAAACGGAGAAACGAACAAAGAAACGGAGAAACGGAAAAATAAATGAAGAAACGAAGACATATACGGAGAAACGAAGAAAGAAACGGAGAAATAAATGGAGAAACGAAGAAATAAACGGAGAAACGAAGAAAGAAACGGAGAAACGAAGAAAGAAACGGAGAAACGAAGAAAGAAACGGAGAAACGATGAAAGAAACGGAGAAACGAACAAAGAAACGGAGAAACGAAGAAAGAAACGGAGAAACGAAGAGAGAAACGGAGAAACGAAGAAAGAAACGGAGAAATAAATGGAGAAACGAAGAAATAAACCGAGAAACGGAAAAAGAAACGGGGAAACGAACAAAGAAACGGAGAAACGAAGAAAGAAAGGGAGAAACGAAGTAAGAAACGGAGAAATAATTGGAGAAACGAAGAAATAAACCGAGAAAAGAAGAAAGAAACGGAGAAACGAAGAAAGAAACGGAGAATCGTAGAAAGAAACGGAGAAACGAGGAAAGAAACGGAGAAACGAAGAAAGAAACGGAGAAGCGAACAAAGAAACGGAGAAACGATGAAAGAAACGGAGAAACGAAGAAAGAAACGGAGAAACGAAGAAAGAAACGGAGAAGCGAACAAAGCAACGGAGAAATGAAGAAAGAAACGGAGAAACGAAGAAAGAAACGGAGAAACGAAGAAAGAAACGGAGAAACGAAGAAAGAAACGGAGAAACGATGAAAGAAACGGAGAAACGAACAAAGAAACGGAGAAACGAAGAAAGAAACGGAGAAACGAAGAGAGAAACGGAGAAACGAAGAAAGAAACGGAGAAATAAATGGAGAAACGAAGAAATAAACCGAGAAACGGAAAAAGAAACGTGGAAACGAACAAAGAAACGGAGAAACGAAGAAAGAAAGGGAGAAACGATGTAAGAAACGGAGAAATAATTGGTGATACGAAGAAATAAACCGAGAAACGAAGAAAGAAACGGAGAAACGAAGAAAGAAACGGAGAATCGTAGAAAGAAACGGAGAAACGAGGAAAGAAACGGAGAAACGAAGAAAGAAACGGAGAAGCGAACAAAGAAACGGAGAAACGATGAAAGAAACGGAGAAACGAAGAAAGAAACGGAGAAACGAAGAAAGAAACGGAGAAGCGAACAAAGAAACGGAGAAATGAAGAAAGAAACGGAGAAACGAAGAAAGAAACGGAGAAACGAAGAAAGAAACGGAGAAACGGAGAAATAAATGGAGAAACGAAGAAATAAGCGGAGAAACGAAGAAAGAAACGAAGAAACGAAGAAAGAAACGGAGAAACGAACAAAGAAACGGAGAAACGAACAAAGAAACGGAGAAACGAAAAATGAAACGCAGAAACGAAGAATGAAACGGAGAAACGAAGAAATAAACGGAGAAACGAACAAAGAAACGGAGAAACGAACAAAGAAACGGAGAAACGAACAAAGAAACGGAGAAACGAAGAAAGAAACGGAGAAACGGAGAAATAAATGGAGAAATGAAGAAATAAACGGAAAAACGGAGAAAGAGACGGTGAAACGAAGAAAGAAACGGAGAAACGAAGAAAGAAACGGAGAAACGAAGAAAGAAACGGAGAAACGAACAAAGAATCGGAGAAACGAAGAAAGAAACGGAGAAACGAAGAAAGAAACGCAGAAACGAGGAAAGAAACGGAGAAACGAAGAAAGAAACGGAGAAACGATGAAAGAAACGGAGAAACGAAGAAAGAAACGGAGAAACGATGAAAGAAACGGAGAAACGAAGAAAGAAACGGAGAAACGAAGAAAGAAACGGAGAAACGAAGAAAGAAACGGAGAAACGAAGAAAGAACCGGAGTAACGAAGAAAGAAACGGAGAAATGGAGAAATAAATGGAGAAACGAAGAAATAAACGGAGAAACGAACAAAGAAACGGAGAAGCGAAGAAAGAAACGGAGAAACGTAGAAAGAAACGGAGGAACGAGGAAAGAAACGGAGAAACGAAGGTAGAAACGGAGAAGCGAACAAAGAAACGGAGAAATGAAGAAAGAAACGGAGAAACGAAGAAAGACACGGAGAAACGAAGAAAGAAACGGAGAAACGATGAAAGAAACGGAGAAACGAACAAAGAAACGGAGAAACGAAGAAAGAAACGGAGAAACGAAGAAAGAAACGGAGAAACGAAGAAAGAAACGGAGAAACGAAGAAAGAAACGCAGAAACGAACAAAGAAACGTAGAAACGAAGAAAGATATGGAGAGACGGTGAAATAAATGGAGAAACGAAGAAATAAATGGAGAAACGAACATGCAAACGGAGAAACGAAGAAAGAAATGAAGAAACGAAGAAACGAACAAAGAAACGGAGATACGAAGAAAGAAACGGAGAAACGAAGAAAGAAACGGAGAAGCGAACAAAGAAACGGAGAAATGAAGAAAGAAACGGAGAAACAAAGAAAGAAACGGAGAAACGAAGAAAGAAACGGAGACACGAAGAAAGAAACGGAGAAAAGATGAAAGAAACGGAGAAACGAACAAAGAAACGGAGAAACGAAGAAAGAAACGGAGAAACGAAGAAAGAAACGGAGAAACGAAGAAAGAAACGGAGAAACGAAGAAAGAAACGCAGAAACGAACAAAGAAACGGAGGAACGAAGAAAGAAACGGAGAAACGAAGAAAGAAACGGAGAAACGAAGAAATAAACGTAGAAATGACGAAAGAAACGGAGAAACAAAGAAAGAAACGGAGAAACGAAGAAAGAAACGGAGAAACGAACAAAGAAACGGAGAAACGAACAAAGAAACGGAGAAACGAACAAAGAAACGGAGAAACGGAGAAATAAATGAAGAAACGAAGACATATACGGAGAAACGAAGAAAGAAACGGAGAAATAAATGGAGAAACGAAGAAATAAACGGAGAAACGAAGAAAGAAACGGAGAAACGAAGAAAGAAACGGAGAAACGAAGAAAGAAACGGAGAAACGATGAAAGAAACGGAGAAACGAACAAAGAAACGGAGAAACGAAGAAAGAAACGGAGAAACGAAGAGAGAAACTGAGAAACGAAGAAAGAAACGGAGAAATAAATGGAGAAACGAAGAAATAAACCGAGAAACGGAAAAAGAAACGGGGAAACGAACAAAGAAACGGAGAAACGAAGAAAGAAAGGGAGAAACGAAGTAAGAAACGGAGAAATAATTGGAGAAACGAAGAAATAAACCGAGAAAAGAAGAAAGAAACGGAGAAACGAAGAAAGAAACGGAGAATCGTAGAAAGAAACGGAGAAACGAGGAAAGAAACGGAGAAACGAAGAAAGAAACGGAGAAGCGAACAAAGAAACGGGGAAACGATGAAAGAAACGGAGAAACGAAGAAAGAAACGGAGAAACGAAGAAAGAAACGGAGAAGCGAACAAAGAAACGGAGAAATGAAGAAAGAAACGGAGAAACGAAGAAAGAAACGGAGAAACGAAGAAAGAAACGGAGAAACGAAGAAAGAAACGGAGAAACGATGAAAGAAACGGAGAAACGAACAAAGAAACGGAGAAACGAAGAAAGAAACGGAGAAACGAAGAGAGAAACGGAGAAACGAAGAAAGAAACGGAGAAATAAATGGAGAAACGAAGAAATAAACCGAGAAACGGAAAAAGAAACGTGGAAACGAACAAAGAAACGGAGAAACGAAGAAAGAAAGGGAGAAACGATGTAAGAAACGGAGAAATAATTGGAGATACGAAGAAATAAACCGAGAAACGAAGAAAGAAACGGAGAAACGAAGAAAGAAACGGAGAATCGTAGAAAGAAACGGAGAAACGAGGAAAGAAACGGAGAAACGAAGAAAGAAACGGAGAAGCGAACAAAGAAACGGAGAAACGGAGAAATAAATGGAGAAACGAAGAAATAAACGGAGAAACGAACAAAGAAACGGAGAAACGAAAAATGAAACGCAGAAACGAAGAATGAAACGGAGAAACGAAGAAATAAACGGAGAAACGAACAAAGAAACGGAGAAACGAACAAAGAAACGGAGAAACGAACAAAGAAACGGAGAAACGAAGAAAGAAACGGAGAAACGGAGAAATAAATGGAGAAATGAAGAAATAAACGGAAAAACGGAGAAAGAGACGGTGAAACGAAGAAAGAAACGGAGAAACGAAGAAAGAACCGGAGTAACGAAGAAAGAAACGGAGAAACGGAGAAATAAATGGAGAAACGAAGAAATATACGGAGAAACAAAGAAAGAAACGGAGAAACGAAGAAAGAAACGGAGAAACGAACAAAGAAACGGAGAAACGAACAAAGAAACGGAGAAACGAACAAAGAAACGGAGAAACGGAGAAATAAATGAAGAAACGAAGACATATACGGAGAAACGAAGAAAGAAACGGAGAAATAAATGGAGAAACGAAGAAATAAACGGAGAAACGAAGAAAGAAACGGAGAAACGATGAAAGAAACGGAGAAACGAACAAAGAAACGGAGAAACGAAGAAAGAAACGGAGAAACGAAGAGAGAAACGGAGAAACGAAGAAAGAAACGGAGAAATAAATGGAGAAACGAAGAAATAAACCGAGAAACGGAAAAAGAAACGGGGAAACGAACAAAGAAACGGAGAAACGAAGAAAGAAAGGGAGAAACGAAGTAAGAAACGGAGAAATAATTGGAGAAACGAAGAAATAAACCGAGAAAAGAAGAAAGAAACGGAGAAACGAAGAAAGAAACGGAGAATCGTAGAAAGAAACGGAGAAACGAGGAAAGAAACGGAGAAACGAAGAAAGAAACGGAGAAGCGAACAAAGAATCGGAGAAACGATGCAAGAAACGGAGAAACGAAGAAAGAAACGGAGAAACGAAGAAAGAAACGGAGAAGCGAACAAAGCAACGGAGAAATGAAGAAAGAAACGGAGAAACGAAGAAAGAAACGGAGAAACGAAGAAAGAAACGGAGAAACGAAGAAAGAAACGGAGAAACGATGAAAGAAACGGAGAAACGAACAAAGAAACGGAGAAACGAAGAAAGAAACGGAGAAACGAAGAGAGAAACGGAGAAACGAAGAAAGAAACGGAGAAATAAATGGAGAAACGAAGAAATAAACCGAGAAACGGAAAAAGAAACGTGGAAACGAACAAAGAAACGGAGAAACGAAGAAAGAAAGGGAGAAACGATGTAAGAAACGGAGAAATAATTGGAGATACGAAGAAATAAACCGAGAAACGAAGAAAGAAACGGAGAAACGAAGAAAGAAACGGAGAATCGTAGAAAGAAACGGAGAAACGAGGAAAGAAACGGAGAAACGAAGAAAGAAACGGAGAAGCGAACAAAGAAACGGAGAAACGATGAAAGAAACGGGAAACGAAGAAAGAAACGGAGAAACGAAGAAAGAAACGGAGAAGCGAACAAAGAAACGGAGAAATGAAGAAAGAAACGGAGAAACGAAGAAAGAAACGGAGAAACGAAGAAAGAAACGGAGAAACGGAGAAATAAATGGAGAAACGAAGAAATAAACGGAGAAACGAAGAAAGAAACGGAGAAACGAAGGAAGAAACGGAGAAACGAAGAAATAAGCGGAGAAACGAAGAAAGAAACGAAGAAACGAAGAAAGAAACGGAGAAACGAACAAAGAAACGGAGAAACGAACAAAGAAACGGAGAAACGAAAAATGAAACGCAGAAACGAAGAATGAAACGGAGAAACGAAGAAATAAACGGAGAAACGAACAAAGAAACGGAGAAACGAACAAAGAAACGGAGAAACGAACAAAGAAACGGAGAAACGAAGAAAGAAACGGAGAAACGGAGAAATAAATGGAGAAATGAAGAAATAAACGGAAAAACGGAGAAAGAGACGGTGAAACGAAGAAAGAAACGGAGAAACGAAGAAAGAAACGGAGAAACGAAGAAAGAAACGGAGAAACGAACAAAGAATCGGAGAAACGAAGAAAGAAACGGAGAAACGAAGAAAGAAACGCAGAAACGAGGAAAGAAACGGAGAAACGAAGAAAGAAACGGAGAAACGATGAAAGAAACGGAGAAACGAAGAAAGAAACGGAGAAACGAAGAAAGAAACGGAGAAACGAAGAAAGAAACGGAGAAACGAAGAAAGAACCGGAGTAACGAAGAAAGAAACGGAGAAACGGAGAAATAAATGGAGAAACGAAGAAATAAACGGAGAAACGAACAAAGAAACGGAGAAGCGAAGAAAGAAACGGAGAAACGGAGAAATAAATGGAGAAATGAAGAAATAAACGGAGAAACGAAGAAAGAGACGGTGAAACGAAGAAAGAAACGGAGAAACGAAGAAAGAAACGGAGAAACGAAGAAAGAAACGGAGAAACGAACAAAGAAAGGGAGAAACGAAGAAAGAAACGGAGAAACGAAGAAAGAAACGCAGAAACGAGGAAAGAAACGGAGAAACGAAGAAAGAAACGGAGAAACGATGAAGGAAACGGAGAAACGAAGAAAGAAACGGAGAAACGAAGAAAGAAACGGAGAAACGATGAAAGAAACGGAGAAACGAAGAAAGAACCGGAGTAACGAAGAAAGAAACGGAAAAACGGAGAAATAAATGGAGAAACGAAGAAATAAACGGAGAAACGAACAAAGAAACGGAGAAGCGAAGAAAGCAACGGAGAAACGTAGAAAGAAACGGAGAAACGAGGAAAGAAACGGAGAAACGAGGAAAGAAACGGAGAAACGAAGAAAGAAACGGAGAAGCGAACAAAGAAACGGAGAAATGAAGAAAGAAACGGAGAAACGAAGAAAGAAACGGAGAAACGAAGAAAGAAACGGAGACACGAAGAAAGAAACGGAGAAACGATGAAAGAAACGGAGAAACGAACAAAGAAACGGAGAAACGAAGAAAAAAACGGAGAAACGAAGAAAGAAACGGAGAAACGAAGAAAGAAACGGAGAAACGAAGAAAGAAACGCAGAAACGAACAAAGAAACGTAGAAACGAAGAAAGTTATGGAGAAACGGTGAAATAAATGGAGAAACGAAGAAATAAATGGAGAAACGAACATGCAAACGGAGAAACGAAGAAAGAAATGAAGAAACGAAGAAACGAACAAAGAAACGGAGATACGAAGAAAGAAACGGAGAAACGAAGAAAGAAAACGGAGAAGCGAACAAAGAAACGGAGAAATGAAGAAAGAAACGGAGAAACGAAGAAAGACACGGAGAAACGAAGAAAGAAACGGAGAAACGATGAAAGAAACGGAGAAACGAAGAAAGAAACGGAGAAACGATGAAAGAAACGGAGAAACGAAGAAAGAAACGGAGAAACGAAGAAAGAAACGGAGAAACGAAGAAAGAAACGGAGAAACGAAGAAAGAAACGGAGAAACGAAGAAAGAAACGGAGAAACGAAGAAAGAAACGGAGAAACGATGAAAGAAACGGAGAAACGAACAAAGAAACGGAGAAACGAAGAAAGAAACGGAGAAACGAAGAAAGAAACGGAGAAACGAAGAAAGAAACGGAGAAACGGAGAAATAAATGGAGAAATGAAGAAATAAACGGAGAAACGAAGAAAGAGACGGTGAAACGAAGAAAGAAACGGAGAAACGAAGAAAGAAACGGAGAAACGAAGAAAGAAACGGAGAAGCGAACAAAGAAACGGAGAAATGAAGAAAGAAACGGAGAAACGAAGAAAGAAACGGAGAAACGAAGAAAGAAACGGAGACACGAAGAAAGAAACGGAGAAACGATGAAAGAAACGGAGAAACGAACAAAGAAACGGAGAAACGAAGAAAAAAACGGAGAAACGAAGAAAGAAACGGAGAAACGAAGAAAGAAACGGAGAAACGAAGAAAGAAACGCAGAAACGAACAAAGAAACGTAGAAACGAAGAAAGTTATGGAGAAACGGTGAAATAAATGGAGAAACGAAGAAATAAATGGAGAAACGAACATGCAAACGGAGAAACGAAGAAAGAAATGAAGAAACGAAGAAACGAACAAAGAAACGGAGATACGAAGAAAGAAACGGAGAAACGAAGAAAGAAAACGGAGAAGCGAACAAAGAAACGGAGAAATGAAGAAAGAAACGGAGAAACGAAGAAAGACACGGAGAAACGAAGAAAGAAACGGAGAAACGATGAAAGAAACGGAGAAACGAAGAAAGAAACGGAGAAACGATGAAAGAAACGGAGAAACGAAGAAAGAAACGGAGAAACGAAGAAAGAAACGGAGAAACGAAGAAAGAAACGGAGAAACGAAGAAAGAAACGGAGAAACGAAGAAAGAAACGGAGAAACGAAGAAAGAAACGGAGAAACGATGAAAGAAACGGAGAAACGAACAAAGAAACGGAGAAACGAAGAAAGAAACGGAGAAACGAAGAAAGAAACGGAGAAACGAAGAAAGAAACGGAGAAACGGAGAAATAAATGGAGAAATGAAGAAATAAACGGAGAAACGAAGAAAGAGACGGTGAAACGAAGAAAGAAACGGAGAAACGAAGAAAGAAACGGAGAAACGAAGAAAGAAACGGAGAAACGAACAAAGAAAGGGAGAAACGAAGAAAGAAACGGAGAAACGAAGAAAGAAACGCAGAAACGAGGAAAGAAACGGAGAAACGAAGAAAGAAACGGAGAAACGATGAAGGAAACGGAGAAACGAAGAAAGAAACGGAGAAACGAAGAAAGAAACGGAGAAACGATGAAAGAAACGGAGAAACGAAGAAAGAACCGGAGTAACGAAGAAAGAAACGGAAAAACGGAGAAATAAATGGAGAAACGAAGAAATAAACGGAGAAACGAACAAAGAAACGGAGAAGCGAAGAAAGCAACGGAGAAACGTAGAAAGAAACGGAGAAACGAGGAAAGAAACGGAGAAACGAGGAAAGAAACGGAGAAACGAAGAAAGAAACGGAGAAGCGAACAAAGAAACGGAGAAATGAAGAAAGAAACGGAGAAACGAAGAAAGAAACGGAGAAACGAAGAAAGAAACGGAGACACGAAGAAAGAAACGGAGAAACGATGAAAGAAACGGAGAAACGAACAAAGAAACGGAGAAACGAAGAAAAAAACGGAGAAACGAAGAAAGAAACGGAGAAACGAAGAAAGAAACGGAGAAACGAAGAAAGAAACGCAGAAACGAACAAAGAAACGTAGAAACGAAGAAAGATATGGAGAAACGGTGAAATAAATGGAGAAACGAAGAAATAAATGGAGAAACGAACATGCAAACGGAGAAACGAAGAAAGAAATGAAGAAACGAAGAAACGAACAAAGAAACGGAGATACGAAGAAAGAAACGGAGAAACGAAGAAAGAAAACGGAGAAGCGAACAAAGAAACGGAGAAATGAAGAAAGAAACGGAGAAACGAAGAAAGACACGGAGAAACGAAGAAAGAAACGGAGAAACGATGAAAGAAACGGAGAAACGAAGAAAGAAACGGAGAAACGATGAAAGAAACGGAGAAACGAAGAAAGAAACGGAGAAACGAAGAAAGAAACGGAGAAACGAAGAAAGAAACGGAGAAACGAAGAAAGAAACGGAGAAACGAAGAAAGAAACGGAGAAACGAAGAAAGAAACGGAGAAACGATGAAAGAAACGGAGAAACGAACAAAGAAACGGAGAAACGAAGAAAGAGACGGAGAAACGAAGAAAGAAACGGAGAAACGAAGAAAGAAACGGAGAAACGAAGAAAGAAACGGAGAAACGAAGAAAGAACCGGAGTAACGAAGAAAGAAACGGAGAAACGGAGAAATAAATGGAGAAACGAAGAAATAAACGGTGAAACGAACAAAGAAACGGAGAAGCGAAGAAAGAAACGGAGAAACGGGGAAATAAATGGAGAAACGAAGAAAGAAACGGAGAAACGATGAAAGAAACGGAGAAACGAAGAAAGAAACGGAGAAACGAAGAAAGAAACGGAGAAACGAAGAAAGAAACGGAGAAACGAAGAAAGAAACGGAGAAACGAAGAAAGAAACGGAGAAACGAAGAAAGAAACGGAGAAGCGAACAAAGAAACGGAGAAATGAAGAATGAAACGGAGAAACGAAGAAAGAAACGGAGAAACGAAGAAAGAAACGGAGATACGATGAGAGAAACGGAGTAACGAAGAAAGAAACGGAGAAACGGGGAAATAAATGGAGAAACGAAGAAATAAACGCAGAAACGAACAAAGAAACGGAGAAACGAAGGAAGAAACGGAGAAACGAAGGAAGAAATGAAGAAACGAAGAAAGAAACGAAGAAACGAACAAAGAAACGGAGATACGAAGAAAGAAACGGAGAAGCGAAGAAAGAAACGGAGAATCGAAGAAAGAAACGGAGAATCGAAGAAAGAAACGGAGAAACGAAGAAAGAAACTGAGAAACGAAGAAAGAAACGGAGATACGATGAGAGAAACGGAGTAACGAAGAAAGAAACGGAGAAACGAAGAAAGAAACTGAGAAACGAAGAAAGAAACGGAGATACGATGAGAGAAACGGAGTAACGAAGAAAGAAACGGAGAAACGGGGAAATAAATGGAGAAACGAAGAAATAAACGGAGAAACGAACAAAGAAAGGGAGAAGCGAAGAAATAAACGCAGAAACGAACAAAGAAAAGGAGAAACGAAGGAAGAAACGGAGAAACGAAGGAAGAAACGGAGAAACGAAGAAAGAAACGGAGAAACGAAGAAAGAAACGGAGAAACGAAGAAAGAACCGGAGTAACGAAGAAAGAAACGGAGAAACGAACAAAGAAACGGAGAAACGAAGAAAGAAACGGAGATACGAAGAAAGAAACGGAGAAACGTAGAAAGAAACGGAGAATCGAAGAAAGAAACGGAGAAACGAAGAAAGAAACGGCGAAACGAAGAAAGAAACGGAGATACGATGAGAGAAACGGAGTAACGAAGAAAGAAACGGAGAAACGGGGAAATAAATGGAGAAACGAAGAAATAGACGCAGAAACGAACAAAGGAACGGAGAAACGAAGGAAGAAACGGAGAAACGAAGGAAGAAACGGAGAACCGAAGAAAGAAACGGCGAAACGAACAAAGAAACGGAGAAACGAAGAAAGAAACGGAGAAATAAATGGAGAAACGAAGAAATAAACGGAGAAACGAATAAGGAAACGGAGAAACGAAGAAAGAAACGGAGAAACGAAGAAAGAAACGGAGAAACGATGAAAGAAACGGAGAAACGAACAAAGAAACGGAGAAACGAAGAAAGAAACGGAGAAACGAAGAAAGAACCGGAGTAACGAAGAAAGAACCGCAGAAACGAACAAAGAAACGTAGAAACGAAGAAAGATACGGAGAAACGGTGAAATAAATGGACAAACGAAGAAATAAATGGAGAAACGAACAAGCAAACGGAGAAACGAAGAAAGAAACGGAGAAACGAAGAAAGAAATAAAGAAACGAAGAAAGAAACGAAGAAACGAACAAAGAAACGGAGAAACGAACAAAGAAACGGAGAAACGAAGGAAGAAACGGAGAAACGAAGAAAGAAACGGAGAAGCGAAGAAAGAAACGGAGAAACGAAGAAAGAACCGGAGTAACGAAGAAAGAAACGGAGAAACGGAGAAATAAATGGAGAAACGAAGAAATAAACGGAGAAACGAAGAAAGAAACGGAGAAACGAAGAAAGAACCGGAGTAACGAAGAAAGAAACGGAGAAACGGAGAAATAAATGGAGAAACGAAGAAATAAACGGAGAAACGAACCAGGAAACGGAGAAACGAAGAAAGAAACGGAGAATCGAAGATAGCAATGGAGAAACGGAGAAACGAAGAAAGAAACGGAGATACGAAGAAAGAAACGGAGAATCGAAGAAAGAAACGAAGAAACGAAGAAAGAAACGGAGAAACGAAGAAAGAAACGGAGATACGATGAGAGAAACGGAGTAAGGAAGAAAGAAACGGATAAACGGGGAAATAAAAGGAGAAACGAAGAAATAAACGCAGAAACGAACAAAGAAAAGGAGAAACGAAGGAAGAAACGGAGAAACGAAGGAAGAAACGGAGAAACGAAGAAAGAAACGGAGAAACGAAGAAAGAAACGGAGAAACGAAGAAAGAACCGGAGTAACGAAGAAAGAAACGGAGAAACGAACAAAGAAACGGAGAAACGAAGAAAGAAACGGAGATACGAAGAAAGAAACGGAGAAACGTAGAAAGAAACGGAGAATCGAAGAAAGAAACGGAGAAACGAAGAAAGAAACGGCGAAACGAAGAAAGAAACGGAGATACGATGAGAGAAACGGAGTAACGAAGAAAGAAACGGAGAAACGGGGAAATATATGGAGAAACGAAGAAATAGACGCAGAAACGAACAAAGGAACGGAGAAACGAAGGAAGAAACGGAGAAACGAAGGAAGAAACGGAGAACCGAAGAAAGAAACGGCGAAACGAAGAAAGAAACCGAGAAACGATGAGAGAAACGGAGTAACGAAGAAAGAAACGGAGAAACGGGGAAATAAATGGAGAAACGAAGAAATAAACGCAGAAACGAACAAAGGAACGGAGAAACGAAGGACGAAACGGAGAAACGAAGGAAGAAACGGAGAAACGAAGAAAGAAACGGAGAAACGGAGAAATAAGTGGAGAAACGAAGGAATAAACCGACAAACGGAGAAACGGAGAAACGATGAAACGAACGAAGAAACGGAGAAACGAAGAAAGAAACGGAGAAACGAAGAAAGAAACGGAGAAACGAACAAAGAAACGGAGAAACGAAGAAAGAAACGGAGAAATAAATGGAGAAACGAAGAAATAAACGGAGAAACGAATAAGGAAACGGAGAAACGAAGAAAGAAACGGAGAAACGAAGAAAGAAACGGAGAAACGATGAAAGAAACGGAGAAACGAACAAAGAAACGGAGAAACGAAGAAAGAAACGGAGAAACGAAGAAAGAACCGGAGTAACGAAGAAAGAACCGCACAAACGAACAAAGAAACGTAGAAACGAAGAAAGATACGGAGAAACGGTGAAATAAATGGAGAAACGAAGAAATAAATGGAGAAACGAACAAGCAAACGGAGAAACGAAGAAAGAAACGGAGAAACGAAGAAAGAAATAAAGAAACGAAGACAGAAACGAAGAAACGAACAAAGAAACGGAGAAACGAACAAAGAAACGGAGAAACGAAGGAAGAAACGGAGAAACGAAGAAAGAAACGGAGAAACGAAGAAAGACACGGAGAAACGAAGAAAGAACCGGAGTAACGAAGAAAGAAACGGAGAAACGGAGAAATAAATGGAGAAACGAAGAAATAAACGGAGAAACGAAGAAAGAAACGGAGAAACGAAGAAAGAACCGGAGTAACGAAGAAAGAAACGGAGAAACGGAGAAATAAATGGAGAAACGAAGAAATAAACGGAGAAACGAACCAGGAAACGGAGAAACGAAGAAAGAAACGGAGAATCGAAGATAGCAATGGAGAAACGGAGAAACGAAGAAAGAAACGGAGATACGAAGAAAGAAACGGAGAATCGAAGAAAGAAACGAAGAAACGAAGAAAGAAACGGAGAAACGAAGAAAGAAACGGAGATACGATGAGAGAAACGGAGTAAGGAAGAAAGAAACGGAGAAACGGGGAAATAAAAGGAGAAACGAAGAAATAAACGCAGAAACGAACAAAGAAACGGAGAACCGAAGGAAGAAACGGAGAAAAGAAGGAAGAAACGGAGAAACGAAGAAAGAAACTGAGAAACGAAGAAAGAAATGGAGAAACGTAGAAAGAACCGGAGTAACGAAGAAAGAAACGGAGAAACGGGGAAATAAATGGAGAAACGAAGAAATAGACGCAGAAACGAACAAAGAAACAGAGAAACGAAGGAAGAAACGGAGAAACGAAGGAAGAAACCGAGAAACGAAGAAAGAAACGGAGAAACGAAGAAAGAAACGGAGAAACGAAGAAAGAAACGGAGAAACGAAGAAAGAAACGGAGAATCGAAGAAAGAAACGGAGAATCGAAGAAAGAAACGAAGAAACGAAGAAAGAAACGGAGAAACGAAGAAAGAAACGGAGATACGATGAGAGAAACGGAGTAACGAAGAAAGAAACGGAGAAACGGGGAAATAAAAGGAGAAACGAAGAAATATACGCAGAAACGAACAAAGAAACGGAGAACCGAAGGAAGAAACGGAGAAAAGAAGGAAGAAACGGAGAAACGAAGAAAGAAACTGAGAAACGAAGAAAGAAATGGAGAAACGTAGAAAGAACCGGAGTAACGAAGAAAGAAACGGAGAAGCGGAGAAATAAATGGAGAAACGAAGAAATAAACGGAGAAACGAACAAAGAAACGGAGAAACGAAGAAAGAAACGGAGAAACGCACAAAGAAACGGAGAAACGAACAAAGAAACGGAGAAACGAAGAAAGAAACGGAGAAACGGAGAAATAAACGGAGAAACGAACAAGCAAACGGAGAAACGAAGAAACGAAGAAAGAAACGGAGAATCGGAGAAATAAATGGAGAAACGAAGGAATAAACCGACAAACGGAGAAACGGAGAAACGATGAAACGAACGAAGAAACGGAGAAACGAAGAAAGAAACGGAGAAACGAAGAAAGAAACGGAGAAACGAACAAAGAAACGGAGAAACGAAGAAAGAAACGGAGAAATAAATGGAGAAACGAAGAAATAAACGGAGAAACGAACAAGGAAACGGAGAAACGAAGAAAGAAACGGAGAAACGAAGAAAGAAACGGAGAAACGAAGAAACAAACGGAGAAACGAGGAAAGAAACGGAGAAACGAAGAAAGAAACGGAGAAACGAAGGAAGAAACGGAGAAACGAAGAAAGAAACGGAGAAACGAAGAAAGAAACGGAGAAGCGAAGAAAGAAACGGAGAAACGCACAAAGAAACGGAGAAACGAACAAAGAAACGGAGAAACGAAGAAAGAAACGGAGAAACGGAGAAAGAAACGGAGAAACGAAGAAACAAACGGAGAAACGAGGAAAGAAACGGAGAAACGAAGAAAGAAACGGAGAAACGAAGAAAGAAACGGAGAAACGAAGAAAGAAACGGAGAAACGAACAAAGAAACGGAGAAACGAAGAAAGAAACGGAGAAATAAATGGAGAAACGAAGAAATAAACGGAGAAACGAACAAGGAAACGGAGAAACGAAGAAAGAAACGGAGAAACGAAGAAAGAAACGGAGAAACGAAGAAACAAACGGAGAAACGAGGAAAGAAACGGAGAAACGAAGAAAGAAACGGAGAATCGGAGAAATAAATGGAGAAACGAAGGAATAAACCGACAAACGGAGAAACGGAGAAACGATGAAACGAACGAAGAAACGGAGAAACGAAGAAAGAAACGGAGAAACGAAGAAAGAAACGGAGAAACGAAGAAAGAAACGGAGAAACGAAGGAAGAAACGGAGAAACGAAGAAAGAAACGGAGAAACGAAGAAAGAAACGGAGAAGCGAAGAAAGAAACGGAGAAACGCACAAAGAAACGGAGAAACGAACAAAGAAACGGAGAAACGAAGAAAGAAACGGAGAAACGGAGAAATAAACGGAGAAACGTACAAGCAAACGGAGAAACGAAGGAAGAAACGAAGAAATGAAGAAAGAAACGGAGAATCGGAGAAATAAATGGAGAAACGAAGGAATAAACCGACAAACGGAGAAACGGAGAAACGATGAAACGAACGAAGAAACGGAGAAACGAAGAAAGAAACGGAGAAACGAAGAAAGAAACGGAGAAACGAACAAAGAAACGGAGAAACGAAGAAAGAAACGGAGAAATAAATGGAGAAACGAAGAAATAAACGGAGAAACGAACAAGGAAACGGAGAAACGAAGAAAGAAACGGAGAAACGAAGAAAGAAACGGAGAAACGAACAAAGAAACGGAGAAACGAAGAAAGAAACGGAGAAATAAATGGAGAAACGAAGAAATAAACGGAGAAACGAACAAGGAAACGGAGAAACGAAGAAAGAAACGGAGAAACGAAGAAAGAAACGGAGAAACGAAGAAACAAACGGAGAAACGAGGAAAGAAACGGAGAAACGAAGAAAGAAACGGAGAATCGGAGAAATAAATGGAGAAACGAAGGAATAAACCGACAAACGGAGAAACGGAGAAACGATGAAACGAACGAAGAAACGGAGAAACGAAGAAAGAAACGGAGAAACGAAGAAAGAAACGGAGAAACGAAGAAAGAAACGGAGAAACGAAGGAAGAAACGGAGAAACGAAGAAAGAAACGGAGAAACGAAGAAAGAAACGGAGAAGCGAAGAAAGAAACGGAGAAACGCACAAAGAAACGGAGAAACGAACAAAGAAACGGAGAAACGAAGAAAGAAACGGAGAAACGGAGAAATAAACGGAGAAACGTACAAGCAAACGGAGAAACGAAGGAAGAAACGAAGAAATGAAGAAAGAAACGGAGAATCGGAGAAATAAATGGAGAAACGAAGGAATAAACCGACAAACGGAGAAACGGAGAAACGATGAAACGAACGAAGAAACGGAGAAACGAAGAAAGAAACGGAGAAACGAAGAAAGAAACGGAGAAACGAACAAAGAAACGGAGAAACGAAGAAAGAAACGGAGAAATAAATGGAGAAACGAAGAAATAAACGGAGAAACGAACAAGGAAACGGAGAAACGAAGAAAGAAACGGAGAAACGAAGAAAGAAACGGAGAAACGAAGAAACAAACGGAGAAACGAGGAAAGAAACGGAGAAACGAAGAAAGAAACGGAGAATCGGAGAAATAAATGGAGAAACGAAGGAATAAACCGACAAACGGAGAAACGGAGAAACGATGAAACGAACGAAGAAACGGAGAAACGAAGAAAGAAACGGAGAAACGAAGAAAGAAACGGAGAAACGAACAAAGAAACGGAGAAACGAAGAAAGAAACGGAGAAATAAATGGAGAAACGAAGAAATAAACGGAGAAACGAACAAGGAAAAGGAGAAACGAAGAAAGAAACGGAGAAACGAAGAAAGAAACGGAGAAACGAAGAAACAAACGGAGAAACGAGGAAAGAAACGGAGAAACGAAGAAAGAAACGGAGAAACGAAGGAAGAAACGGAGAAACGAAGAAAGAAACGGAGAAACGAAGAAAGAAACGGAGAAACGAAGAAAGAACCGGAGTAACGAAGAAAGAAACGAAGAAACGGAGAAATAAATGGAGAAACGAAGAAATAAACGGAGAAACGAACAAAGAAACGGAGAAGCGAAGAAATAAACGCAGAAACGAACAAAGAAAAGGAGAAACGAAGGAAGAAACGGAGAAACGAAGGAAGAAACGGAGAAACGAAGAAAGAAACGGAGAAACGAAGAAAGAAACGGAGAAACGAAGAAAGAACCGGAGTAACGAAGAAAGAAACGGAGAAACGGAGAAATAAATGGAGAAACGAAGAAATAAACGGAGAAACAAACAAAGAAACGGAGAAACGAAGGAAGAAACGGAGAAACGAAGGAAGAAACGGAGAAACGAAGAAAGAAACGGAGAAACGAAGAAAGAAACGGAGAAACGAACAAAGAAACGGAGAAACGAAGAAAGAAACGGAGAAATAAATGGAGAAACGAAGAAATAAACGGAGAAACGAATAAGGAAACGGAGAAACGAAGAAAGAAACGGAGAAACGAAGAAAGAAACGGAGAAACGATGAAAGAAACGGAGAAACGAACAAAGAAACGGAGAAACGAAGAAAGAAACGGAGAAACGAAGAAAGAACCGGAGTAACGAAGAAAGAAACGGAGAAACGGAGAAATAAGTGGAGAAACGAAGGAATAAACCGACAAACGGAGAAACGGAGAAACGATGAAACGAACGAAGAAACGGAGAAACGAAGAAAGAAACGGAGAAACGAAGAAAGAAACGGAGAAATGAACAAAGAAACGGAGAAACGAAGAAAGAAACGGAGAAATAAATGGAGAAACGAAGAAATAAACGGAGAAACGAATAAGGAAACGGAGAAACGAAGAAAGAAACGGAGAAACGAAGAAAGAAACGGAGAAACGATGAAAGAAACGGTGAAACGAACAAAGAAACGGAGAAACGAAGAAAGAAACGGAGAAACGAAGAAAGAACCGGAGTAACGAAGAAAGAACCGCAGAAACGAACAAAGAAACGTAGAAACGAAGAAAGATACGGAGAAACGGTGAAATAAATGGAGAAACGAAGAAATAAATGGAGAAACGAACAAGCAAACGGAGAAACGAAGAAAGAAACGGAGAAACGAAGAAAGAAATGAAGAAACGAAGAAAGAAACGAAGAAACGAACAAAGAAACGGAGAAACGAACAAAGAAACGGAGAAACGAAGGAAGAAACGGAGAAACGAAGAAAGAAACGGAGAAACGAAGAAAGAAACGGAGAAACGAAGAAAGAACCGGAGTAACGAAGAAAGAAACGGAGAAACGGAGAAATAAATGGAGAAACGAAGAAATAAACGGAGAAACGAAGAAAGAAACGGAGAAACGAAGAAAGAACCGGAGTAACGAAGAAAGAAACGGAGAAACGGAGAAATAAATGGAGAAACGAAGAAATAAACGGAGAAACGAACCAGGAAACGGAGAAACGAAGAAAGAAACGGAGAATCGAAGATAGCAATGGAGAAACGGAGAAACGAAGAAAGAAACGGAGATACGAAGAAAGAAACGGAGAATCGAAGAAAGAAACGAAGAAACGAAGAAAGAAACGGAGAAACGAAGAAAGAAACGGAGATACGATGAGAGAAACGGAGTAAGGAAGAAAGAAACGGAGAAACGGGGAAATAAAAGGAGAAACGAAGAAATAAACGCAGAAACGAACAAAGAAACGGAGAACCGAAGGAAGAAACGGAGAAAAGAAGGAAGAAACGGAGAAACGAAGAAAGAAACTGAGAAACGAAGAAAGAAATGGAGAAACGTAGAAAGAACCGGAGTAACGAAGAAAGAAACGGAGAAACAGGGAAATAAATGGAGAAACGAAGAAATAGACGCAGAAACGAACAAAGAAACAGAGAAACGAAGGAAGAAACGGAGAAACGAAGGAAGAAACCGAGAAACGAAGAAAGAAACGGAGAAACGAAGAAAGAAACGGAGAAACGAAGAAAGAAACGGAGATACGAAGAAACAAACGGAGAAACGAAGAAAGAAACGGAGAATCGAAGAAAGAAACGGAGAATCGAAGAAAGAAACGAAGAAACGAAGAAGGAAACGGAGAAACGAAGAAAGAAACGGAGATACGATGAGAGAAACGGAGTAACGAAGAAAGAAACGGAGAAACGGGGAAATAAAAGGAGAAACGAAGAAATATACGCAGAAACGAACAAAGAAACGGAGAACCGAAGGAAGAAACGGAGAAAAGAAGGAAGAAACGGAGAAACGAAGAAAGAAACGGAGAAACGGAGAAATAAACGGAGAAACGAACAAGCAAACGGAGAAACGAAGGAAGAAACGAAGAAACGAAGAAAGAAACGGAGAATCGGAGAAATAAATGGAGAAACGAAGGAATAAACCGAAAAACGGAGAAACGGAGAAACGATGAAACGAACGAAGAAACGGAGAAACGAAGAAAGAAACGGAGAAACGAAGAAAGAAACGGAGAAACGAACAAAGAAACGGAGAAACGAAGAAAGAAACGGAGAAATAAATGGAGAAACGAAGAAATAAACGGAGAAACGAACAAGGAAACGGAGAAACGAAGAAAGAAACGGAGAAACGAAGAAAGAAACGGAGAAACGAAGAAACAAACGGAGAAACGAGGAAAGAAACGGAGAAACGAAGAAAGAAACGGAGAAACGAAGGAAGAAACGGAGAAACGAAGAAAGAAACGGAGAAACGAAGAAAGAAACGGAGAAACGAAGAAAGAACCGGAGTAACGAAGAAAGAAACGAAGAAACGGAGAAATAAATGGAGAAACGAAGAAATAAACGGAGAAACGAACAAAGAAACGGAGAAGCGAAGAAATAAACGCAGAAACGAACAAAGAAAAGGAGAAACGAAGGAAGAAACGGAGAAACGAAGGAAGAAACGGAGAAACGAAGAAAGAAACGGAGAAACGAAGAAAGAAACGGAGAAACGAAGAAAGAACCGGAGTAACGAAGAAAGAAACGGAGAAACGGAGAAATAAATGGAGAAACGAAGAAATAAACGGAGAAACGAAGAAAGAAACGGAGAAACGAAGAAAGAAACGGAGAAACGAAGATAGAAACGGAGTAACGGTGAAAGAAACGAAGAAAAGAAGAAAGAATCGGAGAATCGGAGAAATAAATGGAGAAACGAAGGAATAAACCGACAAACGGAGAAACGGAGAAACGATGAAACGAACGAAGAAACGGAGAAACGAAGAAAGAAACGGAGAAACGAAGAAAGAAACGGAGAAACGAACAAAGAAACGGAGAAACGAAGAAAGAAACGGAGAAATAAATGGAGAAACGAAGATATAAACGGAGAAACGAACAAGGAAACGGAGAAACGAAGAAAGGAACGGAGAAACGAAGAAAGAAACGGAGAAACGAAGAAACAAACGGAGAAACGAGGAAAGAAACGGATAAACGAAGAAAGAAACGGAGGAACGAAGGAAGAAACGGAGAAACGAAGAAAGAAACGGAGAAACGAAGAAAGAAACGGAGAAACGAAGAAAGAAACGGAGAAACGAAGAAAGAACCGGAGTAACGAAGAAAGAAACGAAGAAACGGAGAAATAAATGGAGAAGCGAAGAAATAAACGGAGAAACGAACAAAGAAACGGAGAAGCGAAGAAATAAACGCAGAAACGAACAAAGAAAAGGAGAAACGAAGGAAGAAACGGAGAAACGAAGGAAGAAACGGAGAAACGAAGAAAGAAACGGAGAAACGAAGAAAGAAACGGAGAAACGAAGAAAGAACCGGAGTAACGAAGAAAGAAACGGAGAAATGGAGAAATAAATGGAGAAACGAAGAAATAAACGGAGAAACGAACAAAGAAACGGAGAAGCGAAGAAAGAAACGGAGAAACGAAGAAAGAAACGGAGAAACGAGGAAAGAAACGTAGAAACGAAGAAAGAAACGGAGAAGCGAACAAAGAAACGGAGAAATGAAGAAAGAAACGGAGAAACGAAGAAAGAAACGGTGAAACGAAGAAAGAAACGGAGATACGATGAGAGAAACGGAGTAACGAAGAAAGAATCGGAGAAACGGAGAAATAAATGGAGAAACGAAGAAATAAACGCAGAAACAAACAAAGAAACGGAGAAACGAAGGAAGAAACGGAGAAACGAAGGAAGAAACGGAGAAACGAAGAAAGAAACGGAGAAACGAAGAAAGAAACGGAGAAGCGAACAAAGAAACGGAGAAACGAAGAAAGAACCGGAGTAACGAAGAAAGAAACGGAGAAACGGAGAAATAAATGGAGAAACGAAGAAATAAACGGATAAACGAACAAAGAAACGGAGAAGCGAAGAAAGAAACGGAGAAACGAAGAAAGAAACGGAGAAACGAGGAAAGAAACGGAGAAACGAAGAAAGAAACGGAGAAGCGAACAAAGAAACCGAGAAATGAAGAAAGAAACGGAGAAACGAAGAAAGAAACGGCGAAACGAAGAAAGAAACGGAGATACGATGAGAGAAACGGAGTAACGAAGAAAGAATCGGAGAAACGGAGAAATAAATGGAGAAACGAAGAAATAAACGCAGAAACGAACAAAGAAACGGAGAAACGAAGGAAGAAACGGAGAAACGAAGGAAGAAACGGATAAACGAAGAAAGAAACGGAGAAACGAAGAAAGAAACGGAGAAACGAAGAAAGAACCGGAGTAACGAAGAAAGAAACGGAGAAACGGAGAAATAAATGGAGAAACGAAGAAATGAACGGAGAAACGAACAAAGAAACGGAGAAGCGAAGAAAGAAACGGAGAAACGAAGAAAGAAACGGAGAAACGAGGAAAGAAACGGAGAAACGAAGAAAGAAACGGAGAAGCGAACAAAGAAACGGAGAAATGAAGAAAGAAACGGAGAAACGAAGAAAGAAACGGAGAAACGAAGAAAGAAACGGAGATACGATGAGAGAAACGGAGTAACGAAGAAAGAATCGGAGAAACGGGGAAATAAATGGAGAAACGAAGAAATAAACGCAGAAACAAACAAAGAAACGGAGAAACGAAGGAAGAAACGGAGAAACGAAGGAAGAAACGGAGAAACGAAGAAAGAAACGGAGAAACGAAGAAAGAAACGGAGAAACGAAGAAAGAACCGGAGTAACGAAGAAAGAAACGAAGAAACGGAGAAATAAATGGAGAAACGAAGAAATAAACGGAGAAACGAACAAAGAAACGGAGAGGCGAAGAAATAAACGCAGAAACGAACAAAGAAAAGGAGAAACGAAGGAAGAAACGGAGAAACGAAGGAAGAAACGGAGAAACGAAGAAAGAAACGGAGAAACGAAGAAAGAAACGGAGAAACGAAGAAAGAACCGGAGTAACGAAGAAAGAAACGGAGAAACGAACAAAGAAACGGAGAAACGAAGAAAGAAACGGAGATACGAAGAAAGAAACGGAGAAACGTAGAAAGAAACGGAGAATCGAAGAAAGAAACGGAGAAACGAAGAAAGAAACGGCGAAACGAAGAAAGAAACGGAGATACGATGAGAGAAACGGAGTAACGAAGAAAGAAACGGAGAAACGGGGAAATAAATGGAGAAACGAAGAAATAAACGCAGAAACGAACAAAGGAACGGAGAACCGAAGGAAGAAACGGAGAAAAGAAGGAAGAAACGGAGAAACGAGGAAAGAAACGGAGAAACGAAGAAAGAAACGGAGAAGCGAACAAAGAAACGGAGAAATGAAGAAAGAAACGGAGAAACGAAGAAAGGAACGGAGAAACGAAGAAAGAAACGGAGAAACGATGAAAGAAAGGGAGAAACGAAGAAAGAAACGGAGAAACGAAGAAAGAAACGGAGAAACGAAGAAAGAAACGGGGAAACGAAGAAAGAACCGGAGTAACGAAGAAAGAAACGGAGAAACGGGGAAATAAATGGAGAAACGAAGAAATAAACGCAGAAACGAACAAAGAAACGGAGAACCGAAGAAAGAAACGGCGAAACGAAGAAAGAAACGGAGATACGATGAGAGAAACGGAGTAACGAAGAAAGAAACGGAGAAACGGGGAAATAAATGGAGAAACGAAGAAATAAACGCAGAAACGAACAAAGGAACGGAGAAACGAAGGAAGAAACGGAGAAACGAAGGAAGAAACGGAGAAACGAAGAAAGAAACGGAGAAACGGAGAAATAAGTGGAGAAACGAAGGAATAAACCGACAAACGGAGAAACGGAGAAACGATGAAACGAACGAAGAAACGGAGAAACGAAGAAAGAAACGGAGAAACGAAGAAAGAAACGGAGAAACGAACAATAAAACGGAGAAACGAAGAAAGAAACGGAGAAATAAATGGAGAAACGAAGAAATAAACGGAGAAACGAATAAGGAAACGGAGAAACGAAGAAAGAAACGGAGAAACGAAGAAAGAAACGGAGAAACGATGAAAGAAACGGAGAAGCGAACAAAGAAACGGAGAAACGAAGAAAGAAACGGAGAAACGAAGAAAGAAACGGAGAAACGAAGAAAGAACCGGAGTAACGAAGAAAGAACCGCAGAAACGAACAAAGAAACGTAGAAACGAAGAAAGATACGGAGAAACGGTGAAATAAATGGAGAAACGAAGAAATAAATGGAGAAACGAACAAGCAAACGGAGAAACGAAGAAAGAAACGGAGAAACGAAGAAAGAAATGAAGAAACGAAGAAAGAAACGAAGAAACGAACAAAGAAACGGAGAAACGAAGAAAGAAACGGAGAAACGAAGGAAGAAACGGAGAAACGAAGAAAGGAACGGAGAAACGAAGAAAGAAACGGAGAAACGAAGAAAGAACCGGAGTAAGGAAGAAAGAAACGGAGAAACGGAGAAATAAATGGAGAAACGAAGAAATAAACGGAGAAACGAACCAGGAAACGGAGAAACGAAGAAAGAAACGGAGAATCGAAGAAAGCAATGGAGAAACGAAGAAAGAAACGGAGAAACGAAGAAAGAAACGGAGATACGAAGAAAGAAACGGAGAATCGAAGAAAGAAACGAAGAAACGAAGGAAGAAACGGAGAAACGAAGAAAGAAACGGAGATACGATGAGAGAAACGGAGTAACGAAGAAAGACACGGAGAAACGGGGAAATAAAAGGAGAAACGAAGAAATAAACGCAGAAACGAACAAAGAAACGGAGAACCGAAGGAAGAAACGGAGAAAAGAAGGAAGAAACGGAGAAACGAGGAAAGAAACGGAGAAACGAAGAAAGAAACGGAGAAGCGAACAAAGAAACGGAGAAATGAAGAAAGAAACGGAGAAACGAAGAAAGAAACGGAGAAACGAAGAAAGAAACGGAGAAACGATGAAAGAAAGGGAGAAACGAAGAAAGAAACGGAGAAACGAAGAAAGAAACGGAGAAACGAAGAAAGAAACGGGGAAACGAAGAAAGAACCGGAGTAACGAAGAAAGAAACGGAGAAACGGGGAAATAAATGGAGAAACGAAGAAATAAACGCAGAAACGAACAAAGAAACGGAGAAGCGAAGAACGAAACGGAGAAACGAACAAAGAAACGGAGAAACGAAGAAAGAAACGGAGAAACGAAGAAAGTAACGGAGAAACGAAGAAAGAAACGGAGAAACGAAGAAAGAAACGGAGAAACGAATAAAGAAACGGAGAAATAATTGGAGAAACGAAGAAATAAACCGAGAAACGGGAAAAGAAACGGAGAAACGAACAATGAAACGGAGAAACGAAGAAAGAAACGGAGAAACGGAGATATAAATGGAGAAACGAAGAAAGAAACGGAGAAACGATGAAAGAAACGGAGAAACGAACAAAGAAACGGAGAAACGAAGAAAGAAACGGAGAAACGAAGAAAGAAACGCAGAAACGAAGAAAGAAATAGAGAAATGAAGAAAGAAACGGCGAAACGAAGAAAGAAACGGAGAATCGAACAAAGAAACGGAGAAACGAAGAAAGAAATGGAGAAACGGAGAAATAGATGGAGAAACGAAAAAATAAACGGAGAAACGAAGAAAGAAACGGAGAAACGAACACAGAAACGGAGAATCGAAGAAAGAAATGGAGAAACGAAGAATGAAACGGAAAAACGAAGAGAGAAACGGAGAAATAAATGGAGAAGCGAAGATATAAACGGAGAAACGAAGAAAGAAACGGAGAAACGGAGAAATGAAGAAGGAAACGGAGAAACGAACGAAGAAACAGAGAAACGAACAAAGAAACGGAGAAACGAAGAAAGAAACGGAGAAACGAACAAAGAAACAGAGAAACGAACAAAGAAACGGAGAAACGAAGAAAGAAACGGAGAAACGACCAAAGAAACGGAGAAACGAATAAAGAAACGGAGAAACGATCAATGAAACGGAGAAACGAACAAAGAAACGGAGAAACGAAGAAAGAAACGGAGAAACGGAGAAATAAATGGAGAAACGAAGAAATAAACGGAGAAACGAAGAAAGAGACGGAGAAACGAAGGTAGAAACGGAGAAACGAAGAAAGAAACGGAGAAATGAAAAAAGAAACGAAGAAACGGAGAAATAAATGGAGAAACGAAGAAATAAACGTAGAAACGAAGAAAGAAACGGAGAAACGAGGAAGGAAACGGAGAAACAAGGAAAGAAACGGAGAAACGAACAAAGAAACGGAGAGACGAACAAAGAGACGGAGAAACGAACAAAGAAACGGAGAAACGAACATAGAAACGGAGAAACGAACATAGAAACGGAGAAACGAAGAAAGAAACGGAGAAACGAACAAAGAAACAGAGAAACGAACAAAGAAACGGAGAAACGAACAAAGAAACGGAGAAACGACCAAAGAAAGGGAGAAACGAATAAAGAAACGGAGAAACGATCAATGAAACGGAGAAACGAACAAAGAAACGGAGAAACGAAGAAAGAAACGGAGAAATGAAGAAAGAAACGAAGAAACGGAGAAATAAATGGAGAAACGAAGAAATAAACGTAGAAACGAAGAAAGAAACCGAGAAACGAGGAAGGAAACGGAGAAACAAAGAAAGAAACGGAGAAACGAACAAAGAAACGGAGAGACGAACAAAGAAAGGGAGAAACGAACAAAGAAACGGAGAAACGAAGAAAGAAACGGAGAAATAAGTGGAGAAACGAAGAAATAAGTGGAGAAACGAAGAAATAAACGGAGAAATGAACAAGGAAACGGAGAAACGAAGAAAGAAACGGAGAAACCAAGAAATAAATGAAAAAACGAAGAAATAAACGGAGAAACCGAGAAATGAATGGAGAAACGAAGAAATAAACGCAGAAACGAACAAAGAAACGGAGAAACGAAGGAAGAAACGGAGAAACAAAGGAAGAAACGGAGAAACGAAGAAAGAAACGGAGAAACGAAGAAAGAAACGGAGAAACGAAGAAAGAACCGGAGTAACGAAGAAGGAAACGGAGAAACGGAGAAATAAATGGAGGAACGAAGAAATAAACGGAGAAACGAACAAAGAAACGGAGAAGCGAAGAAAGAAACGGAGAAACGACCAAAGAAACGGAGAAACGAACAGAGAAACGGAGAAACGAAGAAAGAAACGGAGAAACGAAGAAAGAAACGGAGAAACGAAGAAAGAAACGAAGAAACGAAGAAAGAGACGGAGAAACGTAGAAAGAAACGGAGAAACGAAGAAAGAAACGGAGAAACGAAGAAAGAAACGTAGAAACGAAGAAAGAAACGGAGAAACGAAGAAAGAAACGGAGAAACGAAGAAAGAATCGGAGAAACGAAGAAAGAAACGGAGAAACGAAGGAAGAAACGGAGAAACGGAGAAATAAATGGAGAAACGAAGAAATAAACGGAGAAACGAAGAAAGAAACGGAGAAATAAATGGAGTAACGAAGAAATAAACGGAGAAATGAAGAAAGAAACGGAGAAACGAAGAAAGAAACAGAGAAACGAAGAAAGAATCGGAGAAACGAAGAAAGAAACGGAGAAACGAAGGAAGAAACGGAGAAACGGAGAAATAAATGGAGAAACGAAGAAATAAACGGAGAAACGAAGAAAGAAACGGAGAAATAAATGGAGTAACGAAGAAATAAACGGAGAAATGAACAAGGAAACAGAGAAACGAAGAAAGAAACGGAGAAACGAAGAAAGAAACGGAGAAATGAAGAAAGAAACGAAGAAACGGAGAAATAAATGGAGAAACGAAGAAATAAACGTAGAAACGAAGAAAGAAACGGAGAAACGAGGAAGGAAACGGAGAAACAAAGAAAGAAACGGAGAAACGGAGAAATTAATGGAGAAACGAAGAAATAAACGGAGAAACGAAGAATGAAACGGAGAAACGAAGAAAGAAACGGAGAAACGAAGAAAGAAACGGAGAAACGGAGAAATAAATGGAGAAACGAAGAAATAAACCGAGAAACGGAGAAAGAAACGGAGAAACGAAGAATGAATCTGAGAAACGAAGAAAGAAACGGAGAAACGAAGAATGAATCTGAGAAACGAAGAAAGAAACGGAGAAACGAACAAAGAAACGGAGAAACGAACAAAGAAACGGGAAACGGAGAAATAAATGGAGAAACGAGGAAATGAACCGAGAAACGGAGAAAGAAACGAAGAAACGAAGAAAGAAACGGGGAAATAAATGGAGAAACGAAGAAACAGACCGAGAAACGGAAAAAGAAACGGAGAAACGAACAAAGAAAACGGAGAAACGAAAAAAGAAACGGAGAAACGAACAAAGGAACGGAGAAACGAACAAAGAAACGGAGAAACGAAGATAGAAACGGACAAACGGAGAAATAAATGGCGAAACAAAGAAATACACAGAGAAACCAAGAAAGAAACGGAGAAACGAACAAAGAAACGGAGAAATGAAGAAAGGAACGGAGAAATAAATGGAGAAACGAAGAAATAAACGGAGGAACGAATAAGGAAACGGAGAAACGAAGAAGGAAACGGAGAAACGATGAAAGAAACGGAGAAACGAAGAAAGAAACTGAGAAACGAAGAAAGAATCGGAGAAACGAACAATGAAACGGTGAAACGAAGAAAGAAACGGAGAAACGAAGAAAGAAACGCAGAAACGAAGAAAGAAACGGAGAAGCGAAGAAAGAAACGAAGAAAGAAACGGAGAAACGAAGAAAGAAACGGAGAATCGGAGAAATAAATGGAGAAACGAAGAAATAAACGGAGAAACGGAGAAATAAATGGACAAACGAAGAAATAAACGGAGAAACGGAGAAATAAATGGAGAAACGAAGAAATAAACGGAGAAACGTACAAAGAAACGGAGAAACGAAGAAAGAAACGGAGAAACGAAGAAAGAAACGGAGAAACGAAGAAATAAACGGAGAAACGAAGAAAGAAACGGCGAAACGGAGAAACTAAGAAAGAAATGGCGAAACGAACAAAGAAACGGAGAAACGAACAAAGAAACGGAGAAACGAAGAATGAAACGGAGAAACGAAGACAGAAACGGAGAAATAAATGGAGAAACGAAGATATAAACGGAGAAACGAAGAAAGAAACGGAGATACGAAGAAAGAAACGGAGAAACGAAGAAAGAAACGGAGAAACGATGAAAGTAACGGAGAAACGAAGAAAGAAACGGAGAAACGAAGAAAGAATCGGAGAAACGAAGAAAGAAACGGAGAAACGAAGGAAGAAACGGAGAAACGGAGAAATAAATGGAGAAACGAAGAAATAAACGGAGAAACGAAGAAAGAAACGGAGAAATAAATGGAGTAACGAAGAAATAAACGGAGAAATGAAGAAAGAAACGGAGAAACGAAGAAAGAAACGGAGAAACGAAGAAAGAATCGGAGAAACGAAGAAAGAAACGGAGAAACGAAGGAAGAAACGGAGAAACGGAGAAATAAATGGAGAAACGAAGAAATAAACGGAGAAACGAAGAAAGAAACGGAGAAATAAATGGAGTAACGAAGAAATAAACGGAGAAATGAACAAGGAAACGGAGAAACGAAGAAGGAAACGGAGAAACGATGAAAGAAACGGAGAAACGAAGAAAGAAACTGAGAAACGAAGAAAGAATCGGAGAAACGAAGAAAGGAACGGAGAAATAAATGGAGAATCGAAGAAATAAACGGAGGAACGAACAAGGAAACGGAGAAACGAAGAAGGAAACGGAGAAACGATGAAAGAAACGGAGAAACGAAGAAAGAAACTGAGAAGCGAAGAAAGAAACGAAGAAAGAAACGGAGAAACGAAGAAAGAAACGGAGAATCGGAGAAATAAATGGAGAAACGAAGAAATAAACGGAGAAACGGAGAAATAAATGGACAAACGAAGAAATAAACGGAGAAACGAAGAAAGAATCGGAGAAACGGAGAAATAAATGGAGAAACGAAGAAATAAACGAAGAAACGAAGAAAGAAACGGAGAAACGAAGAAAGAAACGGAGAAACGAAGAAATAAACGGAGAAACGAAGAAAAAACGAAGAAACGAAGAAAGAAACGGAGAAACGAACAAAGAAACCAAGAAACGAAGAAAGAATCGGAGAAGCGAACAAAGAAACGGAGAAACGAAGAAAGAAACGGAGAAACTAAGAAAGAAACGGAGAAACGGAGAAATAAATGGAGAAACGAAGATATAAACGGAGAAACGAAGAAAGAAACGGAGAAACGAAGAAAGAAACGGAGAAACGAAGCAAGAAACGGAGAAACGAAGAAAGAAACGGCGAAACGGAGAAACTAAGAAAGAAATGGCGAAACGAACAAAGAAACGGAGAAACGAACAAAGAAACGGAGAAACGAAGAAAGAAACGGCGAAAGGAAGAAAGAAACGGAGAAACTAAGAAAGAAATGGCGAAACGAACAAAGAAACGGAGAAACGAAGAAAGAATCGGAGAAACGAAGAAATAAATGGAGAAATGAAGAAATAAACGGAGAAACGAACAAAGAAATGGAGAAACGAAGAAAGAAACGGAGAAACAAAGAAAGAAACGGAGATACGAAGAAAGAAACGGAGAAACGAAGAATGAAACGGAGAAACGAAGACAGAAACTGAGAAATAAATGGAGAAACGAAGATATAAACGGAGAAACGAAGAACGAAACGGAGAATCGGAGAAATAAATGGAGAAACGAAGAAATAGTCCGAGAAACGGAGAAAGAACCGGAGAAACAAAGAAAGAAACGGAGAAACGAACAAAGAAACGGAGAAACGGAGATACGAAGACAGAAACGGAGAAACGAAGAAAGAGACGGATAAACGAAGAATGAAACGGAGAAACGAAGACAGAAACGGAGAAATACATGGAGAAACGAAGATATAAACGGAGAAACGAAGAAAGAAACGGAGATACGAAGAAAGAAACGGAGAAACGAAGAAAGAAACGGAGATACGAAGAAAGAAACGGAGAAACGATGAAAGAAACGGAGAAACGAAGAAAGAAACGGAGAAACGAAAAAAGAAATGGAGAAACGAAAAAAGAAACGTTTCTCCGTTTCTCCGTTTCTCCGTTTCTCGGTTTCTCCGTTTCTCCATTCCTCGGTTTCTCCGTTTCTCCGTTTCTCGGTTTCCCCGTTTCTCCGTTTCTCGGATTCTCCGTTTCTCGGATTCTCCGTTTCTCGGTTTCTCCGTTTCTCCGTTTCTCGGTTTCTCCGATTCTCGGTTTCTCCGTTTCTCCGTTTCTCGGTTTCTCCGTTTTTCCGTTTCTCGGTTTCTCGGTTTCTCCGTTTCTCCGTTTCTCCGTTTCTTGGTTTCTCCGTTTCTCCGTTTCTCCGTTTCTCCGTTTCTCGGTTTCTCCGTTCCACGGTTTTTCCGTTTCTCCGTATCTCGGTATCTCCGTTTCTCGGTTTTTCCGTTTCTCCGTTTCTCGGTTTTTCCATTTCTCCGTTTCTCCGTTTCACCGTTTTTTGTTCGTTTCTCCATTTATTCCTCCGATTCTCCGTTTCATTCTTCGTTTCTCCGTTTCTTTGTTCGTTTCTCCGTTTCTTTGTTCGTTTCTCCGTTTCTTTGTTCGTTTCTCCGTTTCTTTGTTCGTTTCTCCTTTTCTTTGTTCGTTTCTCCGTTTCTTTGTTCGTTTCTCCGTTTCTTTGTTCGTTTCTCCGTTTCTTCGTTTCTTTGTTCGTTTCTCCGTCTCTTTCTTCATTTCTCCGTTTCTTTCTTCGTTTCTTTGTTCGTTTCTCCGTTTCTTCGTTTCTTTGTTCGTTTCTCCGTTTCTTTCTTCATTTCTCTGTTTCTTTCTTCGTTTCTTTCTTCGTTTCTCCGTTTCTTTCTTCGTTTCCCGTCTCTTTTTTCGTTTCTCCGTTTCATTCTTCGTTTCTCCGTTTCTTTCTTTGTTTCTCCGTTTCTTTGTTCGTTTCTCCGTTTATTTCTTCATTTCTCCATTTATTTCTCCGATTCTCCGTTTCTTTCTTCGTTTCTCCGTTTATTTCTTCGTTTCTCCATTTACTACTCCGTTTCTCCGTTTGTTTCTTCGTTTCTCCGTTTCTTTGTTCGTTTCTCCGTTTTTTGGTCGTTTCTCCGTTTCTTTGTTCGTTTCTCCGTTTCTTTGGTCAATTCTCCGTTTCTTTGTTCGTTTCTCCATTTCTTTGTTCGTTTCTTGGTTTCTTTGTTCGTTTCTCCGTTTCTTTGTTCGTTTCTCCGTTTCTTTGCTCGTTTCTCCGTTTCTTTGTTCGTTTCTCCGCTCCTTTCTTCGTTTCTCCGTTTATTTCTTCGTTTTTCCATTTATTTCTCCGTTTCTAAGTTTCTTTCTTCGTTTCTCCGTTTCTTCCTTCGTTTCTTCGTTTCTCCGTTTCTCCGTTTCTCCGTTTCGATTAAATGATTAGAATAGTTATAATTTCTATTATAAATCATTTGAGCTATAGTTAAATTATACACTAATACTCTAAATACATATTTAATATACTCTTTAATCTCTTTAGCCTCCAGAAGAATTTTATTTATACTATTTACTGTATATAATAATTTACACAGAATCGGAAATAAATCTAATTATTTATTTATAATAATTATTTTTTATTCAATTATTTTACCAAAAATTTCGATCCTTCATGTATTAATCAAATGGTAAATTGATATATCTCATAGACAATTGTTACTTTGAATGTTTTAAAACTTTAAGGAACATCTCTTTACGTTGAAGTTCGATCAAAATCAATTACTAGAGGCGAATCAATCATTTTTAATGCATAAATAAGATGCACATTGTTCGATCAATATAGGGAACGTGCGTAAATATTAATAACAATCGCTGAAATGAACAAACATTCACTGAAACCGTTCGCATTCGCAGACTTCGCAATATCTTGTCATTTATTTATCATAATTATTAACAACCGTCGTTGGACCGTGGATTAAACAATTTTTGACAATGTTTCGGTATAAAAAGCCATCAATTTCTCGAAATATTTGGTTAGATCGAACAAATACGATTGATGAAGCCGTGGGATAAAATAAATGAATATTTCTCTACATATCGGAATTATAGTTTGTATGTATGCAAATATATTCTGAACCCGCAATTACAAATCCCTATAACGTGGTAATTACATGGGTTGCCATCTATTGGAGAAAGGGTTAAACTACACTTAAGGGGTGAAAACACCTGGCGGAGAAACGCTCAAGTTTGTCGAGGAATTGTTGTAATTTCCACAAATAGATGGCGCGACAAGTACAATTTACCGACATTAGAGATAAGTATTTCCATTTGTATGATATTCCCTACCGTGCGATAAAATAAATAAATACTTTTGTACAAACTTTTGTATGTTTCATCTTTCGAATAAATGTAAAATTAAACCTTCCACGGTAAATTTTATTCTTGAATTTATTAATGATTCTAGGACGATTTATTTCAGTATAAAGAGTGCTATAGGTGGGAAATTTGTGTACATAATAATTACTGGGTATAAAATAATTTTTCTTTTATTAGAGGTTAATATTAGGGGGACCGGAAAGTAATGTCGTTTCCCGACATTAAATTCAAATACATAAATTTTTAACGAGTTTTTATTTTTAATCAATGATATAATCACCCTCATTATCAACAACCTTTTGCCATCTAGTGTGCAAATTTTCAATGCCGGATCGATAAAAATCAATTGGTTTTTGAGCAAAATATACAGAGATGGCATTTTGAATATCATCCAAATTTGCAAATCTTTTGCCACTTAGAAAGTGTTGAAGCGATCGGAATAAATGGAAATCCGATGGTGCAACATCGGGCGAGTATGGTGGGTGAGGCAGTACCTCCCACCCCAAGTCATTAATTTTTGCCAAGGTTCGTCTTGCGCAGTGCGGTCTTGCATTATCGTCTTGCAGAATAACGCCTTTTCTGTTGACAATCGCTGGCCACTTTTCAATTAAAGATTTATTTACACGATCTAATTGTTCACAGTAAAGGTCTGCATTCACAGTCTGTCCAGGTTTCAGCACTTCAAAATGAACAACGCCGCGAATACTCCACCAAACACACAAAAGGGCCTTTTTGGGGTGTAAACCTGGCTTAGCAGTACTTTGTGGCGATTCATTTGGAGAGAGCCACTGCCTTTTGCGTTTTGGATTATCATAAAGAACCCACTTTTCATCTCCGGTGATCAAGCGATCAAAAAACGCTTCTGTATTGTGCCGTTGAAGCAATACTATAAGTTGCATGTGGTGGATCGGTTAGCCTTGTTCTCTTCGGACAGATTATGCGGGACCCAAACACCTGCTCTGCTTACTTTCCCAATCTGCTGCAAATGTTCTTGGATGGTCGACCAAGGTTGGTTAAGACTGTTTGACAATTCCTCGATTGTCTGACACGGATTTGCTTCCACTTCCGCACTTAACACGTCATTGTCTAACGTTGTTGGTCTTCCTGATCGATACGAGTCGGAAAGATCAAAATTACCGGATTTGAACTTGGAAAACCACCTTTGGCATTTACGAACGTCTAATGCATTTGGATAAACATCGCAAATGTTTTTGGTAGCAACTGTTGCGTTACTACCCTTGCGAAACTCAAAAAGCATGCAATGCCGGATATGTACCTCTTCTGGTATTTGGCTGGCCATTTCACCCAAAATTGTAAAGAAAAATTTTAAATTTAATTATTTACAACTAAACAAGTCACTATAACCTCAGAATGTCTTTGCTACGACTTTAATGTACACAATGAGCTGACAAATGACAATCAAATAGTGACATGCGCAGAAACGACATTACTTTCCGGTCCACCTAATACATTAAATAAGGAAGAAGAGTTAATCTTTATTACTTTAAATATAAAAATTAAAATTAAAGAAATTATTGAATTTAAAACGAAATATGTTAAAAATGTATTTTTGTTAATTATTAATAAAATAGCTATAATAGATGTTTGTATAACAGATGAATATCCTATAATTATTATGATTGATTTTTTTGGTTAAGCAAATGATAGGGGCAATAATTACATTAATTAGGCAAATAAAATAAATTTCATTATTAAATTTTAATATGAGTTCTATAATAATTATAGGGATTAATTTTACTAAAGTTATTATAAAGAATAGATTAATTCAATTTAATGAATAAATTAAAGAAATGAATCGAACATTTAAAGAGTACATCCCAATTTTTAAGATAAGTGAAAAAAAAATAATTATTATAAATAAATAATTAGATTTATTTCCGATTCTGTGTAAATTATTATATATAGTAAATAGTATAAATAAAATTCTTCTGGAGGCTAAAGAGATTAAAAAATATATTAAATATGTATTTAGAGTATTAGTGTCTGATTTAAATACAGATCAATTGATTTATAATAGAAATTATAAATATTATAATCATTTAATCGAAACGGAGAAAAGGAGAAACGGAGAAACGATGGAACGAAGGAAGAAACGGAGAAACGAAGAAAGAAACGGAGAAATGAAGAAAGAAACGAAGAAACGAAGAAAGAAACGGAGAAACGAAGAAATAAACCGAGGAACGGAGAAAGAAACGGAGAAACGAACAAAGAAACGGAGAAACGAAGAAAGAAACGGAAAAACGGAGAAACGAACAAAGAAACGGAGAAACGAAGAAAGAAACGGAGAAACGGAGAAATAAATGGAGAAACGAAGAAATAAACGGAGAAACGAAGAAAGAAACGGAGAAACGAAGAAAGAAACGGAGAAACGAAGAAAGAAACGGAGAAACGAAGAAATAAACGGAGAAACGAACCAGGAAACGGAGAAACGAAGAAATAAACCGAGAAACGGAAAAAGAAACGGAGAAACGAACAAAGAAACGGAGAAACGAAGAAAGAAACGGAGAAACGGAGAAATAAATGGAGAAACGAAGAAATAAACGAAGAAACGAAGAAAGAAACGGAGAAACGAAGAAAGAAACGGAGAAACGAAGAAATAAACGGAGAAACGAAGAAAAAACGAAGAAACGAAGAAAGAAACGGAGAAACGAACAAAGCAACGGAGAAACGAAGAAAGAAACGGAGAAATAAATGGAGAAACGAAGAAATAAACGAAGAAACGAAAAAAGAAACGGAGAAACGAAGAAAGAAACGGAGAAACGAAGAAATAAACGGAGAAACGAAGAAAAAACGAAGAAACGAAGAAAGAAACGGAGAAACGAACAAAGAAACGGAGAAATGAACAATGAAACGCAGAAACGAAGAATGAGACGGAGAAACGAAGAAATAAACGGAGAAATGAAGAAAGAAATGGAGAAACGAACAAAGAAACGGAGAAACGAAGAAAGAAACGGAGAAACGGAGAAATAAACGGAGAAACGAACAACGAAACGGAGAAACGAAGAAAGAAACGGAGAAACTAAGAAAGAAACGGAGAAACGGAGAAATAAATGGAGAAACGAAGATATAAACGGAGAAAAGAAGAAAGAAACGGAGAAACGAAGAAAGAAACGGAGAAACGAAGCAAGAAACGAAGAAAGAAACGGCGAAACGGAGAAACTAAGAAAGAAATGGCGAAACGAACAAAGAAACGGAGAAACGAACCAAGAAACGGAGAAACGAACAAAGAAACGGAGAAACGAACAAAGAAACGGAGAAACGAAGAAAGAAACGGCGAAAGGAAGAAAGAAACGGAGAAACTAAGAAAGAAACGGAGAAACGGAGAAATAAATGGAGAAACGAAGAAATAAACGGAGAAACGAAGAAAGAACCGGAGAAACGGACAAAGAAACGGAGAAACGGACAAAGAAACGGATAAACCAAGAAAGAAACGGAGAAAAGTAGAAATAAATGGAGAAACGAAGAAATAAACGGAGAAACGAACAGGGAAGCGGAGAAACGAAGAAAGAAACGGAGAAACGGAGAAATAAATGGAGAAACGAAGAAATAAACCGAGAAACGAAGAAAGAACCGGAGAAACGGACAAAGAAACGGAGAAACGGACAAAGAAACGGATAAACCAAGAAAGAAACGGAGAAACGTAGAAATAAATGGAGAAACGAAGAAATAAACGGAGAAACGAACAGGGAAGCGGAGAAACGGAGAAAGAAACGGAGAAACGGAGAAATAAATGGAGAAACGAAGAAATAAACGGAGAAACGAAGAAAGAAACGGAGAAACGAAGAAAGAAACGGAGAAACGAAGAAAGAAACGGAGAAATAAATGGAGAAACGAAGAAATAAACGAAGAAACGAAAAAAGAAACGGAGAAACGAAGAAAGAAACGGAGAAACGAAGAAATAAACGGAGAAACGAAGAAAAAACGAAGAAACGAAGAAAGAAACGGAGAAACGAACAAAGAAACGGAGAAACGAACAATGAAACGCAGAAACGAAGAATGAGACGGAGAAACGAAGAAATAAACGGAGAAATGAAGAAAGAAATGGAGAAACGAACAAAGAAACGGAGAAACGAAGAAAGAAACGGAGAAACGGAGAAATAAACGGAGAAACGAACAACGAAACGGAGAAACGAAGAAAGAAACGGAGAAACTAAGAAAGAAATGGAGAAACGGAGAAATAAATGGAGAAACGAAGATATAAACGGAGAAAAGAAGAAAGAAACGGAGAAACGAAGAAAGAAACGGAGAAACGGAGAAACGAAGAAAGAAACGGCGAAACGGAGAAACTAAGAAAGAAATGGCGAAACGAACAAAGAAACGGAGAAACGAACAAAGAAACGGAGAAACGAACAAAGAAACGGAGAAACGAACAAAGAAACGGAGAAACGAACAAAGAAACGGAGAAACGAACAAAGAAACGGAGAAACGAAGAAAGAAACGGCGAAAGGAAGAAAGAAACGGAGAAACTAAGAAAGAATCGGAGAAACGGAGAAATAAATGGAGAAACGAAGAAATAAACGGAGAAACGAAGAAAGAACCGGAGAAACGGACAAAGAAACGGAGAAACGGACAAAGAAACGGATAAACCAAGAAAGAAACGGAGAAAAGTAGAAATAAATGGAGAAACGAAGAAATAAACGGAGAAACGAACAGGGAAGCGGAGAAACGAAGAAAGAAACGGAGAAACGGAGAAATAAATGGAGAAACGAAGAAATAAACCGAGAAACGAAGAAAGAACCGGAGAAACGGACAAAGAAACGGAGAAACGGACAAAGAAACGGATAAACCAAGAAAGAAACGGAGAAACGTAGAAATAAATGGAGAAACGAAGAAATAAACGGAGAAACGAACAGGGAAGCGGAGAAACGAAGAAAGAAACGGAGAAACGGAGAAATAAATGGAGAAACGAAGAAATAAACGGAGAAACGAAGAAAGAAACGGAGAAGCGAAGAAAGAAACGGATGAACGTAGGAATAAACGGAGAAATGAAGAAAGAAACGGAGAAACGAAGAAAGAAACGGAGAATCGGAGAAATAAATGGAGAAACCAAGAAATAAACCGAGAAACGGAGAACGAAACGGATAAACGAACAAAGAAACGGAGATACGAAGAAAGAAACGGAGAAACGATCAAAGAAACGGAGAAACGAGCAAAGAATCGGAGAAACGAAGAAAGAAACGGAGAAACGAAGAAAGAAACGGAGAAACGAAGAAAGAAACGGAGAAATGGAGAGACGATGAAAGAAACGGAGAAACCGAGAAATAAATGGAGAAACGAAGAAATAAACGGAGAAACGAACAAGGAAACGGAGAAACGAAGAAAGAAACGGAGAAACGGAGAAATAAATGGAGAAACGAAGAAATAAACGAAGAAACGAAGAAAGAAACGGAGAAACGAAGAAAGAAACGGAGAAACGAAGAAATAAACGGAGAAACGAAGAAAAAACGAAGAAACGAAAAAAGAAACGGAGAAACGAACAAAGAAACGGAGAAACGAAGAAAGAAACGGAGAAACGGAGAAACTAAGAAAGAAATGGCGAAACGAACAAAGAAACGGAGAAACGAACAAAGAAACGGAGAAACGAACAAAGAAACGGAGAAACGAACAAAGAAACGGAGAAACGAAGAAAGAAACGGCGAAAGGCAGAAAGAAACGGAGAAACTAAGAAAGAAATGGCGAAACGAACAAAGAAACGGAGAAACGAAGAAAGAATCGGAGAAACGAAGAAATGAATGGAGAAATGAAGAAATAAACGGAGAAACGAACAAAGAAACGGAGAAACGAAGAAAGAAAAGGTGAAACGAAGAAAGAAATGGAGAAACGAAGAAAGAAACGGAGAAACGAAGAATGAAACGGAGAAACGAAGAAAGAAACGGAGAATTGGAGAAATCAATGGAGAAACAAAGAAATAAACCGAGACACGGAGAAATAAACGGATAAACGAACAAAGAAACGGAGATACGAAGAAAGAAACGGAGAAACGATCAAAGAAACGGAGAAACGAACAAAGAATCGGAGAAACGAAGAAAGAAACGGAGAAACGCAGAAATAAATGGAGAAACGAAGAAATAAACGGAGAAACGAACAAGGAAACGGAGAAACGAAGAAAGAAACGGAGAAACGGAGAAATAAATGGAGAAACGAAGAAATAAACGGAGAAACGAAGAAAGAACCGGAGAAACGGACAAAGAAACGGAGAAACGGAGAAATAAATGGAGAAACGAAGAAATAAACGGAGAAACGAAGAAAGAAACTGAGAAACGAAGAAAGAAACGGAGAAACGAAGAAAGAAACGGAGAAACGAAGAAATAAACGGAGAAACGAACCAGGAAACGGAGTAACGAAGAAGTAAACCGAGAAACGGAAAAAGAAACGGAGAAACGAACAAAGAAACGGAGAAACGAAGAAAGAAACGGAGAAACGGAGAAATAAATGGAGAAACGAAGAAATAAACGAAGAAACGAAGAAAGAAACGGAGAAACGAAGAAAGAAACGGAGAAACGAAGAAATAAACGGAGAAACGAAGAAAAAACGAAGAAACGAAGAAAGAAACGGAGAAACGAACGAAGAAACGGAGAAACGAAGAAAGAAACGGAGAAACGGAGAAATAAATGGAGAAACGAAGAAATAAACGAAGAAACGAGAAAAGAAACGGAGAAACGAAGAAAGAAACGGAGAAACGAAGAAATAAACGGAGAAACGAAGAAAAAACGAAGAAACGAAGAAAGAAACGGAGAAACGAACAATGAAACGCAGAAACGAAGAATGAGACGGAGAAACGAAGAAATAAACGGAGAAATGAAGAAAGAAATGGAGAAACGAACAAAGAAACGGAGAAACGAAGAAAGAAACGGAGAAACGGAGAAATAAACGGAGAAACGAACAACGAAACGGAGAAACGAAGAAAGAAATGGAGAAACTAAGAAAGAAACGGAGAAACGGAGAAATAAATGGAGAAACGAAGATATAAACGGAGAAACGAAGAAAGAAACGGAGAAACGAAGAAAGAAACGGAGAAACGAAGCAAGAAACGGAGAAACGAAGAATGAAACGGCGAAACGGAGAAACTAAGAAAGAAATGGCGAAACGAACAAAGAAACGGAGAAACGAACAAAGAAACGGAGAAACGAACAAAGAAACGGAGAAACGAACAAAGAATCGGAGAAACGAAGAAAGAAACGGCGAGAGGCAGAAAGAAACGGAGAAACTAAGAAAGAAATGGCGAAACGAACAAAGAAACGGAGAAACGAAGAAAGAATCGGAGAAACGAAGAAATAAATGGAGAAATGAAGAATGAAACGGCGAAACGGAGAAACTAAGAAAGAAATGGCGACACGAACAAAGAAACGGAGAAACGGAGAAATAAATGGAGAAACGAAGAAATAAACGAAGAAACGAGAAAAGAAACGGAGAAACGAAGAAAGAAACGGAGAAACGAAGAAATAAACGGAGAAACGAAGAAAAAACGAAGAAACGAAGAAAGAAACGGAGAAACGAACAATGAAACGCAGAAACGAAGAATGAGACGGAGAAACGAAGAAATAAACGGAGAAATGAAGAAAGAAATGGAGAAACGAACAAAGAAACGGAGAAACGAAGAAAGAAACGGAGAAACGGAGAAATAAACGGAGAAACGAACAACGAAACGGAGAAACGAAGAAAGAAATGGAGAAACTAAGAAAGAAACGGAGAAACGGAGAAATAAATGAAGAAACGAAGATATAAACGGAGAAACGAAGAAAGAAACGGAGAAACGAAGAAAGAAACGGAGAAACGAAGCAAGAAACGGAGAAACGAAGAATGAAACGGCGAAACGGAGAAACTAAGAAAGAAATGGCGAAACGAACAAAGAAACGGAGAAACGAACAAAGAAACGGAGAAACGAACAAAGAAACGGAGAAACGAACAAAGAATCGGAGAAACGAAGAAAGAAACGGCGAGAGGCAGAAAGAAACGGAGAAACTAAGAAAGAAATGGCGAAACGAACAAAGAAACGGAGAAACGAAGAAAGAATCGGAGAAACGAAGAAATAAATGGAGAAATGAAGAAATAAACGGAGAAACGAACAAAGAAACGGAGAAACGAAGAAAGAAAAGGTGAAACGAAGAAAGAAATGGAGAAACGAAGAAAGAAACGGAGAAACGAAGAATGAAACGGAGAAACGAAGAAAGTAACGGAGAATTGGAGAAATCAATGGAGAAACAAAGAAATAAACCAAGACACGGAGAAATAAACGGATAAACGAACAAAGAAACGGAGATACGAAGAAAGAAACGGAGAAACGATCAAAGAAACGGAGAAACGAACAAAGAATCGGAGAAACGAAGAAAGAAACGGTGAAACGCAGAAATAAATGGAGAAACGAAGAAATAAACGGAGAAACGAACAAGGAAACGGAGAAACGAAGAAAGAAACGGAGAAACGGAGAAATAAATGGAGAAACGAAGAAATAAACGGAGAAACGAAGAAAGAACCGGAGAAACGGACAAAGAAACGGAGAAACGAACAAAGAAACGGGGAAACGAAGAAAGAAAAGGTGAAACGAAGAAAGAAATGGAGAAACGAAGAAAGAAACGGAGAAACGAAGAATGAAACGGAGAAACGAAGAAAGAAACGGAGAATTGGAGAAATCAATGGAGAAACAAAGAAATAAACCGAGACACGGAGAAATAAACGGATAAACGAACAAAGAAACGGAGATACGAAGAAAGAAACGGAGAAACGATCAAAGAAACGGAGAAACGAACAAAGAATAGGAGAAAAGAAGAAAGAAACGGAGAAACGTAGAAATAAATGGAGAAACGAAGAAATAAACGGAGAAACGAACAGGGAAGCGGAGAAACGAAGAAAGAAACGGAGAAACGGAGAAATAAATGGAGAAACGAAGAAATAAACGGAGAAACGAAGAAAGAACCGGAGAAACGGACAAAGAAACGGAGAAACGGACAAAGAAACGGATAAACCAAGAAAGAAAAGGAGAAACGTAGAAATAAATGGAGAAACGAAGAAATAAACGGAGAAACGAACAGGGAAGCGGAGAAACGAAGAAAGAAACGGAGAAACGGAGAAATAAATGGAGTAACGAAGAAATAAACGGAGAAACGAAGAAAGAAACGGAGAAACGAAGAAAGAAACGGAGAAGCGAAGAAAGAAGCGGAGAAACGTAGGAAGAAACGGAGAAATGAAGAAAGAAACGGAGAAACGAAGAAAGAAACGGAGAATCGGAGAAATAAATAGAGAAACCAAGAAATAAACCGAGAAACGGAGAAAGAAACGGATAAACGAACAAAGAAACGGAGATACGAAGAAAGAAACGGAGAAACGATCAAAGAAACGGAGAAACGAGCAAAGAATCGGAGAAACGAAGAAAGAAACGGAGAAACGAAGAAAGAAACGGAGAAATGGAGAAACGAAGAAAGAAACGGAGAAATGGAGAAACGAAGAAAGAAACGGAGAAAACCGAGAAATAAATGGAGAAACGAAGAAATAAACGGAGAAACGAACAAGGAAACGGACAAACGAAGAATGAAACGGAGAAACGGAGAAATAAATGGAGAAACGGAGAAATAAACGGAGAAACGAAGAAAGAAACGGAGATTCGATGAAAGAAACGGAGTAACGAAGAAAGAAACGGAGAAACGGAGAAACAAATGGATAAACAAAGAAATAAACGGAGAAATGAAGAAAGGAACGAAGAAAGAAACGGAGAAACGAAGAAAGAGACGGAGAAACGGAGAAAACAATGGAGAAACCAAGAAATAAACCGAGAAACGGAGAAAGAAACGGAGAAACGAACAAAGAAACGGAGAAACGAAGAAAGAAACGGAGAAACGAAGAAAGAGACGGAGAAACGAAGAAAGAACCGGAGAAACGATGAAAGAAACGGAGAAACGATCAAAGAAACGGAGAAACGGAGAAATAAATGGAGAAACGAAGAAATAAACGGAGAAACGAACAAGGAAACGGACAGACGAAGAAAGAAACGGAGAAACGGAGAAATAAACGGAGAAACGAAGAAATAAACGGAGAAACGATGAAAGGAACGGAGAAACGAAGAAAGAAACGGAGAAACGAAGAAAGAAACGGAGAAACGAAGAAAGAACCGGAGAAACGAAGAAAGAAACGGAGAAACGATCAAAGAAACGGAGAAACGAAGAAAGAAACGGAGAAACGGAGAAATAAATGGAGAAACGAAGAAATAAACGGAGAAACGAAGAAAGAAACGGAGAAACGAAGAAAGAGCCGGAGGAACGAATCAAGAAACGGAGAAACGGAGAAATAAATGGAGAAACGAAGAAATAAACGGAGAAACGAAGAAAGAAACGGAGAAACGAAGAAAGAAACGGAGATACGAACAAATAAACGGAGAAACGAACAAAGAAACGTAGAAACGGAGAAATAAATGGAGAAACGAAGAAATAAACGGAGAAACGAACAAGGGAACCGAGAAACGAAGAAAGAAACGAAGAAACGAAGAAAGAAACGGAGAAACGAAGAAATAAATGGATAAACGAAGAAATAAACGGAGAAACGAAGAAAGAAACGGAGAAACGAAGAAAGAAACGGATATTCGATGAAAGAAACGGAGAAACGAAGAAAGAACCGGAGAAACGAAGAAAGAAACGGAGAAACGATCAAAGAAACGGAGAAACGAAGAAAGAAACGGAGAAACGGAGAAATAAATGGAGAAACGAAGAAATAAACGGAGAAACGAAGAAAGAAACGGAGAAACGAAGAAAGAAGCGGAGGAACGAATCAAGAAACGGAGAAACGGAGAAATAAATGGAGAAACGAAGAAATAAACGGAGAAACGAAGAAAGAAACGGAGAAACGAAGAAAGAAACGGAGATACGAACAAAAAAACGGAGAAACGAAGAAAGAAACGGAGAAACGAAGATAGAAACGGAGACACGAAGAAAGAAACGGAGAAACGAAGAAAGAAACGGAGAAACGAACAAAGAAACGGAGAAACGAACAAAGAAACGTAGAAACGGAGAAATAAATGGAGAAACGAAGAAATAAACGGAGAAACGAACAAGGGAACCGAGAAACGAAGAAAGAAACGAAGAAACGAAGAAAGAAACGGAGACACGAAGAAAGAAACGGAGAAACGGAGAAATAAATGGATAAACGAAGAAATAAACGGAGAAACGAAGAAAGAAACGGAGAAACGAAGAAAGAAACGAATATTCGATGAAGGAAACGGAGAAACGGAGAAATAAATGGAGAAACGACGCAATAAACGGTGAAACGAAGAAAGAAACGAAGAAAGAAACTGAGGAACGGAGAAATAAATGGATAAACGAAAAAATAAACGGAGAAACAAAGAAATAAACGGAGAAACGAACAAGGAAACGGAGAAACGAAGAAAGAAACGGAGAAACGGAGAAATAGATGGATAAACGAAGAAATAAACGGAGAAACGAAGAAAGAACCGGAGAAACGGACAAAGAAACGGAGAAACGAACAAAGAAACGGGGAAACGAAGAAAGAAAAGGTGAAACGAAGAAAGAAATGGAGAAACGAAGAAAGAAACGGAGAAACGAAGAATGAAACGGAGAAACGAAGAAAGAAACGGAGAATTGGAGAAATCAATGGAGAAACAAAGAAATAAACCGAGACACGGAGAAATAAACGGATAAACGAACAAAGAAACGGAGATACGAAGAAAGAAACGGAGAAACGATCAAAGAAACGGAGAAACGAACAAAGAATAGGAGAAAAGAAGAAAGAAACGGAGAAACGTAGAAATAAATGGAGAAACGAAGAAATAAACGGAGAAACGAACAGGGAAGCGGAGAAACGAAGAAAGAAACGGAGAAACGGAGAAATAAATGGAGAAACGAAGAAATAAACGGAGAAACGAAGAAAGAACCGGAGAAACGGACAAAGAAACGGAGAAACGGACAAAGAAACGGATAAACCAAGAAAGAAAAGGAGAAACGTAGAAATAAATGGAGAAACGAAGAAATAAACGGAGAAACGAACAGGGAAGCGGAGAAACGAAGAAAGAAACGGAGAAACGGAGAAATAAATGGAGTAACGAAGAAATAAACGGAGAAACGAAGAAAGAAACGGAGAAACGAAGAAAGAAACGGAGAAGCGAAGAAAGAAGCGGAGAAACGTAGGAAGAAACGGAGAAATGAAGAAAGAAACGGAGAAACGAAGAAAGAAACGGAGAATCGGAGAAATAAATAGAGAAACCAAGAAATAAACCGAGAAACGGAGAAAGAAACGGATAAACGAACAAAGAAACGGAGATACGAAGAAAGAAACGGAGAAACGATCAAAGAAACGGAGAAACGAGCAAAGAATCGGAGAAACGAAGAAAGAAACGGAGAAACGAAGAAAGAAACGGAGAAATGGAGAAACGAAGAAAGAAACGGAGAAATGGAGAAACGAAGAAAGAAACGGAGAAACCGAGAAATAAATGGAGAAACGAAGAAATAAACGGAGAAACGAACAAGGAAACGGACAAACGAAGAATGAAACGGAGAAACGGAGAAATAAATGGAGAAACGGAGAAATAAACGGAGAAACGAAGAAAGAAACGGAGATTCGATGAAAGAAACGGAGTAACGAAGAAAGAAACGGAGAAACGGAGAAACAAATGGATAAACAAAGAAATAAACGGAGAAATGAAGAAAGGAACGAAGAAAGAAACGGAGAAACGAAGAAAGAGACGGAGAAACGGAGAAAACAATGGAGAAACCAAGAAATAAACCGAGAAACGGAGAAAGAAACGGAGAAACGAACAAAGAAACGGAGAAACGAAGAAAGAAACGGAGAAACGAAGAAAGAGACGGAGAAACGAAGAAAGAACCGGAGAAACGATGAAAGAAACGGAGAAACGATCAAAGAAACGGAGAAACGGAGAAATAAATGGAGAAACGAAGAAATAAACGGAGAAACGAACAAGGAAACGGACAGACGAAGAAAGAAACGGAGAAACGGAGAAATAAACGGAGAAACGAAGAAATAAACGGAGAAACGATGAAAGGAACGGAGAAACGAAGAAAGAAACGGAGAAACGAAGAAAGAAACGGAGAAACGAAGAAAGAACCGGAGAAACGAAGAAAGAAACGGAGAAACGATCAAAGAAACGGAGAAACGAAGAAAGAAACGGAGAAACGGAGAAATAAATGGAGAAACGAAGAAATAAACGGAGAAACGAAGAAAGAAACGGAGAAACGAAGAAAGAGCCGGAGGAACGAATCAAGAAACGGAGAAACGGAGAAATAAATGGAGAAACGAAGAAATAAACGGAGAAACGAAGAAAGAAACGGAGAAACGAAGAAAGAAACGGAGATACGAACAAATAAACGGAGAAACGAACAAAGAAACGTAGAAACGGAGAAATAAATGGAGAAACGAAGAAATAAACGGAGAAACGAACAAGGGAACCGAGAAACGAAGAAAGAAACGAAGAAACGAAGAAAGAAACGGAGAAACGAAGAAATAAATGGATAAACGAAGAAATAAACGGAGAAACGAAGAAAGAAACGGAGAAACGAAGAAAGAAACGAATATTCGATGAAGGAAACGGAGAAACGGAGAAATAAATGGAGAAACGACGCAATAAACGGTGAAACGAAGAAAGAAACGAAGAAAGAAACTGAGGAACGGAGAAATAAATGGATAAACGAAAAAATAAACGGAGAAACAAAGAAATAAACGGAGAAACGAACAAGGAAACGGAGAAACGAAGAAAGAAACGGAGAAACGGAGAAATAGATGGATAAACGAAGAAATAAACAGAGAAACGAAGAAAGAAACGGAGAAACGAAGAAAGAAACGGAGATTCGATGAACGAAACGGAGAAACGAAGAAAGAAACGGAGAAACGGAGAAATAAATGGAGAAACGAAGAAAGAAACGGAGAAACGAAGAAAGAAACGGAGAAACGAAGAAAGAAACGGAGATACGAAGAAAGAAACGGGGAAACGAAGAAAGAAACGGAGAAACGAACAAAGAAACGGAGAAACGAGCAAAGAAACGGAGAAACAGAGAAATAAATGGAGAAACGAAGAAATAAACGGAGAAACGTACAAGGAAACCGAGAAACGAAGAAAGAAACGAAGAAACGAAGAAAGAAACGGAGAAACGAAGAAAGAAACGGAGAAATGGAGAAATAAATGGAGAAACGAAGAAATAAACGGAGAAACGAACAAGGAAACGGAGAAACGAAGAAAGAAACGGAGAAACGGAGAAATAAATGGAGAAACGAAGAAAGAAACGGAGAAACGAAGAAAGAAACGTAGATACGATGAAAGAAACGGAGAAACGGAGAAATAAATGGAGAAACGAAGAAATAAACGGAGAAACGAACAAGGAAACGGAGAAACGAAGAAAGAAACGGAGAAACGGAGAAATAAATGGAGAAACGAAGAAATAAACGGAGAAACGAAGAAAGATACGGAGAAACGAAGAAAGAAACGGAAATACGAACAAAGAAACGGAGAAACGAAGAAAGAAACGGAGAAACAAAGAAAGAAACGGAGAAACGAAGAAAGAAACGGGGAAACGAAGGAAGAAACGGAGAAACGAACAAAGAAACGGAGAAACGAGCAGAGAAACGGAGAAACGGAGAAATAAATGGAGAAACGAAGAAATAAACGGAGAAACGAACAAGGAAACGAAGAAACGAAGAAATAAATGGAGAAACGAAGAAATAAACGGAGAATCGAAGAAAGAAACGGAGTAACGAAGAAAGAAACGGAGAAACGAAGAAAGAAACGGAGAAATAAATGGAGAAACAAAGGAATAAACCGAGAAACGGAGAAAGAAACGGAGAAACGAACAGAGAAACGGAGAAACGAACAAAGAAACGGAGAAACGAACAAAGAAACGGAGAAACGAAGAAAGAAACGGAGAAATAAATGGAGAAACGAAGAAATAAACGGAGAAACGAAGAAAGAAACGGAGAAACGAGGAAAGAAGCGGAGAAACCGAGAAGCGAACAAAGAAACGGAGAAACGATGAAAGAAACGGAGAAACGAAGAAAGAAACGGAGAAACGAAGAAAGAAACGGAGAAACGATGAAAGAAACGGAGAAATGAACAAAGAAACGGCGAAAGGAAGAAAGAAACGGAGAAACGGAGAAATAAATGGAGAAACGAAGAAATAGACCGAGAAACTGAGAAAGAAACGGAGAAACGTACAAAGGAACGGTGAGACGAAGAAAGAAACGGAGAAACGAACAAAGAAACGGGGAAACGAACAAAGAAACGGAGAAACGAACAAAGAAACGGAGAACCGAAGAAAGAAACGGAGAAACGAACAAAGAAACGGGGAAACGAACAAAGAAACGGAGAAACGAACAAAGAAACGGAGAAACGAAGAAAGAAACGGAGAAACGAACAAAGAAACGGGGAAACGAAGAAAGAAACGGAGAAACGAAGAAAGAAACGGAGTAACGGAGAAATAAATGGAGAAACGAAGAAATAAACGGAGAAACGAAGAAAGAAACGGAGAAACGAAGAAAGAACCGGAGCAACGAATGAAGAAACGGAGAAACTGAGAAATAAATGGAGAAACGAAGAAATAAACGGAGAAACGAAGAAAGAAACGGAGAAACGAAGAAAGAAACGGAGAAACGAAGAACGAAACGGAGTAACGGAGAAAGAAGGGAAGAAACGAAGAAAGAAACGGAGAAATAAATGGAGAAACAAAGAAATAAACCGAGAAACGGAGAAAGAAACGGAGAAACGAACAGAGAAACGGAGAAACGAACAAAGAAACGGAGAATCGAACAAAGAAACGGAGAAACGAAGAAAGAAACGGAGAAATAAATGGAGAAACGAAGAAATAAACGGAGAAACGAAGAAAGAAACGGAGAAACGAGGAAAGAAACGTAGAAACGAAGAAAGAAACGGAGAAACGGAGAAATAAATGGAGAAACGGAGAAATAAACGGAGAAACGAACCAGGAAACGGAGAAACGAAGAAAGAAACGGAGAATCGAAGAAAGAAATGGAGAAACGAAGAAATAGACCGAGAAACTGAGAAAGAAACGGAGAAACGTACAAAGAAACGGTGAGACGAAGAAAGAAACGGAGAAACGAACAAAGAAACGGGGAAACGAACAAAGAAACGGAGAAACGAACAAAGAAACGGAGAAACGAAGAAAGAAACGGAGAAACGAACAAAGAAACGGGGAAACGAAGAAAGAAACGGAGAAACGAAGAAATAAACGGAGAAACGAACCAGGAATCGGAGAAACGAAGAAAGAAACGGAGAATCGAAGAAAGAAATGGAGAAACGAAGAAATAGACCGAGAAACTGAGAAAGAAACGGAGAAACGTACAAAGAAACGGTGAGACGAAGAAAGAAACGGAGAAACGAACAAGGAAACGGAGAAACGAAGAAAGAAACGGAGAAACGGAGAAATAGATGGATAAACGAAGAAATAAACGGAGAAACGAAGAAAGAAACGGAGAAACGAAGAAAGAAACGGAGATTCGATGAACGAAACGGAGAAACGAAGAAAGAAACGGAGAAACGGAGAAATAAATGGAGAAACGAAGAAAGAAACGGAGAAACGAAGAAAGAAAGGGAGATTCGATGAAAGAAACGGAGAAACGAAGAAAGAAACGGAGAAACGAACAAAGAAACGGAGAAACGAAGGAAGAAACGGGGAAACGAAGAAAGAAACGGAGAAACGAACAAAGAAACGGAGAAACGAGCAAAGAAACGGAGAAACGGAGAAATAAATGGAGAAACGGAGAAATAAACGGAGAAACGAACAAGGAAACCGAGAAACGAAGAAAGAAACGAAGAAACGAAGAAAGAAACGGAGAAACGAAGAAAGAAACGGAGAAACGAAGAAAGAAACGGAGATACGAAGAAAGAAACGGGGAAACGAAGAAAGAAACGGAGAAACGAACAAAGAAACGGAGAAACGAGCAAAGAAACGGAGAAACAGAGAAATAAATGGAGAAACGAAGAAATAAACGGAGAAACGTACAAGGAAACCGAGAAACGAAGAAAGAAACGAAGAAACGAAGAAAGAAACGGAGAAACGAAGAAAGAAACGGAGAAATGGAGAAATAAATGGAGAAACGAAGAAATAAACGGAGAAACGAACAAGGAAACGGAGAAACGAAGAAAGAAACGGAGAAACGGAGAAATAAATGGAGAAACGAAGAAAGAAACGGAGAAACGAAGAAAGAAACGTAGATACGATGAAAGAAACGGAGAAACGGAGAAATAAATGGAGAAACGAAGAAATAAACGGAGAAACGAACAAGGAAACGGAGAAACGAAGAAAGAAACGGAGAAACGGAGAAATAAATGGAGAAACGAAGAAATAAACGGAGAAACGAAGAAAGATACGGAGAAACGAAGAAAGAAACGGAAATACGAACAAAGAAACGGAGAAACGAAGAAAGAAACGGAGAAACAAAGAAAGAAACGGAGAAACGAAGAAAGAAACGGGGAAACGAAGGAAGAAACGGAGAAACGAACAAAGAAACGGAGAAACGAGCAGAGAAACGGAGAAACGGAGAAATAAATGGAGAAACGAAGAAATAAACGGAGAAACGAACAAGGAAACGAAGAAACGAAGAAATAAATGGAGAAACGAAGAAATAAACGGAGAATCGAAGAAAGAAACGGAGTAACGAAGAAAGAAACGGAGAAACGAAGAAAGAAACGGAGAAATAAATGGAGAAACAAAGAAATAAACCGAGAAACGGAGAAAGAAACGGAGAAACGAACAGAGAAACGGAGAAACGAACAAAGAAACGGAGAAACGAACAAAGAAACGGAGAAACGAAGAAAGAAACGGAGAAATAAATGGAGAAACGAAGAAATAAACGGAGAAACGAAGAAAGAAACGGAGAAACGAGGAAAGAAGCGGAGAAACGGAGAAGCGAACAAAGAAACGGAGAAACGATGAAAGAAACGGAGAAACGAAGAAAGAAACGGAGAAACGAAGAAAGAAACGGGGAAACGATGAAAGAAACGGAGAAATGAACAAAGAAACGGCGAAAGGAAGAAAGAAACGGAGAAACGGAGAAATAAATGGAGAAACGAAGAAATAGACCGAGAAACTGAGAAAGAAACGGAGAAACGTACAAAGAAACGGTGAGACGAAGAAAGAAACGGAGAAACGAACAAAGAAACGGGGAAACGAACAAAGAAACGGAGAAACGAACAAAGAAACGGAGAACCGAAGAAAGAAACGGAGAAACGAACAAAGAAACGGGGAAACGAACAAAGAAACGGAGAAACGAACAAAGAAACGGAGAAACGAAGAAAGAAACGGAGAAACGAACAAAGAAACGGGGAAACGAAGAAAGAAACGGAGAAACGAAGAAAGAAACGGAGTAACGGAGAAATAAATGGAGAAACGAAGAAATAAACGGAGAAACGAAGAAAGAAACGGAGAAACGAAGAAAGAACCGGAGCAACGAATGAAGAAACGGAGAAACTGAGAAATAAATGGAGAAACGAAGAAATAAACGGAGAAACGAAGAAAGAAACGGAGAAACGAAGAAAGAAACGGAGAAACGAAGAACGAAACGGAGTAACGGAGAAAGAAGCGAAGAAACGAAGAAAGAAACGGAGAAATAAATGGAGAAACAAAGAAATAAACCGAGAAACGGAGAAAGAAACGGAGAAACGAACAGAGAAACGGAGAAACGAACAAAGAAACGGAGAATCGAACAAAGAAACGGAGAAACGAAGAAAGAAACGGAGAAATAAATGGAGAAACGAAGAAATAAACGGAGAAACGAAGAAAGAAACGGAGAAACGAGGAAAGAAACGTAGAAACGAAGAAAGAAACGGAGAAACGGAGAAATAAATGGAGAAACGGAGAAATAAACGGAGAAACGAACCAGGAAACGGAGAAACGAAGAAAGAAACGGAGAATCGAAGAAAGAAATGGAGAAACGAAGAAATAGACCGAGAAACTGAGAAAGAAACGGAGAAACGTACAAAGAAACGGTGAGACGAAGAAAGAAACGGAGAAACGAACAAAGAAACGGGGAAACGAACAAAGAAACGGAGAAACGAACAAAGAAACGGAGAAACGAAGAAAGAAACGGAGAAACGAACAAAGAAACGGGGAAACGAAGAAAGAAACGGAGAAACGAAGAAATAAACGGAGAAACGAACCAGGAATCGGAGAAACGAAGAAAGAAACGGAGAATCGAAGAAAGAAATGGAGAAACGAAGAAATAGACCGAGAAACTGAGAAAGAAACGGAGAAACGTACAAAGAAACGGTGAGACGAAGAAAGAAACGGAGAAACGAACAAAGAAACGGGGAAACGAAGAAAGAAACGGAGAAACGAAGAAATAAACGGAGAAACGAACCAGGAATCGGAGAAACGAAGAAAGAAACGGAGAATCGAAGAAAGAAATGGAGAAACGAAGAAATAGACCGAGAAACTGAGAAAGAAACGGAGAAACGTACAAAGAAACGGTGAGACGAAGAAAGAAACGGAGAAACGAACAAAGAAACGGGGAAACGAACAAAGAACCGGAGAAACGAACAAAGAAACGGAGAACCGAAGAAAGAAACGGAGAAACGAAGAACGAAACGGAGTAACGAAGAAAGAAACGATGAAACGAAGAAAGAAACGGGGAAACGGAGAAAGAAATGGAGAAACGAAGAAATAATCGGAGAAAGGAAGAAAGAAATGGAGAAACGAAGAAATAGACTGAGAAACTGAGAAAGAAACGGAGAAACATACAAAGAAACGGTGAGACGAAGAAAGAAACGGAGAAACGAACAAAGAAACGGGGAAACGAACAAAGAAACGGAGAAACGAACAAAGAAACGGAGAAACGAAGAAAGAAACGGAGAAACGAAGAAAGAAACGGGGAAACGAAGAAAGAAACGGAGAAACGAAGAAAGAACCGGAGAAACGAACCAGGAAACGGAGAAACGAAGAAAGAAACGGAGAATCGAAGAAAGAAATGGAGAAACGAACAAAGAAACGGGGAAACGAACAAAGAAACGGAGAAACGAACAAAGAAACGGAGAAACGAAGAAAGAAACGGAGAAACGAAGAAAGAAACGGGGAAACGAAGAAAGAAACGGAGAAACGAAGAAAGAAACGGAGAAACGAACCAGGAAACGGAGAAACGAAGAAAGAAACGGAGAATCGAAGAAAGAAACGGGGAAACGAAGAAAGAAACGGAGAAACGAAGAAAGAAACGGAGAAACGAACCAGGAAACGGAGAAACGAAGAAAGAAACGGAGAATCGAAGAAAGAAATGGAGAAACAAAGAAATAGACCGAGAAACTGAGAAAGAAACGGAGAAACGTACAAAGAAACGGTGAGACGAAGAAAGAAACGGAGTAACGAACAAAGAAACGGGGAAACGAACAAAGAAAGGGAGAAACGAACAAAGAAACGGAGAAACGAAGAAAGAAACGGAGAAACGAAGAACGAAACGGAGTAACGAAGAAAGAAACGATGAAACGAAGAAAGAAACGGGGAAACGGAGAAAGAAATGGAGAAACGAAGAAATAATCGGAGAAACGAAGAAAGAAACGGAGAAACGGAGAAAGAAACGGAGAAACGAAGAAATAAACGGAGATCCGAAGAAAGAATCGGGGAAACGAAGAAAGAAACGGAGAATCGGAGAAATAAATGGAGAAACGAAGAAATAGACCGAGAAACTGAGAAAGAAACGGAGAAACGTACAAAGAAACGTTGAGACGAAGAAAGAAACGGGGAAACGAACAAAGAAACGGGGAAACGAACAAAGAAACGGAGAAACGAAGAAAGAAACGGAGAAATAAATGGGGAAACGAAGAAATAAACGGAGAAACGAAGAAAGAAACGGAGAAACGAGGAAAGAAACGTAGAAACGAAGAAAGAAACGGAGAAACGGAGAAATAAATGGAGAAACGAAGAAATAAACGGAGAAACGAACCAGGAAACGGAGAAACGAAGAAAGAAACGGAGAATCGAAGAAAGAAATGGAGAAACGAAGAAAGAAACGGAGAGAACGAAGAAACAACCGGAGAAACGAACAAAGAAACGGAGAAACGAACAAAGAAACGGAGAAACGAACAAAGAAACGGAGAAACGAAGAAAGAAACGGAGATACGATGAAAGAAACGGAGAAACGAAGAACGAAACGGAGTAACGAAGAAAGAAACGATGAAACGAAGAAAGAAACGGAGAAACGAAGAAAGAAACGGAGAACCGAAGAAAGAAACGGAGAAAGAAACGGAGAAACGAAGAAAGAAACGGAGAAACGAAGAAAGAACCGGAGAAACGAACAAAGAAACGGAGAAACGAACAAAGAAACGGAGAAACGAAGAAAGAAACGGAGAAACGGAGAAATAAATGGAGAAACGAAGAAATAAACGGAGAAACGAAGAAAGAAACGGAGAAACGAAGAAAGAAACGGAGAAACGAAGAAAGAAACGGAGAAACGGAGAAATAAATGGAGAAACGAAGAAATTAACCGAGAAACGGAGAAAGAAACGGAGAAACGAACAAAGAAACGGAGAAACGAGGAAAGAAACGGAGAAACGAAGAAAGAAACGGAGAAACGAAGAAACAACCGCAGCAACGAACAAAGAAACGGAGAAACGAACAAAGAAACGGAGAAACGAAGAAAGAAACGGAGAAACGAAGAAAGAAACGGAGAAACGAAGAAACAACCGGAGAAACGAACAAAGAAACGGAGAAACGAACAAAGAAACGGAGAAACGAAGAAAGAAACGTAGAAACGGAGAAATAAATGGAGAAACGAAGATATAAACGGAGAAACGAACAAGGAAACGGAGAAGCGAAGAAAGAAACGGAGAAACGAAGAAATAAATGGAGAAACGAAGAAATAAACGGAGAAACGAAGAAAGAAACGGAGAAACGAAGAACGAAACGGAGTAACGGAGAAAGAATCGGAGAAACGAAGAAAGAAACGGAGAATCGGAGAAATAAATGGAGAAACGAAGAAATAGACCGAGAAACTGAGAAAGAAACGGAGAAACGTACAAAGAAACGGTGAGACGAAGAAAGAAACGGAGAAACGAACAAAGAAACGGGGAAACGAACAAAGAAACGGAGAAACGAACAAAGAAACGGAGAAACGAAGAAAGAAACGGAGAAACGAACAAAGAAACGGGGAAACGAAGAAATAAACGGAGAAACGAACAAGGAAACGGAGAAACGAAGAAAGAAACGGAGAAACGAAGAAATAAATGGAGAAACGAAGAAATAAACGGAGAAACGAAGAAAGAAACGGAGAAACGAAGAACGAAACGGAGTAACGGAGAAAGAATCGGAGAAACGAAGAAAGAAACGGAGAATCGGAGAAATAAATGGAGAAACGAAGAAATAGACCGAGAAACTGAGAAAGAAACGGAGAAACGTACAAAGAAACGGTGAGACGAAGAAAGAAACGGAGGAACGAACAAAGAAACGGGGAAACGAACAAAGAAACGGAGAAACGAACAAAGAAACGGAGAAACGAAGAAAGAAACGGAGAAACGAACAAAGAAACGGGGAAACGAAGAAAGAAACGGAGAAACGAAGAAAGAAACGGAGTAACGGAGAAATAAATGGAGAAACGAAGAAATAAACGGAGAAACGAAGAAAGAAACGGAGAAACGAAGAAAGAACCGGAGCAACGAATGAAGAAACGGAGAAACTGAGAAATAAATGGAGAAACGAAGAAATAAATGGAGAAACGAAGAAATAAACGGAGAAACGAAGAAAGAAACGGAGAAACGAAGAAAGAAACGGAGAAACGAAGAAAGAAACGGAGAAACGGAGAAATAAATGGAGAAACGAAGAAATTAACCGAGAAACGGAGAAAGAAACGGAGAAACGAACAAAGAAACGGAGAAACGAGGAAAGAAACGGAGAAACGAAGAAAGAAACGGAGAAACGAAGAAACAACCGCAGCAACGAACAAAGAAACGGAGAAACGAACAAGGAAACGGAGAAACGAAGAAAGAAACGGAGAAACGAAGAAAGAAACGGAGAAACGAAGAAACAACCGGAGAAACGAACAAAGAAACGGAGAAACGAACAAAGAAACGGAGAAACGAAGAAAGAAACGTAGAAACGGAGAAATAAATGGAGAAACGAAGATATAAACGGAGAAACGAACAAGGAAACGGAGAAGCGAAGAAAGAAACGGAGGAACGAAGAAATAAATGGAGAAACGAAGAAATAAACGGAGAAACGAAGAAAGAAACGGAGAAACGAAGAACGAAACGGTGTAACGGAGAAAGAATCGGAGAAACGAAGAAAGAAACGGAGAATCGGAGAAATAAATGGAGAAACGAAGAAATAGACCGAGAAACTGAGAAAGAAACGGAGAAACGTACAAAGAAACGGTGAGACGAAGAAAGAAACGGAGAAACGAACAAAGAAACGGGGAAACGAACAAAGAAACGGAGAAACGAACAAAGAAACGGAGAAACGAAGAAAGAAACGGAGAAACGAACAAAGAAACGGGGAAACGAAGAAATAAACGGAGAAACGAACAAGGAAACGGAGAAACGAAGAAAGAAACGGAGAAACGAAGAAATAAATGGAGAAACGAAGAAATAAACGGAGAAACGAAGAAAGAAACGGAGAAACGAAGAACGAAACGGAGTAACGGAGAAAGAATCGGAGAAACGAAGAAAGAAACGGAGAATCGGAGAAATAAATGGAGAAACGAAGAAATAGACCGAGAAACTGAGAAAGAAACGGAGAAACGTACAAAGAAACGGTGAGACGAAGAAAGAAACGGAGGAACGAACAAAGAAACGGGGAAACGAACAAGGAAACGGAGAAACGAAGAAAGAAACGGAGAAACGGAGAAATAGATGGATAAACGAAGAAATAAACGGAGAAACGAAGAAAGAAACGGAGAAACGAAGAAAGAAACGGAGATTCGATGAACGAAACGGAGAAACGAAGAAAGAAACGGAGAAACGGAGAAATAAATGGAGAAACGAAGAAAGAAACGGAGAAACGAAGAAAGAAACGGAGAAACGAAGAAAGAAACGGAGATACGAAGAAAGAAACGGGGAAACGAAGAAAGAAACGGAGAAACGAACAAAGAAACGGAGAAACGAGCAAAGAAACGGAGAAACAGACAAATAAATGGAGAAACGAAGAAATAAACGGAGAAACGTACAAGGAAACCGAGAAACGAAGAAAGAAACGAAGAAACGAAGAAAGAAACGGAGAAACGAAGAAAGAAACGGAGAAATGGAGAAATAAATGGAGAAACGAAGAAATAAACGGAGAAACGAACAAGGAAACGGAGAAACGAAGAAAGAAACGGAGAAACGGAGAAATAAATGGAGAAACGAAGAAAGAAACGGAGAAACGAAGAAAGAAACGTAGATACGATGAAAGAAACGGAGAAACGGAGAAATAAATGGAGAAACGAAGAAATAAACGGAGAAACGAACAAGGAAACGGAGAAACGAAGAAAGAAACGGAGAAACGGAGAAATAAATGGAGAAACGAAGAAATAAACGGAGAAACGAAGAAAGATACGGAGAAACGAAGAAAGAAACGGAAATACGAACAAAGAAACGGAGAAACGAAGAAAGAAACGGAGAAACAAAGAAAGAAACGGAGAAACGAAGAAAGAAACGGGGAAACGAAGGAAGAAACGGAGAAACGAACAAAGAAACGGAGAAACGAGCAGAGAAACGGAGAAACGGAGAAATAAATGGAGAAACGAAGAAATAAACGGAGAAACGAACAAGGAAACGAAGAAACGAAGAAAGAAACGGAGTAACGAAGAAAGAAACGGAGAAACGAAGAAAGAAACGGAGAAATAAATGGAGAAACAAAGGAATAAACCGAGAAACGGAGAAAGAAACGGAGAAACGAACAGAGAAACGGAGAAACGAACAAAGAAACGGAGAAACGAACAAAGAAACGGAGAAACGAAGAAAGAAACGGAGAAATAAATGGAGAAACGAAGAAATAAACGGAGAAACGAAGAAAGAAACGGAGAAACGAGGAAAGAAGCGGAGAAACGGAGAAGCGAACAAAGAAACGGAGAAACGATGAAAGAAACGGAGAAACGAAGAAAGAAACGGAGAAACGAAGAAAGAAACGGAGAAACGATGAAAGAAACGGAGAAATGAACAAAGAAACGGCGAAAGGAAGAAAGAAACGGAGAAACGGAGAAATAAATGGAGAAACGAAGAAATAAACGGAGAAACGAACAAGGAAACGAAGAAACGAAGAAATAAATGGAGAAACGAAGAAATAAACGGAGAATCGAAGAAAGAAACGGAGTAACGAAGAAAGAAACGGAGAAACGAAGAAAGAAACGGAGAAATAAATGGAGAAACAAAGAAATAAACCGAGAAACGGAGAAAGAAACGGAGAAACGAACAGAGAAACGGAGAAACGAACAAAGAAACGGAGAAACGAACAAAGAAACGGAGAAACGAAGAAAGAAACGGAGAAATAAATGGAGAAACGAAGAAAGAAACGGAGAAATAAATGGAGAAACGAAGAAATAAACGGAGAAACGAAGAAAGAAACGGAGAAACGAAGAAAGAACCGGAGCAACGAATGAAGAAACGGAGAAACTGAGAAATAAATGGAGAAACGAAGAAATAAACGGAGAAACGAAGAAAGAAACGGAGAAACGAAGAAAGAAACGGAGAAACGAAGAACGAAACGGAGTAACGGAGAAAGAAGCGAAGAAACGAAGAAAGAAACGGAGAAATAAATGGAGAAACAAAGAAATAAACCGAGAAACGGAGAAAGAAACGGAGAAACGAACAGAGAAACGGAGAAACGAACAAAGAAACGGAGAATCGAACAAAGAAACGGAGAAACGAAGAAAGAAACGGAGAAATAAATGGAGAAACGAAGAAATAAACGGAGAAACGAAGAAAGAAACGGAGAAACGAGGAAAGAAACGTAGAAACGAAGAAAGAAACGGAGAAACGGAGAAATAAATGGAGAAACGGAGAAATAAACGGAGAAACGAACCAGGAAACGGAGAAACGAAGAAAGAAACGGAGAATCGAAGAAAGAAATGGAGAAACGAAGAAATAGACCGAGAAACTGAGAAAGAAACGGAGAAACGTACAAAGAAACGGTGAGACGAAGAAAGAAACGGAGAAACGAACAAAGAAACGGGGAAACGAACAAAGAAACGGAGAAACGAACAAAGAAACGGAGAAACGAAGAAAGAAACGGAGAAACGAACAAAGAAACGGGGAAACGAAGAAAGAAACGGAGAAACGAAGAAATAAACGGAGAAACGAACCAGGAATCGGAGAAACGAAGAAAGAAACGGAGAATCGAAGAAAGAAATGGAGAAACGAAGAAATAGACCGAGAAACTGAGAAAGAAACGGAGAAACGTACAAAGAAACGGTGAGACGAAGAAAGAAACGGAGAAACGAACAAAGAAACGGGGAAACGAAGAAAGAAACGGAGAAACGAAGAAATAAACGGAGAAACGAACCAGGAATCGGAGAAACGAAGAAAGAAACGGAGAATCGAAGAAAGAAATGGAGAAACGAAGAAATAGACCGAGAAACTGAGAAAGAAACGGAGAAACGTACAAAGAAACGGTGAGACGAAGAAAGAAACGGAGAAACGAACAAAGAAACGGGGAAACGAACAAAGAACCGGAGAAACGAACAAAGAAACGGAGAACCGAAGAAAGAAACGGAGAAACGAAGAACGAAACGGAGTAACGAAGAAAGAAACGATGAAACGAAGAAAGAAACGGGGAAACGGAGAAAGAAATGGAGAAACGAAGAAATAATCGGAGAAAGGAAGAAAGAAATGGAGAAACGAAGAAATAGACTGAGAAACTGAGAAAGAAACGGAGAAACATACAAAGAAACGGTGAGACGAAGAAAGAAACGGAGAAACGAACAAAGAAACGGGGAAACGAACAAAGAAACGGAGAAACGAACAAAGAAACGGAGAAACGAAGAAAGAAACGGAGAAACGAAGAAAGAAACGGGGAAACGAAGAAAGAAACGGAGAAACGAAGAAAGAACCGGAGAAACGAACCAGGAAACGGAGAAACGAAGAAAGAAACGGAGAATCGAAGAAAGAAATGGAGAAACGAACAAAGAAACGGGGAAACGAACAAAGAAACGGAGAAACGAACAAAGAAACGGAGAAACGAAGAAAGAAACGGAGAAACGAAGAAAGAAACGGGGAAACGAAGAAAGAAACGGAGAAACGAAGAAAGAAACGGAGAAACGAACCAGGAAACGGAGAAACGAAGAAAGAAACGGAGAATCGAAGAAAGAAACGGGGAAACGAAGAAAGAAACGGAGAAACGAAGAAAGAAACGGAGAAACGAACCAGGAAACGGAGAAACGAAGAAAGAAACGGAGAATCGAAGAAAGAAATGGAGAAACAAAGAAATAGACCGAGAAACTGAGAAAGAAACGGAGAAACGTACAAAGAAACGGTGAGACGAAGAAAGAAACGGAGTAACGAACAAAGAAACGGGGAAACGAACAAAGAAAGGGAGAAACGAACAAAGAAACGGAGAAACGAAGAAAGAAACGGAGAAACGAAGAACGAAACGGAGTAACGAAGAAAGAAACGATGAAACGAAGAAAGAAACGGGGAAACGGAGAAAGAAATGGAGAAACGAAGAAATAATCGGAGAAACGAAGAAAGAAACGGAGAAACGGAGAAAGAAACGGAGAAACGAAGAAATAAACGGAGATCCGAAGAAAGAATCGGGGAAACGAAGAAAGAAACGGAGAATCGGAGAAATAAATGGAGAAACGAAGAAATAGACCGAGAAACTGAGAAAGAAACGGAGAAACGTACAAAGAAACGTTGAGACGAAGAAGGAAACGGGGAAACGAACAAAGAAACGGGGAAACGAACAAAGAAACGGAGAAACGAAGAAAGAAACGGAGAAATAAATGGGGAAACGAAGAAATAAACGGAGAAACGAAGAAAGAAACGGAGAAACGGGGAAAGAAACGTAGAAACGAAGAAAGAAACGGAGAAACGGAGAAATAAATGGAGAAACGAAGAAATAAACGGAGAAACGAACCAGGAAACGGAGAAACGAAGAAAGAAACGGAGAATCGAAGAAAGAAATGGAGAAACGAAGAAAGAAACGGAGAAACGAAGAAACAACCGGAGAAACGAACAAAGAAACGGAGAAACGAACAAAGAAACGGAGAAACGAACAAAGAAACGGAGAAACGAAGAAAGAAACGGAGATACGATGAAAGAAACGGAGAAACGAAGAAAGAAACGGAGAAACGAAGAAAGAACCGGAGAAACGAACAAAGAAACGGAGAAACGAACCAGGAAACGGTGAGACGAAGAAAGAAACGGAGGAACGAACAAAGAAACGGGGAAACGAACAAAGAAACGGAGAAACGAACAAAGAAACGGAGAAACGAAGAAAGAAACGGAGAAACGAACAAAGAAACGGGGAAACGAAGAAAGAAACGGAGAAACGAAGAAAGAAACGGAGTAACGGAGAAATAAATGGAGAAACGAAGAAATAAACGGAGAAACGAAGAAAGAAACGGAGAAACGAAGAAAGAACCGGAGCAACGAATGAAGAAACGGAGAAACTGAGAAATAAATGGAGAAACGAAGAAATAAATGGAGAAACGAAGAAATAAACGGAGAAACGAAGAAAGAAACGGAGAAACGAAGAAAGAAACGGAGAAACGAAGAAAGAAACGGAGAAACGGAGAAATAAATGGAGAAACGAAGAAATTAACCGAGAAACGGAGAAAGAAACGGAGAAACGAACAAAGAAACGGAGAAACGAGGAAAGAAACGGAGAAACGAAGAAAGAAACGGAGAAACGAAGAAACAACCGCAGCAACGAACAAAGAAACGGAGAAACGAACAAAGAAACGGAGAAACGAAGAAAGAAACGGAGAAACGAAGAAAGAAACGGAGAAACGAAGAAACAACCGGAGAAACGAACAAAGAAACGGAGAAACGAACAAAGAAACGGAGAAACGAAGAAAGAAACGTAGAAACGGAGAAATAAATGGAGAAACGAAGATATAAACGGAGAAACGAACAAGGAAACGGAGAAGCGAAGAAAGAAACGGAGGAACGAAGAAATAAATGGAGAAACGAAGAAATAAACGGAGAAACGAAGAAAGAAACGGAGAAACGAAGAACGAAACGGTGTAACGGAGAAAGAATCGGAGAAACGAAGAAAGAAACGGAGAATCGGAGAAATAAATGGAGAAACGAAGAAATAGACCGAGAAACTGAGAAAGAAACGGAGAAACGTACAAAGAAACGGTGAGACGAAGAAAGAAACGGAGAAACGAACAAAGAAACGGGGAAACGAACAAAGAAACGGAGAAACGAACAAAGAAACGGAGAAACGAAGAAAGAAACGGAGAAACGAACAAAGAAACGGGGAAACGAAGAAATAAACGGAGAAACGAACAAGGAAACGGAGAAACGAAGAAAGAAACGGAGAAACGAAGAAATAAATGGAGAAACGAAGAAATAAACGGAGAAACGAAGAAAGAAACGGAGAAACGAAGAACGAAACGGAGTAACGGAGAAAGAATCGGAGAAACGAAGAAAGAAACGGAGAATCGGAGAAATAAATGGAGAAACGAAGAAATAGACCGAGAAACTGAGAAAGAAACGGAGAAACGTACAAAGAAACGGTGAGACGAAGAAAGAAACGGAGGAACGAACAAAGAAACGGGGAAACGAACAAAGAAACGGAGAAACGAACAAAGAAACGGAGAAACGAAGAAAGAAACGGAGAAACGAACAAAGAAACGGGGAAACGAAGAAAGAAACGGAGAAACGAAGAAAGAAACGGAGTAACGGAGAAATAAATGGAGAAACGAAGAAATAAACGGAGAAACGAAGAAAGAAACGGAGAAACGAAGAAAGAACCGGAGCAACGAATGAAGAAACGGAGAAACTGAGAAATAAATGGAGAAACGAAGAAATAAACGGAGAAACGAAGAAAGAAACGGAGAAACGAAGAAAGAAACGGAGAAACGAAGAACGAAACGGAGTAACGGAGAAAGAAGCGAAGAAACGAAGAAAGAAACGGAGAAATAAATGGAGAAACAAAGAAATAAACCGAGAAACGGAGAAAGAAACGGAGAAACGAACAGAGAAACGGAGAAACGAACAAAGAAACGGAGAATCGAACAAAGAAACGGAGAAACGAAGAAAGAAACGGAGAAATAAATGGAGAAATGAAGAAATAAACGGAGAAACGAAGAAAGAAACGGAGAAACGAGGAAAGAAACGTAGAAACGAAGAAAGAAACGGAGAAACGGAGAAATAAATGGAGAAACGGAGAAATAAACGGAGAAACGAACCAGGAAACGGAGAAACGAAGAAAGAAACGGAGAATCGAAGAAAGAAATGGAGAAACGAAGAAATAGACCGAGAAACTGAGAAAGAAACGGAGAAACGTACAAAGAAACGGTGAGACGAAGAAAGAAACGGAGAAACGAACAAAGAAACGGGGAAACGAACAAAGAAACGGAGAAACGAACATAGAAACGGAGAAACGAAGAAAGAAACGGAGAAACGAACAAAGAAACGGGGAAACGAAGAAAGAAACGGAGAAACGAAGAAATAAACGGAGAAACGAACCAGGAATCGGAGAAACGAAGAAAGAAACGGAGAATCGCAGAAAGAAATGGAGAAACGAAGAAATAGACCGAGAAACTGAGAAAGAAACGGAGAAACGTACAAAGAAACGGTGAGACGAAGAAAGAAACGGAGAAACGAACAAAGAAACGGGGAAACGAAGAAAGAAACGGAGAAACGAAGAAATAAACGGAGAAACGAACCAGGAATCGGAGAAACGAAGAAAGAAACGGAGAATCGAAGAAAGAAATGGAGAAACGAAGAAATAGACCGAGAAACTGAGAAAGAAACGGAGAAACGTACAAAGAAACGGTGAGACGAAGAAAGAAACGGAGAAACGAACAAAGAAACGGGGAAACGAAGAAAGAAACGGAGAAACGAAGAAATAAACGGAGAAACGAACCAGGAATCGGAGAAACGAAGAAAGAAACGGAGAATCGAAGAAAGAAATGGAGAAACGAAGAAATAGACCGAGAAACTGAGAAAGAAACGGAGAAACGTACAAAGAAACGGTGAGACGAAGAAAGAAACGGAGAAACGAACAAAGAAACGGGGAAACGAACAAAGAAACGGAGAAACGAACAAAGAAACGGAGAACCGAAGAAAGAAACGGAGAAACGAAGAACGAAACGGAGTAACGAAGAAAGAAACGATGAAACGAAGAAAGAAACGGGGAAACGGAGAAAGAAATGGAGAAACGAAGAAATAATCGGAGAAAGGAAGAAAGAAATGGAGAAACGAAGAAATAGACTGAGAAACTGAGAAAGAAACGGAGAAACATACAAAGAAACGGTGAGACGAAGAAAGAAACGGAGAAACGAACAAAGAAACGGGGAAACGAACAAAGAAACGGAGAAACGAACAAAGAAACGGAGAAACGAAGAAAGAAACGGAGAAACGAAGAAAGAAACGGGGAAACGAAGAAAGAAACGGAGAAACGAAGAAAGAAACGGAGAAACGAACCAGGAAACGGAGAAACGAAGAAAGAAACGGAGAATCGAAGAAAGAAATGGAGAAACGAACAAAGAAACGGGGAAACGAACAAAGAAACGGAGAAACGAACAAAGAAACGGAGAAACGAAGAAAGAAACGGAGAAACGAAGAAAGAAACGGGGAAACGAAGAAAGAAACGGAGAAACGAAGAAAGAAACGGAGAAACGAACCAGGAAACGGAGAAACGAAGAAAGAAACGGAGAATCGAAGAAAGAAACGGGGAAACGAAGAAAGAAACGGAGAAACGAAGAAAGAAACGGAGAAACGAACCAGGAAACGGAGAAACGAAGAAAGAAACGGAGAATCGAAGAAAGAAATGGAGAAACAAAGAAATAGACCGAGAAACTGAGAAAGAAACGGAGAAACGTACAAAGAAACGGTGAGACGAAGAAAGAAACGGAGTAACGAACAAAGAAACGGGGAAACGAACAAAGAAAGGGAGAAACGAACAAAGAAACGGAGAAACGAAGAAAGAAACGGAGAAACGAAGAACGAAACGGAGTAACGAAGAAAGAAACGATGAAACGAAGAAAGAAACGGGGAAACGGAGAAAGAAATGGAGAAACGAAGAAATAATCGGAGAAACGAAGAAAGAAACGGAGAAACGGAGAAAGAAACGGAGAAACGAAGAAATAAACGGAGATCCGAAGAAAGAATCGGGGAAACGAAGAAAGAAACGGAGAATCGGAGAAATAAATGGAGAAACGAAGAAATAGACCGAGAAACTGAGAAAGAAACGGAGAAACGTACAAAGAAACGTTGAGACGAAGAAAGAAACGGAGAAACGAACAAAGAAACGGGGAAACGAACAAAGAAACGGAGAAACGAAGAAAGAAACGGAGAAATAAATGGGGAAACGAAGAAATAAACGGAGAAACGAAGAAAGAAACGGAGAAACGAGGAAAGAAACGTAGAAACGAAGAAAGAAACGGAGAAACGGAGAAATAAATGTAGAAACGAAGAAATAAACGGAGAAACGAACCAGGAAACGGAGAAACGAAGAAAGAAACGGAGAATCGAAGAAAGAAATGGAGAAACGAAGAAAGAAACGGGGAAACGAACAAAGAAACGGAGAAACGAACAAAGAAACGGAGAACCGAAGACAGAAACGGAGAAACGAAGAACGAAACGGAGAAACGAAGAAAGAAACGGAGATACGATGAAAGAAACGGAGAAACGAAGAAAGAAACGGAGAAACGAAGAAACAACCGGAGAAACGAACAAAGAAACGGTGAAACGAACAAAGAAACGGAGAAACGAAGAAAGAAACGGAGAAACGAAGAAATAAACGGAGAAACGAAGAAAGAAACGGAGAAACGAAGAAAGAAACGGAGAAACGAAGAAAGAAACGGAGAAACGGAGAAATAAATGGAGAAACGAAGAAATTAACCGAGAAACGGAGAAAGAAACGGAGAAACGAACAAAGAAACGGAGAAACGAGGAAAGAAACGGAGAAACGAAGAAAGAAACGGAGAAACGAAGAAACAACCGCAGCAACAAACAAAGAAACGGAGAAACGAACAAAGAAACGGAGAAACGAACAAAGAAACGGAGAAACGAAGAAAGAAACGGAGAAACGAAGAAACAACCGGAGAAACGAACAAAGAAACGGAGAAACGAACAAAGAAACGGAGAAACGAACAAAGAAACGTAGAAACGGAGAAATAAATGGAGAAACGAAGATATAAACGGAGAAACGAACAAGGAAACGGAGAAGCGAAGAAAGAAACGGAGAAACGAAGAAATAAATGGAGAAACGAAGAAATAAACGGAGAAACGAAGAAAGAAACGGAGAAACGAAGAACGAAACGGAGTAACGGAGAAAGAATCGGAGAAACGAAGAAAGAAACGGAGTAACGGAGAAAGAATCGGAGAAACGAAGAAAGAAACGGAGAATCGGAGAAATAAATGGAGAAACGAAGAAATAGACCGAGAAACTGAGAAAGAAACGGAGAAACGTACAAAGAAACGGTGAGACGAAGAAAGAAACGGAGAAACGAACAAAGAAACGGGGAAACGAACAAAGAAACGGAGAAACGAACAAAGAAACGGAGAAACGAAGAAAGAAACGGAGAAACGAACAAAGAAACGGGGAAACGAAGAAATAAACGGAGAAACGAACAAAGAAACGGAGAAACGAAGAAAGAAACGGAGAAACGAACAAAGAAACGGGGAAACGAAGAAAGAAACGGAGAAACGAAGAAAGAAACGGAGTAACGGAGAAATAAATGGAGAAACGAAGAAATAAACGGAGAAACGAAGAAAGAAACGGAGAAACGAAGAAAGAACCGGAGCAACGAATGAAGAAACGGAGAAACTGAGAAATAAATGGAGAAACGAAGAAATAAACGGAGAAACGAAGAAAGAAACGGAGAAACGAAGAAAGAAACGGAGAAACGAAGAACGAAACGGAGTAACGGAGAAAGAAGCGAAGAAACGAAGAAAGAAACGGAGAAATAAATGGAGAAACAAAGAAATAAACCGAGAAACGGAGAAAGAAACGGAGAAACGAACAGAGAAACGGAGAAATAAATGGAGAAACGAAGAAATAAACGGAGAAACGAAGAAAGAAACGGAGAAACGAGGAAAGAAACGTAGAAACGAAGAAAGAAACGGAGAAACGGAGAAATAAATGGAGAAACGGAGAAATAAACGGAGAAACGAACCAGGAAACGGAGAAACGAAGAAAGAAACGGAGAATCGAAGAAAGAAATGGAGAAACGAAGAAATAGACCGAGAAACTGAGAAAGAAACGGAGAAACGTACAAAGAAACGGTGAGACGAAGAAAGAAACGGAGAAACGAACAAAGAAACGGGGAAACGAAGAAAGAAACGGAGAAACGAAGAAATAAACGGAGAAACGAACCAGGAATCGGAGAAACGAAGAAAGAAACGGAGAATCGAAGAAAGAAATGGAGAAACGAAGAAATAGACCGAGAAACTGAGAAAAAAACGGAGAAACGTACAAAGAAACGGTGAGACGAAGAAAGAAACGGAGAAACGAACAAAGAAACGGGGAAACGAACAAAGAAACGGAGAAACGAACAAAGAAACGGAGAATCGAAGAAAGAAACGGAGAAACGAAGAACGAAACGGAGTAACGAAGAAAGAAACGATGAAACGAAGAAAGAAACGGGGAAACGGAGAAAGAAATGGAGAAACGAAGAAATAATCGGAGAAAGGAAGAAAGAAATGGAGAAACGAAGAAATAGACTGAGAAACTGAGAAAGAAACGGAGAAACATACAAAGAAACGGTGAGACGAAGAAAGAAACGGAGAAACGAACAAAGAAACGGGGAAACGAACAAAGAAACGGAGAAACGAAGAAAGAAACGGAGAAACGAAGAAAGAAACGGAGAAACGAAGAAAGAAACGGGGAAACGAAGAAAGAAACGGAGAAACGAAGAAAGAAACGGAGAAACGAACCAGGAAACGGAGAAACGAAGAAAGAAACGGAGAATCGAAGAAAGAAATGGAGAAACGAACAAAGAAACGGGGAAACGAACAAAGAAACGGAGAAACGAACAAAGAAACGGAGAAACGAAGAAAGAAACGGAGAAACAAAGAAAGAAACGGGGAATCGAAGAAAGAAACGGAGAAACGAAGAAAGAAACGGAGAAACGAACCAGGAAACGGAGAAACGAAGAAAGAAACGGAGAATCGAAGAAAGAAACGGGGAAACGAAGAAAGAAACGGAGAAACGAAGAAAGAAACGGAGAAACGAACCAGGAAACGGAGAAACGAAGAAAGAAACGGAGAATCGAAGAAAGAAATGGAGAAACAAAGAAATAGACCGAGAAACTGAGAAAGAAACGGAGAAACGTACAAAGAAACGGTGAGACGAAGAAAGAAACGGAGTAACGAACAAAGAAACGGGGAAACGAACAAAGAAAGGGAGAAACGAACAAAGAAACGGAGAAACGAAGAAAGAAACGGAGAAACGAAGAACGAAACGGAGTAGCGAAGAAAGAAACGATGAAACGAAGAAAGAAACGGGGAAACGGAGAAAGAAATGGAGAAACGAAGAAATAATCGGAGAAACGAAGAAAGAAACGGAGAAACGGAGAAAGAAACGGAGAAACGAAGAAATAAACGGAGATCCGAAGAAAGAATCGGGGAAACGAAGAAAGAAACGGAGAATCGGAGAAATAAATGGAGAAACGAAGAAATAGACCGAGAAACTGAGAAAGAAACGGAGAAACGTACAAAGAAACGTTGAGACGAAGAAAGAAACGGAGAAACGAACAAAGAAACGGGGAAACGAACAAAGAAACGGAGAAACGAAGAAAGAAACGGAGAAATAAATGGGGAAACGAAGAAATAAACGGAGAAACGAAGAAAGAAACGGAGAAACGAGGAAAGAAACGTAGAAACGAAGAAAGAAACGGAGAAACGGAGAAATAAATGGAGAAACGAAGAAATAAACGGAGAAACGAACCAGGAAACGGAGAAACGAAGAAAGAAACGGAGAATCGAAGAAAGAAATGGAGAAACGAAGAAAGAAACGGAGAAACGAAGAAACAACCGGAGAAACGAACAAAGAAACGGAGAAACGAACAAAGAAACGGAGAAACGAACAAGGAAACGGAGAAGCGAAGAAAGAAACGGAGAAACGAAGAAATAAATGGAGAAACGAAGAAATAAACGGAGAAACGAAGAAAGGAACGGAGAAACGAAGAAAGAAACGAAGAAAGAAACGGAGATACGATGAAAGAAACGGAGAAACGAAGAAAGAAACGGAGAAACGAAGAAAGAAACGGAGAAACGGAGAAATAATTGGAGAAACGAAGAAATAAACCGAGAAACGGAGAAAGAAACGGAGAAACGAAGAAAGAAACGGAGAAACGAAGAAAGAAACGGAGAAACGAAGAAAGAAACGGAGAAATGAAGAAAGAACCGGAGAAACGAAGAAAGAAACGGAGAAACGAAGAAAGAAACGGGGAAACGAAGAAAGAAACGGAGAAACGAAGAAAGAAACGGAGAAACGAGCAAAGAAAAGGAGAAACGAGCAAAGAAAAGGAGAAACGAAGAAATAAACGGAGAAACAAACAAGGAAACCGAGAAACGAAGAAAGAAACGAAGAAACGAAGAAAGAAACGGAGAAGCGAAGAAAGAAACGAAGAAAGAAACGGAGATACGATGAAAGAAACGGAGAAACGAAGAAAGAAACGGAGAAACGAAGAAAGAACCGGAGAAACGAACAAAGAAACGGAGAAACGAACAAAGAAACGGAGAAACGAAGAAAGAAACGGAGATACGATGAAAGAAACGGAGAAACGAAGAAAGAAACGGAGAAACGAAGAAAGAACCGGAGAAACGAACAAAGAAACGGAGAAACGAACAAAGAAACGGAGAAACGAAGAAAGAAAAGGAGAAACGGAGAAATAAATGGTGAAACGAAGAAATAAACGGAGAAACGAAGAAAGGAACGGAGAAACGAAGAAAGAAACGGAGAAACGAAGAAAGAAACGGAGATTCGATGAAAGAAACGGAGAAACGGAGAAATAAATGGATAAACGAAGAAATAAACGGAGAAACGAAGAAAGAAACGGAGAAACGGAGAAAGAAACGGAGAAACGAAGAAAGAAACGGAGAAACGGAGATATAAATGGAGAAACGAAGAAATAAACCGAGAAACGGAGAGAGAAACGGAGAAACGAAGAAAGAAACGGAGAAACGAAGAAAGAAAGGGAGAAACGAAGAAAGAAACGGAGAAACGAAGAAAGAACCGGAGAAACGAAGAAAGAAACGGAGAAACGAAGAAGGAAACGGAGAAACGGGGAAACGAAGAAAGAAATGGAGAAACGGAGAAATAAATGGAGAAACAAAGAACTAAACGGAGAAACGAACAAGGAAACGGAGAAACGAAGAAAGAAACGAAGAAGCGGAGAAATAAATGGAGAAACGAAGAAATAAACGGAGAAACGAAGAAAGATACGGAGAAACGAAGAAAGAAACGGAGAAACGAAGAAAGAAACGGAGTAACGATGAAAGAAACGAAGAAACGAAGAAAGAAACGGGGAATCGGAGAAATAAATGGAGAAACGAAGGAATAAACTGACAAGCGGAGAAACGGAGAAACGATGAAACGAAGGAAGAAACGGAGAAACGAAGAAAGAAACGGAGAAACGGAGATATAAATGGAGGAACGAAGAAATAAACCGAGAAACGGAGAGAGAAACGGAGAAACGAAGAAAGAAAAGGAGAAACGAAGAAAGAAACGGAGAAACGAAGAAAGAAACGCAGTAACGATGAAAGAAACGAAGAAACGAAGAAAGAAACGGAGAAACGAAGAAAGAAACGGAGAAACGAAGAAAGAAACGCAGTAACGATGAAAGAAACGAAGAAACGAAGAAAGAAACGGAAAATCGGAGAAATAAATGGAGAAACGAAGGAATAAACCGAGAAACGGAGAAACGGAGAATCGGTGAAACGAAGGAAGAAACGGAGAAACGAAGAAAGAAACGGAGAAACGAAGAAATAAACGGAGAAACGAAGAAAGAAACGGAGAAACGAAGAAATAAACGGGGAATCGAAGAAGCAATCGGAGAAACGAAGAAAGAAACGGAGAAACGAAGAAATAAACGGAGAGACGAAGAAAGAAACGGAGAAACGAAGAAAGAAACGGAGAAACGAAGAAAGAAACGCAGTAACGGTGAAAGAAACGAAGAAAAAAAGAAAGAAACGGAGAATCTGAGAAATAAATGCAGAAACGAAGGAATAAACCGAGAAACGGAGAAATGGAGAAACGGTGAAACGAAGGAAGAAACGGAGAAACGAAGAAAGAAACGTAGAAATGATGAAAGAAACGAAGAAACGAAGAAAGAATCGGATAAACGAAGAAATAAACGGAGAAACGAAGAAAGAAACGGAGAAACGACGAAATAAACGGGGAATCGAAGAAGCAATCGGAGAAACGAAGAAAGAAACGGAGAAACGGAGAAATAAATGGTGAAACGAAGAAATAAACGGAGAAACGAAGAAGGAAACGGAGAAACAGGGAAACGAAGAAAGAAATGGAGAAACGGAGAAATAAATGGAGAAACGAAGAACTAAACGGAGAAACGAACAAGGAAACGGAGAAACGAAGAAAGAAACGAAGAAGCGGAGAAATAAATGGAGAAACGAAGAAATAAACGGAGAAACGAAGAAAGATACGGAGAAACGAAGAAAGAAACGGAGAAACGAAGAAAGAAACGGAGTAACGATGAAAGAAACGAAGAAACGAAGAAAGAAACGGGGAATCGGAGAAATAAGTGGAGAAACGAAGGAATAAACCGACAAACGGAGAAACGGAGAAACGATGAAACGAAGGAAGAAACGGAGAAACGAAGAAAGAAACGGAGAAACGAAGAAAGAAACACAGAATCGGAGACATAAATGGAGAAACGAAGAAATAAACCGAGAATCGGAGAAAGAAACGGAGTAACGAAGAAAGAAACGCAGTAACGATGAAAGAAACGAAGAAACGGAGAATCGGAGTAATAAATGGAGAAACGAAGGAATAAACCGAGAAACGGAGAAACGGAGAAACGGTGAAACGAAGGAAGAAACGGAGAAACGAACAAAGAAACGGAGAAACGAAGAAAGAAACGGAGAAACGAAGAAAGAAACGGAGATACGATGAAAGAAACGGAGAAACGAAGAAAGAAACGGAGAAACGAAGAAAGAACCGGAGAAACGAACAAAGAAACGGAGAAACGAACAAAGAAACGGAGAAACGAAGAAAGAAACGGAGAAACGGAGAAATAAATGGAGGAGCGAAGAAATAAACGGAGAAACGAAGAAAGAAACGGAGAAACGAAGAAAGAAACGGAGAAACGAAGAAAGAAACGGAGAAACGGAGAAATAAATGGAGAAACGAAGAAATTAACCGAGAAACGGAGAAAGAAACGGAGAAACGAACAAAGAAACGGAGAAACGAACAAAGAAACGGAGAAACGAACAAAGAAACGGAGAAATGAAGAAAGAAACGGAGAACCGGAGAAATAAATGGAGAAACGAAGAATAAACGGAGAAACGAAGAAAGAAACGGAGAAACGGAGAAAGAAACGGAGAAACGAAGAAAGAAACGGAGAAACGGAGAAATAAATGGAGAAACGAAGAAATTAACCGAGAAACGGAGAAAGAAACGGAGAAACGAACAAAGAAACGGAGAAACGAAGAAAGAAACGGAGAAACGAAGAAAGAAACGGAGAAACGAAGAAAGAAACGTAGAAATGATGAAAGAAACGAAGAAACGAAGAAAGAATCGGAGAAACGAAGAAATAAACGGAGAAACGAAGAAAGAAACGGAGAAACGACGAAATAAACGGGGAATCGAAGAAGCAATCGGAGAAACGAAGAAAGAAACGGAGAAACGAAGAAAGAAACGGAGAAACGAAGAAAGAAACGGAGAAACGGAGAAATAAATGGAGAAACGAACAAAAAAAAAACGGAGAGACGAAGAAAGAAACGGAGAAACGAAGAAAGAAACGGAGAAACGGAGAAATAAATGGTGAAACGAAGAAATAAACGGAGAAACGAAGAAAGGAACGGAGAAACGAAGAAAGAAACGGAGAAACGAAGAAAGAAACGGAGATTCAATGAAAGAAACGGAGTAACGAAGAAAGAAACGGAGAAACGGAGAAATAAATGGATAAACGAAGAAATAAACGGAGAAACGAAGAAAGAAACGGAGAAACGGAAAAAGAAACGGAGAAACCGAAGAAAGAAACGGAGAAACGGAGATATAAATGGAGAAACGAAGAAATAAACCGAGAAACGGAGAGAGAAACGGAGAAACGAAGAAAGAAACGGAGAAACGAAGAAAGAAACGGAGAAACGAAGAAAGAAACGGAGAAACGAAGAAAGAACCGGAGAAACGAAGAAAGAAACGGAGAAACGAAGAAGGAAACGGAGAAACGGGGAAACGAAGAAAGAAATGGAGAAACGGAGAAATAAATGGAGAAACAAAGAACTAAACGGAGAAACGAACAAGGAAACGGAGAAACGAAGAAAGAAACGAAGAAGCGGAGAAATAAATGGAGAAACGAAGAAATAAACGGAGAAACGAAGAAAGATACGGAGAAACGAAGAAAGAAACGGAGTAACGATGAAAGAAACGAAGAAACGAAGAAAGAAACGGGGAATCGGAGAAATAAATGGAGAAACGAAGGAATAAACTGACAAGCGGAGAAACGGAGAAACGATGAAACGAAGGAAGAAACGGAGAAACGAAGAAAGAAACGGAGAAACGAAGAAAGAACCGGAGAAACGATGAAAGAAACGAAGAAACGGAGAATCGGAGAAATAAATGGAGAAACGAAGGAATGAACCGAGAAACCGAGAAACGGAGAAACGGTGAAACGAAGGAAGAAACGGAGAAACGAACAAAGAAACGGAGAAACGAAGAAAGAAACGAAGAAACGGAGAAATAAATGGAGAAACGAAGAAATTAACCGAGAAACGGAGAAAGAAACGGAGAAACGAACAAAGAAACGGAGAAACGAAGAAAGAAACGGAGAAACGAAGAAACAACCGCAGAAACGAACAAAGAAACGGAGAAACGAACAAAGAAACGGAGAAACGAAGAAAGAAACGGAGAAACGAAGAAACAACCGCAGAAACGAACAAAGAAACGGAGAAACGAACAAAGAAACGGAGAAACGAAGAAAGAAACGGAGAAACGAAGAAACAACCGGAGAAACGAAGAAGGAAACGGAGAAACGGGGAAACGAAGAAAGAAACGGAGAAACGGAGAAATAAATGGAGAAACGAAGAAATAAACGGAGAAACGAACAAGGAAACGGAGAAACGAAGAAAGAAACGAAGAAACGGAGAAATAAATGGAGAAACGAAGAAAGATACGGAGAAACGAAGAAAGAAACGGAGAAACGAAGAAAGAAACGGAGTAACGATGAAAGAAACGAAGAAACGAAGAAAGAAACGTGGATTCGGAGAAATAAATGGAGAAACGAAGGAATAAACCGACAAACGGAGAAACGATGAAACGAAGGAAGAAACGGAGAAACGAAGAAAGAAACGGAGAAACGAAGAAAGAAACACAGAATCGGAGAAATAAATGGAGAAACGAAGAAATAAACCGAGAATCGGAGAAAGAAACAGAGTAACGAAGAAAGACACGAAGAAACGAAGAAAGAAACGGAGTAACGATGAAAGAAACGAAGGAACGAAAAAAGAAACGGAGAATCGGAGAAATAAATGGAGAAACGAAGAAATAAACGGAGAGACGAAGAAAGAAACGGAGAAACGAAGAAAGAAACGGAGAAACGAAGAAAGAAACGCAGTAACGATGAAAGAAACGAAGAAACGAAGAAAGAAACGGAGAAACGAAGAAAGAAACGGAGAAACGAAGAAAGAAACGCAGTAACGATGAAAGAAACGAAGAAACGAAGAAAGAAACGGAGAATCGGAGAAATAAATGGAGAAACGAAGGAATAAACCGAGAAACGGAGAAACGGAGAATCGGTGAAACGAAGGAAGAAACGGAGAAACGAAGAAAGAAACGGAGAAACGAAGAAATAAACGGAGAAACGGAGAAACGAAGAAATAAACGGGGAATCGAAGAAGCAATCGGAGAAACGAAGAAAGAAACGGAGAAACGAAGAAATAAACGGAGAGACGAAGAAAGAAACGGAGAAACGAAGAAAGAAACGGAGAAACGAAGAAAGAAACGCAGTAACGGTGAAAGAAACGAAGAAACGAAGAAAGAAACGGAGAATCGGAGAAATAAATGCAGAAACGAAGGAATAAACCGAGAAACGGAGAAACGGAGAAACGGTGAAACGAAGGAAGAAACGGAGAAACGAAGAAAGAAACGTAGAAACGAAGAAAGAAACGGAGAAACGAAGGAAGAAACGGGGATACGAAGAAAGAAACGGAGAAACGAAGGAAGAAACGAAGAAAGAAACGGAGAAACGAAGGAAGAAACGAAGAAAGAAACGGAGAATCGGAGAAATAAATGGAGAAACGAAGGAAGAAACCGAGAAACGGAGAAATGGAGAAACGATGAAACGAAGAAAGAAACGGAGAAACGAAGAAAGATACGGAGAAACGAAGAAAGAAACGGAGAAACGAAGAAAGAAACGGAGTAACGATGAAAGAAACGAAGAAACGAAGAAAGAAACGGGGAATCGGAGAAATAAATGGAGAAACGAAGGAATAAACCTACAAACGGGGAAACGGAGAAACGATGAAACGAAGGAAGAAACGGAGAAACGAAGAAAGAAACGGAGAAACGAAGAAAGAAACACAGAATCGGAGAAATAAATGGTGAAACGAAGAAATAAACGGAGAAACGAAGAAGGAAACGGAGAAACGGGGAAACGAAGAAAGAAATGGAGAAACGGAGAAATAAATGGAGAAACGAAGAACTAAACGGAGAAACGAACAAGGAAACGGAGAAACGAAGAAAGAAACGAAGAAGCGGAGAAATAAATGGAGAAACGAAGAAATAAACGGAGAAACGAAGAAAGATACGGAGAAACGAAGAAAGAAACGGAGAAACGATGAAAGAAACGGAGTAACGATGAAAGAAACGAAGAAACGAAGAAAGAAACGGGGAATCGGAGAAATAAATGGAGAAACGAAGGAATAAACCGACAAACGGAGAAACGGAGAAACGATGAAACGAAGGAAGAAACGGAGAAACGAAGAAAAAAACGGAGAAACGAAGAAAGAAACACAGAATCGGAGACATAAATGGAGAAACGAAGAAATAAACCGAGAATCGGAGAAAGAAACGGAGTAACGAAGAAAGAAACGCAGTAACGATGAAAGAAACGAAGAAACGGAGAATCGGTGTAATAAATGGAGAAACGAAGGAATAAACCGAGAAACGGAGAAACGGAGAAACGGTGAAACGAAGGAAGAAACGGAGAAACGAACAAAGAAACGGAGAAACGAAGAAAGAAACGGAGAAACGAAGAAAGAAACGGAGATACGATGAAAGAAACGGAGAAACGAAGAAAGAAACGGAGAAACGAACAAAGAAACGGAGAAACGAACAAAGAAACGGAGAAACGAAGAAAGAAACGGAGAAACGGAGAAATAAATGGAGGAGCGAAGAAATAAACGGAGAAACGAAGAAAGAAACGGAGAAACGAAGAAAGAAACGGAGAAACGAAGAAAGAAACGGAGAAACGGAGAAATAAATGGAGAAACGAAGAAATTAACCGAGAAACGGAGATAGAAACGGAGAAACGAACAAAGAAACGGAGAAACGAAGAAAGAGACGGAGAAACGAAGAAAGAAACGGAGAAACGAAGAAACAGCCGGAGAAACGAACAAAGAAACGGAGAAACGAACAAAGAAACGGAGAAACGAAGAAAGAAACGGAGAAACGAAGAAAGAAACGGAGAAACGAAGAAACAACCGGAGAAACGAAGAAAGAAACGGAGAAACGAAGAAACAACCGGAGAAACGAACAAAGAAACGGAGAAACGAGCAAAGAAACGGAGAAACGAAGAAAGAAACTTAGAACCGAAGAAAGAAACGGAGATACGATGAAAGAAACGGAGAAACGAAGAAAGAAACGGAGAAACGAAGAAAGAACCGGAGAAACGAACAAAGAAACGGAGAAACGAACAAAGAAACGGAGAAATGAAGAAAGAAACGGAGAAACGGAGAAATAAATGGAGAAACGGAGAAATAAATGGAGAAACGAAGAACTAAACGGAGAAACGAACAAGGAAACGGAGAAACGAAGAAAGAAACGAAGAAGCGGAGAAATAAATGGAGAAACGAAGAAATAAACGGAGAAACGAAGAAAGATACGGAGAAACGAAGAAATGAACGGAGAAACGAAGAAAGAAACGGAGAAACGAAGAAAGAAACGGAGAAACGAAGAAATAAACGGGGAATCGAAGAAGCAATCCGGGAAACGAAGAAAGAAACGGAGAAACGAAGAAATAAACGGAGGGACGAAGAAAGAAACGGAGAAACGAAGAAAGAAACGGAGAAACGACCAAAGAAACGCAGTAACGATGAAAGAAACGAAGAAACGAAGAAAGAAACGGAGAAACGAAGAGAGAACCGGAGAAACGAACAAAGAAACGGAGAAACGAACAAAGAAACGGAGAAACGGAGAAATAAATGGAGAAACGAAGATATAAACGGAGAAACGAACAAGGAAACGGAGAAACGAAGAAAGAAACGGAGAAACGGAGAAAGAACCGGAGAAAAGAACAAAGAAACGGAGAAACGAACAAAGAAACGGAGAAACGAAGAAAGAAACGGAGAAACGGAGAAATGAATGGAGAAACGAAGAAAGAAACGGAGAAACGAAGAAAGAAACGGAGAAACGAAGAAAGAAACGGAGATTCCATGAAAGAAACGGAGTAACGGAGAAAGAAACGGAGAAACGGAGAAAAATAAATGGATAAACGAAGAAATAAACGGAGAAACGAAGAAAGAAACGGAGAAACGAAGAAAGAAACGGAGAAACGGAGATATAAATGGAGAAACGAAGAAATAAACCGAGAAACGGAGAGAGAAACGGAGAAACGAAGAAAGAAACGGAGAAACGAAGAAAGAAACGGAGAAACGAAGAAAGAAACGGAGAAACGAAGAAAGAAACGGAGAAACGAAGAAAGAAACGGAGATACGATGAAAGAAACGGAGAAACGAAGAAAGAAACGGAGAAACGAAGAAAGAACCGGAGAAAAGAACAAAGAAACGGAGAAACGAACAAAGAAACGGAGAAACGAAGAAAGAAACGGAGAAACGGAGAAATGAATGGAGAAACGAAGAAAGAAACGGAGAAACGGAGAAATGAATGGAGGAGCGAAGAAATAAACGGAGAAACGAAGAAAGAAACGGAGAAACGAAGAAAGAAACGGAGAAACGAAGAAAGAAACGGAGAAACGAACAAAGAAACGGAGAAACGAAGAAAGAAACGGAGAAACGGAGAAATGAATGGAGAAACGAAGAAAGAAACGGAGAAACGGAGAAATGAATGGAGGAGCGAAGAAATAAACGGAGAAACGAAGAAAGAAACGGAGAAACGAAGAAAGAAACGGAGAAACGGAGAAATGAATGGAGGAGCGAAGAAATAAACGGAGAAACGAAGAAAGAAACGGAGAAACGAAGAAAGAAACGGAGAAACGAAGAAAGAAACGGAGAAACGGAGAAATAAATGGAGAAACGGAGAAATTAACCGAGAAACGGAGAAAGAAACGGAGATACGAACAAAGAAACGGAGAAACGAAGAAAGAGACGGTGAAACGAAGAAAGAAACGGAGAAACGAAGAAACAACCGGAGAAACGAACAAAGAAACGGAGAAACGAACAAAGAAACGGAGAAACGAACAAAGAAACGGAGAAATGAAGAAAGAAACGGAGAAACGGAGAAATAAATGGAGAAACGAAGAAATAAACGGAGAAACGAAGAAAGAAACGGAGAAACGAAGAAAGAAACGGAGAAACGAAGAAAGAAACGGAGAAGCGGAGAAATAAATGGAGAAACGAAGAAATTAACCGAGAAACGGAGAAAGAAACGGAGAAACGAACAAAGAAACGGAGAAACGAACAAAGAAACGGAGAAACGAAGAAAGAAACGGAGAAACGAAGAAAGAAACGTAGAAATGATGAAAGAAACGAAGAAACGAAGAAAGAATCGGAGAAACGAAGAAATAAACGGAGAAACGAAGAAAGAAACGGAGAAACGACGAAATAAACGGGGAATCGAAGAAGCAATCGGAGAAACGAAGAAATAAACGGAGAAACGAAGAAAGAAACGGAGAAACGAAGAAAGAAACGGAGAAACGGAGAAATAAGTGGAGAAACGAACAAAAAAAAACGGAGAGACGAAGAAAGAAACGGAGAAACGAAGAAAGAAACGGAGAAACGGAGAAATAAATGGTGAAACGAAGAAATAAACGGAGAAACGAAGAAAGGAACGGAGAAACGAAGAAAGAAACGGAGAAGCGAAGAAAGAAACGGAGATTCGATGAAAGAAACGGAGTAACGAAGAAAGAAACGGAGAAACGGAGAAATAAATGGATAAACGAAGAAATAAACGGAGAAACGAAGAAAGAAACGGAGAAACGGAGAAAGAAACGGAGAAACGAAGAAAGAAACGGAGAAACGGAGATATAAATGGAGAAACGAAGAAATAAACCGAGAAACGGAGAGAGAAACGGAGAAAGGAAGAAAGAAACGGAGAAACGAAGAAAGAAACGGAGAAACGAAGAAAGAAACGGAGAAACGAAGAAAGAACCGGAGAAACGAAGAAAGAAACGGAGAAACGAAGAAGGAAACGGAGAAACGGGAAAACGAAGAAAGAAATGGAGAAACGGAGAAATAAATGGAGAAACGAAGAACTAAACGGAGAAACGAACAAGGAAACGAAGAAACGAAGAAAGAAACGAAGAAGCGGAGAAATAAATGGAGAAACGAAGAAATAAACGGAGAAACGAAGAAAGATACGGAGAAACGAAGAAATGAACGGAGAAACGAAGAAAGAAACGGAGAAACGAAGAAAGAAACGGAGAAACGAAGAAATAAACGGGGAATCGAAGAAGCAATCCGGGAAACGAAGAAAGAAACGGAGAAACGAAGAAATAAACGGAGGGACGAAGAAAGAAACGGAGAAACGAAGAAAGAAACGGAGAAACGACCAAAGAAACGCAGTAACGATGAAAGAAACGAAGAAACGAAGAAAGAAACGGAGAATCGGAGAAATAAATGGAGAAACGATGGAATAAACCGAGAAACGGAGAAACGGAGAAACGGTGAAACGAACAAAAAAAAAACGGAGAGACGAAGAAAGAAACGGAGAAACGAAGAAAGAAACGGAGAAACGAAGAGAGAACCGGAGAAACGAACAAAGAAACGGAGAAACGAACAAAGAAACGGAGAAACGGAGAAATAAATGGAGAAACGAAGATATAAACGGAGAAACGAACAAGGAAACGGAGAAACGAAGAAAGAAACGGAGAAACGGAGAAAGAACCGGAGAAAAGAACAAAGAAACGGAGAAACGAACAAAGAAACGGAGAAACGGAGAAATGAATGGAGAAACGAAGAAAGAAACGGAGAAACGGAGAAATGAATGGAGGAGCGAAGAAATAAACGGAGAAACGAAGAAAGAAACGGAGAAACGAAGAAAGAAACGGAGAAACGGAGAAATGAATGGAGGAGCGAAGAAATAAACGGAGAAACGAAGAAAGAAACGGAGAAACGGAGAAATGAATGGAGGAGCGAAGAAATAAACGGAGAAACGAAGAAAGAAACGGAGAAACGAAGAAAGAAACGGAGAAACGAAGAAAGAAACGGAGAAACGAACAAAGAAACGGAGAAACGAAGAAAGAAACGGAGAAACGGAGAAATGAATGGAGAAACGAAGAAAGAAACGGAGAAACGGAGAAATGAATGGAGGAGCGAAGAAATAAACGGAGAAACGAAGAAAGAAACGGAGAAACGAAGAAAGAAACGGAGAAACGGAGAAATGAATGGAGGAGCGAAGAAATAAACGGAGAAACGAAGAAAGAAACGGAGAAACGAAGAAAGAAACGGAGAAACGAAGAAAGAAACGGAGAAACGGAGAAATAAATGGAGAAACGGAGAAATTAACCGAGAAACGGAGAAAGAAACGGAGATACGAACAAAGAAACGGAGAAACGAAGAAAGAGACGGTGAAACGAAGAAAGAAACGGAGAAACGAAGAAACAACCGGAGAAACGAACAAAGAAACGGAGAAACGAACAAAGAAACGGAGAAACGAAGAAAGAAACGGAGAAACGAAGAAAGAAACGTAGAAACGAAGAAACAACCGGAGAAACGAACAAAGAAACGGAGAAACGAACAAAGAAACGGAGAAACGAAGAAAGAAACGTAGAAACGAAGAAATAAATGGAGAAACGAAGAAATAAACTGAGAATCGGAGAAAGAAACAGAGTAACGAAGAAAGAAACGAAGAAACGAAGAAAGAAACGGAGTAACGATGAAAGAAACGAAGGAACGAAGAAGGAAACGGAGAATCGGAGAAATAAATGGAGAAACGAAGAAATAAACGGAGAGACGAAGAAAGAAACGGAGAAACGAAGAAAGAAACGGAGAAACGAAGAAAGAAACGCAGTAACGATGAAAGAAACGAAGAAACGAAGAAAGAAACGGAGAAACGAAGAAAGAAACGGAGAAACGATGAAAGAAACGCAGGAACGATGAAAGAAACGAAGAAACGAAGAAAGAAACGGAGAAACGAAGAAAGAAACGGAGAAACGAAGAAATAAACGGAGAAACGAAGAAATAAACGGAGAATCGAAAAAGCAAACGGAGAAACGAAGAAAGAAACGGAGAAACGAAGAAAGAAACGGAGAAACGAAGAAAGAAACGCAGTGACGATGAAAGAAACGAAGAAACGAAGAAAGCAACGGAGAATCGGAGAAATAAATGGAGAAACGAAGAAAGAAACGAAGAAACGGAGAAATAAATGGAGAAACGAAGAAATAAACGGAGAAACGATCAAGGAATCGAAGAAACGAAGAAATAAATGGAGAAACGAAGAAATAAACGGAGAATCGAAGAAAGAAACGGAGAAACGAAGAAAGAAACTGAGAAACGAAGAAAGAAACGGAGAAATGAAGAAAGAAACGGAGAAACGAAGATAGAAACGGAGAAACGAAGAAAGAGGCGGAGAAAAGATGAAAGAAACGGAGAAACGAAGAAAGAAACGGAGAAACAAAGAAAGAAACGGAGAAATAAATGGAGAAACAAAGATATAAACGGAGATACGAAGAAAGAAACGGAGAAGCGAAGAAACGATGAATGAAACGGAGAAACGAAGAAAGAAACGGAGAAACGAAGAAAGAAACGGAGTACCGAAGAAAGAAACGTAGAAACGGAGAAATAAATGGAGAAACGAAGAAAGAAACGAAGAAACGGAGAAATAAATGGAGAAACGAAGAAATAAACGGAGAAACGATCAAGGAATCGAAGAAACGAAGAAATAAATGGAGAAACGAAGAAATAAACGGAGAATCGAAGAAAGAAACGGAGAAACAAAGAAAGAAACGGAGAAGCGAACAAAGAAACAGAGAAACGGAGAAATAAATGGAGAATGAAGAAATAAGCGGAGAAACGAAGAAAGAAACGGAGAAACGAAGAAAGAAACGGAGAAACGGAGAAAGAAACGGAGAAACGAAGAAATAAACGGAGAAACGAAGAAAGAATCGGAGAAACGAAGAACGAAACGGAGTAACGAAAAAAGAAACGATGAAACGAAGAATGAAACGGGGAAACGGAGAAAGAAACGGAGAAACGAAGAAATAAACGGAGAAACGAAGAAAGAATCGGAGAAACGAAGAAAGAAACGGAGAATCTGAGAAATAAGTGGAGAAACGAAGAAATAGACCGAGAAACGAAGAAATAAACGGAGAAACGAAGAAAGAAACGGAGAAACGGAGAAAGAAACGGAGAAACGAAGAAATAAACGGAGAAACGAAGAAAGAATCGGAGAAACGAAGAAAGAAACGGAGAATCGGAGAAATAAGTGGAGAAACGAAGAAATAGACCGAGAAACGGAGAAACGAACAAAGAAACGGAGAAACGAAGAAAGAAACGGAGAAACGAACAAAGAAACGGGGTAACGAACAAAGAAACGGAGAAACGAACAAAGAAACGGAGAAACGAACAAAGAAACGGAGAAACGAAGAAAGAAACGCAGAAACGAAGAAAGAAACGGGGATACGTAGAAAGAAACGGAGAAACGAAGGAAGAAACGAAGAAAGAAACGGAGAAACGAAGGAAGAAACGGAGAATCGGAGAAATAAATGGAGAAACGAAGAAATAAGCCGAGAAACGGAGAAAAGGAGAAACGATGAAACGAAGGAAGAAACGGAGAAACGAAGAAAGAAACGGAGAAATGAAGAAAGAAACGAAGAAACGAAGAAAGAAACGGAGAAACGAAGAAATAAACGGAGAAACGAAGAAATAAACGGAGAATCGAAAAAGCAAACGGAGAAACGAATAAAGAAACGCAGAAACGAAGAAAGAAACGGAGAAACGAAGAAAGAAACGCAGTGACGATGAAAGAAACGAAGAAACGAAGAAAGCAACGGAGAATCGGAGAAATAAATGGAGAAACGAAGGAATAAACCGACAAACGGAGAAACGGAGGAACGATGAAACGAAGGAAGAAACGGAGAAACGAAGTAAGAAACGGAGAAATGAAGAAAGAAACGAAGAAACGAAGAAAGAAACGGAGAAACGAAGAAATAAACGGAGAAACGAAGAAAGAAACGGAGAAACGAAGAAATAAACGGAGATTCGAAGAAGCAAACGGAGAAACGAAGAAAGAAACGGAGAAACGAAGAATGAAACGGAGAAACGAAGAAAGAAGCGCAGTAACGATGAAGGAAACGAAGAAACGAAGAAAGAAACGGAGAATCGGAGAAATAAATGGAGAAACGAAGGAATAAACCGACAAACGGAGAAACGGAGAAACGATGAGGCGAACGAAGAAACGGAGAAACGAAGAAAGAAACGGAGAAATGAAGAATGAAACGAAGAAACGATGAAAGAAACGGAGATACGAAGAAAGAAACGGAGAAACGAAGAAAGAAACGGAGAAACGAACAAAGAAACGGAGAAACGAACAAAGAAACGGAGAAACGAACAAAGAAACGGAGAAACGGAGAAATAAATGGAGAAACGAAGAAATAAACGGAGAAACGAACAAGGAAACTGAGATTCGAAGAAAGAAACGTAGAAACGAAGAAAGAAACGGAGAAACGAAGAAAGAAACGGAGAAACGAAAAAAGAAACGGAGAAACGAACAAAGAAACGGAGAAACGAACAAAGAAACGGAGAAACGAACAAAGAAACGGAGAAACGGAGAAATAAATGGAGAAACGAAGAAATAAACGGAGAAACGAACAAGGAAACGGAGATTCGAAGAAAGAAACGACGAAACGAAGAAAGAAACGGAGAAACGAAGAAAGAAACGGAGAAACGAAGAAAGAAACGGAGATGCGATGAAAGAAACGGAGTAACGAAGAAAGAATCGGAGAGACGGAGAAATAAATGGAGAAACGAAGAAATAAACGGAGAAACGAAGAATGAATCGTAGAAACGAAGAAAGAAATGGAGAAACGAACAAAGAAACGGAGAAACGAACAAAGAAACGGAGAAGCGAACAAAGAAACGGAGAAACGAAGAAAGAAACGGAGAAACGAAGAAAGAAACGGAGAAACGGAGAAATAAATGGAGAAACGAAGAAATAAACGGAGAAACGAACAAAGAAACGGAGAAACGAACAAAGAAACGGAGAAACGAAGAAAGAAACGGAGAAACGAAGAAAGAAACGGAGAAATGAAGAAAGAAACGGAGAAACGAAGATAGAAACGGAGAAACGAAGAAAGAGGCGGAGAAAAGATGAAAGAAACGGAGAAACGAAGAACGAAACGGAGAAACAAAGAAAGAAACGGAGAAATACATGGAGAAACAAAGATATAAACGGAGAAACGAAGAAAGAAACGGAGAAACGAAGAAAGGATGAAAGAAACGGAGAAACAAAGAAAGAAACGGAGAAACGAAGAAAGAAACGGAGTAACGATGAAAGAAACGAAGAAACGAAGAAAGAAACGGAGAATCGGAGAAATAAATGGAGAAACGAAGAAATAAACCGAGAAACGGAGAAAGAAACGGAGAAACGAACAAAGGAACGGAGAAACGAACAAAGAAATGGAGAAACGAAGAAAGATACGGAGTAACGAAGAAATAAATGGAAAAACGAAGAAATAAACGGAGAAACGAACAAAGAAACGGAGAAACGAAGAGAGAAACGGAGAAACGAAGAAAGAAACGGAGAAACGATCAAAGAAACAGAGAAACGAACAAAGAATCGGAGAAACGAAGAAAGAAGCGGAGAAACGCAGAAATAAATGGAGAAACGAAGAAATAAACGGAGAAACGAAGAATGAAACGGAGAAACGAAGAAAGAAATGGAGAAACGAAGAAAGATACGGAGAAACGAAGAAATAAATGGAGAAACGAAGATATAAACGGAGAAACGAACAAAGAAACGGAGAAACGAAGAGAGAAACGGAGAAACGAAGAAAGAAACGGAGAAACGATCAAAGAAACAGAGAAACGAACAAAGAATCGGAGAAACGTAGAAAGAAACGGAGAAACGAAGAAAGAAACGGAGAAACGAAGAAAGATACGGAGAAACGAAGAAATAAATGGAGAAACGAAGAAATAAACGGAGAAACGAACAAAGAAACGGAGAAACGAACAAAGAAACGGAGAAACGAACAAAGAAACGGAGATACGAACAAAGAAACGGAGAAACGGAGAAATAAATGGAGAAACGAAGAAATAAACCGAGAAACGGAGAAAGAAACGGAGAAACGAACAGAGAAACGGAGAAACGGACAAAGAAACGGAGAAACGGAGAAATGAATGGAGAAGCGAACAAGTAAACGGAGAAACGAAGAAAGAAACGGAGAATCGGAGAAATAAATGGAGAAGTGAAGAAATAAACGGAGAAACGAACAAAGAAACGGAGAAACAAAGAAAGAAACGGAGAAACGAACAAAGAAACGGGGAAACGAAGAAAGAAACGGAGAAACGAACAAAGAAACGGAGAAACGGAGAATGAAACGGAGAAACGATCAAAGAAACGTAGAAACCAACAAAGAAACGGAGAAACGAACAAAGAAACGGAGAAACGAAGAAAGAAACGAAGAAACGACGAAAGAACCGGGGAAATAAATGGAGAAACGAAGAAATAAACCGAGAATCGAACAAGGAAACGGAGAAACGAAGAAAGAAACGGAGAAACGAAGAATGAAACAGAGAAACGAAGAAAGAAACGGAGAAACGAATAAATAAACAGAGAAACGAACTAAGAAACGGAGAAACGAACAAAGAAACGGAGAAACGAACAAAGAAACGAAGAAACGAACAAAGAAACTGAGAAACGGAGAAATAAATGCAGACACGAACAAATAAACGGAGAAACGAAGATAGGAACGGAGAATCGTAGAAATAAATGGAGAAATGAAGAAATAAACGGAGAAACGAGCAAAGAAACGGGGAAACGAAGAAAGAAACGGAGAAACGAACAAAGAAACGGAGAAACGAACAAAGAAACGGAGAAACGAACAAAGAAACGGAGAAACGAACAAAGAAACGGAGAAACGAACAAAGAAACGGAGAAACGAACAAAGAAACGGACAAACGAAGAAAGAAACGAAGAAACGAAGAAAGAAACGGGGAAATAAATGGAGAAACGAAGAAATAAACGGAGAATCGAACAAGGAAACGGAGAAACGAAGAAAGAAACGGAGAAACGAAGAAAGAAACGGAGAAACGAACAAAGAAACGGAGAAACGAACAAAGAAACGGAGAAACGAACAATGAAACGGAGAAACGAACAAAGAAACGGAGAAACGAAGAAAGAAACGGAGAAACGAAGAAATAAACGGAGAAACGAAGAAAGAAACGAAGAAGCGTAGAAAGAAACGGAGAAACGAAGAAAGATACGGAGAAACGAACAATGAAACGCAGAAACGAACAATGAAACGGAGAAACGAAGATATAAACGGAGACATGAAGAAAGAAACGGAGAAACAAAGAACGAAACGGAGAAACGAACAAAGAAACGGAGAAACGAACAAAGAAACGGACAAACGAAGAAAGAAACGAAGAAACGAAGAAAGAAACGGGGAAATAAATGGAGAAACGAAGAAATAAACGGAGAATCGAACAAGGAAACGGAGAAACGAAGAAAGAAACGGAGAAACGAAGAATGAAACGGAGAAACGAAGAAAGAAACGGAGAAATGAATGGAGAAACGAAGATATAAACGGAGAAACGAAGGAAGAAACAGAGAAACGAACAAAGAAACGGAGAAACGAAGAAAGAAACGGAGAAACGAAGAATGAAACGCAGAAATGAAGAAAGAAACGGAGAAACGAACAAAGAAACTGAGAAACGAACAAAGAAACGAAGAAACGAACAAAGAAACGGAGAAACGAACAAAGAAACGGAGAAACGAACAAAGAAACGGAGAAACGAAGAAAGAAACGGAGAAACGAAGAAAGAAACGGAGAAATAAATGGAGAAACGAAGAAAGAAACGGAGAAACGAAGAAGGAAACGGAGAAACGAAGAAAGAAACGGAGAAACGAAGAAAGAAACGGAGAAACGAAGAAAGAAACGGAGAAAGAAACGGAGAAACGAAGAAAGAAACGGAGAAACGAAGAAAGAAACGGAGAAACGGAGAAAGAAACGGAGAAACGGAGAAAGAAACGGAGAAACGAACAAAGAAACGGAGAAACGAACAAAGAAACGGAGAAACGAACAAAGAAACGGAGAAACGAACAAAGAAACGGAGAAACGAATAAATAAACAGAGAAACGAAGAAAGAAACGAAGAAACGAAGAAAGAAACGGAGAAACGGAGAAAGAAACGGAGAAACGAAGAAATAAACGGAGAAACGAAGAAACAAACGGAGAAACGAAGGAAGAAACGGAGAAATGAATGGAGAAACGAAGATATAAACGGAGAAACGAAGAAAGAAACGGGGAAACGAAGAATGAAACGGAGAAACGAAGAAAGAAACGGAGAAATGAATGAAGAAACGAAGATATAAACGGAGAAACGAAGAAAGAAACAGAGAAACGAAGAAAGAAACGGAGAAACGAATAAATAAACAGAGAAACGAAGAAAGAAACGAAGAAACGAAGAAAGAAACGGAGAAACGAACAAAGAAACAGAGAAACGAACAAAGAAACGAAGAAACGAACAAAGAAACGGAGAAACGAACAAAGAAACGGAGAAACGAACAAAGAAACGGAGAAACGAACAAAGAAACGGAGAAACGAACAAAGAAACGGAGAAACGAACAAAGAAACGGAGAAACGAAGAAAGAAACGGAGAAACGAAGAAAGAAACGGAGAAATAAATGGAGAAACGAAGAAAGAAACGGAGAAACGAAGAAGGAAACGGAGAAACGAAGAAAGAAACGGAGAAACGAAGAAAGAAATGGAGAAACGAAGAAAGAAACGGAGAAACGAACAATGAAACGCAGAAACGAAGATATAAACGAAGAAATGAAGAAAGAAACGGAGAAACAAAGAAAGAAGAGGAAAAACGAACAAAGAAACGGAGAACCGAACAAAGAAACGGAGAAACGAACAAAGAAACGGACAAACGAAGAAAGAAACGAAGAAACGAAGAAAGAAACGGGGAAATAAATGGAGAAGCGAAGAAATAAACGGAGAATCGAACAAGGAAACGGAGAAACGGAGAAAGAAACGGAGAAACGAAGAATGAAACGGAGAAACGAAGAAAGAAACGGAGAAATGAATGGAGAAACGAAGATATAAACGGAGAAACGAAGGAAGAAACAGAGAAACGAACAAAGAAACGGAGAAACGAAGAAAGAAACGGAGAAACGAACAATGAAACGCAGAAATGAAGAAAGAAACGGAGAAACGAACAAAGAAACACAGAAACGAACAAAGAAACGAAGAAACGAACAAAGAAACGGAGAAACGAACAAAGAAACGGAGAAACGAACAAAGAAACGGAGAAACGAACAAAGAAACGGAGAAACGAACAAAGAAACGGAGAAACGAACAAAGAAACGGAGAAACGAAGAAAGAAACGGAGAAACGAAGAAAGAAACGGAGAAATAAATGGAGAAACGAAGAAAGAAACGGAGAAACGAAGAAGGAAACGGAGAAACGAAGAAAGAAACGGAGAAACGAAGAAAGAAACGGAGAAACGAAGAAAGAAACGGAGAAAGAAACGGAGAAACGAAGAAAGAAACGGAGAAACGAAGAAAGAAACGGAGAAACGGAGAAAGAAACGGAGAAACGGAGAAAGAAACGGAGAAACGAACAAAGAAACGGAGAAACGAACAAAGAAACGGAGAAACGAAGAAAGAAACAGTGAAACGAAGAAAGAAACGGAGAAACGAATTAATAAATAGAGAAACGAAGAAAGAAACGAAGAAACGAAGAAAGAAACGGAGAAACGGAGAAAGAAACGGAGAAACGAAGAAATAAACGGAGAAACGAAGAAACAAACGGAGAAACGAAGAAAGAAACGAAGAAACGAAGAAAGAACCGGAGAAACGAACAAAGAAACGGAGAAACGAACAAAGAAACGAAGAAACGAACAAAGAAACTGAGAAACGGAGAAGTAAATGCAGACACGAACAAATAAACGGAGAAACGAAGATAGGAACGGAGAATCGTAGAAATAAATGGAGAATTGTAGAAATAAACGGAGAAACGAAGAAAGAAACGGAGAAACGAACAAAGAAACGGAGAAACGAACAAAGAAACGGAGAAACGAACAAAGAAACGGAGAAACGAACAAAGAAACGGAGAAACGAACAAAGAAACGGAGAAACGAAGAAAGAAACGGAGATACGAAGAAAGAAACGGAGAAGTAAATGGAGAAACGAAGAAAGAAACGGAGAAACGAAGAAGGAAACGGAGAAACGAAGAAAGAAACGGAGAAACGAAGAAAGAAACGGAGAAACGAAGAAAGAATCGGAGAAACGAAGAAAGAAACGGAGAAACGAAGAAAGAAACGGAGAAACGAAGAAAGAAACGGAGAAAAGAAGAAAGAAACGGAGAAACGAACAAAGAAACGGAGAAACGAAGAAAGAAACGGAGAAACGAAGAATGAAACGGAGAAACGAAGAAAGAAACGGAGAAACGAAGAAAGAAACGGAGAAACGAACAAAGAAACGGAGAAACGAACAAAGAAACGGAGAAACGAAGAAAGAAACGAACAAAGAAACGGAGAAACGAACAAAGAAACGGAGAAACGAAGAAAGAAACGAAGAAACGAAGAAAGAACCGGGGAAATAAATGGAGAAACGAAGAAATAAACGGAGAATCGAACAAGGAAACGGAGAAACGAAGAAAGAAACGGAGAAACGAAGAATGAAACGGAGAAACGAAGAAAGAAACGGAGAAATAATTGGAGAAACGAAGATATAATCGGAGAAACGAAGAAAGAAACGGAGAAACGAAGAAAGAAACAGAGAAACGAAGAAAGAAACGGAGAAACGAATAAATAAACAGAGAAACGAACTAAGAAACGGAGAAACGAACAAAGAAACGGAGAAACGAACAAAGAAACGAAGAAACGAACAAAGAAACTGAGAAACGGAGAAATAAATGCAGACACGAACAATTAAACGGAGAAACGAAGATCGGAACGGAGAATCGTTGAAATAAATGGAGAAATGAAGAAATAAACGGAGAAACGAGCAAAGAAACGGAGAAACGAAGAAAGAAACGGAGAAACGAATAAAGAAACGGAGAAACGAACAAAGAAACGGAGAAACGAACAAAGAAACGGAGAAACGAACAAAGAAACGGAGAAACGAAGATATAAACGGAGAAACAAAGAAAGAAACGGAGAAACGAACATAGAAACGGAGAAACGAACAAAGAAACGGAGAAACGAAGAAAGAAACGAAGAAACGAAGAAAGAAACGGAGAAATAAATGGAGAAACGAAGAAATAAACGGAGAATCGAACAAGGAAACGGAGAAACGAAGAAAGAAACGGGGAAACGAACAATGAAACGGAGAAACGAAGAAAGAAACGGAGAAATAATTGGAGAAACGAAGATATAAACGGAGAAACGAAGATATAAACGGAGACATGAAGAAAGAAACGGAGAAACAAAGAAAGAAACGGAGAAACGAACAAAGAAACGGGGAAACGAACAAAGAAACAGAGAAACGAACAAAGAAACGAAGAAACGAACAAAGAAACGGAGAAACGAACAAAGAAACGGAGAAACGAACAAAGAAACGGAGAAACGAACAAAGAAACGGAGAAACGAACAAAGAAACGGAGAAACGAACAAAGAAACGGAGAAACGAACAAAGAAACGGAGAAACGAAGAAAGAAACGGAGAAACGAAGAAAGAAACGGAGAAATAAATGGAGAAACGAAGAAAGAAACGGAGAAACGAAGAAGGAAACGGAGAAACGAAGAAAGAAACGGAGAAACGAAGAAAGAAACGGAGAACCGAAGAAAGAAACGGAGAAAGAAACGGAGAAACGAAGAAAGAAACGGAGAAACGAAGAAAGAAACGGAGAAACGGAGAAAGAAACGGAGAAACGGAGAAAGAAACGGAGAAACGGAGAAAGAAACGGAGAAACGAACAAAGAAACGGAGAAACGAACAAAGAAACGGAGAAACGAACAAAGAAACGGAGAAACGAACAAAGAAACGGAGAAACGAAGAAAGAAACAGAGAAACGAAGAAAGAAACGGAGAAACGAATAAATAAACAGAGAAACGAAGAAAGAAACGGAGAAACGAAGAAAGAAACAGAGAAACGAAGAAAGAAACGGAGAAACGAATAAATAAACAGAGAAACGAAGAAAGAAACGAAGAAACGAAGAAAGAAACGGAGAAACGTAGAAAGAAACGGAGAAACGAAGAAATAAACGGAGAAACGAAGAAACAAACGGAGAAACGAAGGAAGAAACGGAGAAATGAATGGAGAAACGAAGATATAAACGGAGAAACGAAGAATAAACGGAGAAACGAAGAATGAAACGGAGAAACGAAGAAAGAAACGGAGAAATGAATGGAGAAACGAAGATATAAACGGAGAAACGAAGAAAGAAACAGAGAAACGAAGAAAGAAACGGAGAAACGAATAAATAAACAGAGAAACGAAGAAAGAAACGAAGAAACGAAGAAAGAAACGGAGAAACGAACAAAGAAGCAGAGAAACGAACAAAGAAACGAAGAAACGAACAAAGAAACGGAGAAACGAACAAAGAAACGGAGAAACGAACAAAGAAACGGAGAAACGAACAAAGAAACGGAGAAACGAACAAAGAAACGGAGAAACGAACAAAGAAACGGAGAAACGAAGAAAGAAACGGAGAAACGAAGAAAGAAACGGAGAAATAAATGGAGAAACGAAGAAAGAAACGGAGAAACGAAGAAGGAAACGGAGAAACGAAGAAAGAAGCGGAGAAACGGAGAAAGAAACGGAGAAACGGAGAAACGGAGAAAGAAACGGAGAAACGAAGAAAGAAACGGAGAAACGAAGAAAGAAACGGAGAAACGGAGAAAGAAACGGAGAAACGAACAAAGAAACGTAGAAACCAACAAAGAAACGGAGAAACGAACAAAGAAACGGAGAAACGAACATAGAAACGGAGAAACGAACAAAGAAACGGAGAAACGAACAAAGAAACGGAGAAACGAACAAAGAAACGGAGAAACGAAGAAAGAAACGGAGAAACGAAGAAAGAAACAGAGAAACGAAGAAAGAAACGGAGAAACGAATAAATAAACAGAGAAACGAAGAAAGAAACGAAGAAACGAAGAAAGAAACGGAGAAACGGAGAAAGAAACGGAGAAACGAAGAAATAAACGGAGAAACGAAGAAAGAAACGAAGAAACGAAGAAAGAAACGGAGAAACGAACAAAGAAACGGAGAAACGAAGAAAGAAACGGAGAAACGAACAATGAAACGCAGAAACGAAGATATAAACGGAGAAATGAAGAAAGAAACGGAGAAACAAAGAAAGAAGAGGAAAAACGAACAAAGAAACGGAGAACCGAACAAACAAACGGAGAAACGAACAAAGAAACGGAGAAACGAAGAAAGAAACGGAGATACGAAGAGAGAAACGGAGAAGTAAATGGAGAAACGAAGAAAGAAACGGAGAAACGAAGAAGGAAACGGAGAAACGAAGAAAGAAACGGAGAAACGAAGAAAGAAACGGAGAAACGAAGAAAGAAACGGAGAAACGAAGAAAGAAACGGAGAAACGAAGAAAGAAACGGAGAACCGAAGAAAGAAACGGAGAAAAGAAGAATGAAACGGAGAAACGAACAAAGAAACGGAGAAACGAAGAAAGAAACGGATGAACGAAGAAAGAAACGGAGAAACGAAGAAATAAACGGAGAAACGAAGAAAGAAACGAAGAAACGAAGAAAGAAACGGAGAAACGAACAAAGAAACGAAGAAACGAACAAAGAAACTGAGAAACGGAGAAATAAATGCAGACACGAACAAATAAACGGAGAAACGATGATAGGAACGGAGAATCGTAGAAATAAATGGAGAAATGAAGAAATAAACGGAGAAACGAACAAAGAAACGGAGAAACGAAGGAAGAAACGGAGAAACGAACAAAGAAACGGAGAAACGACCAAAGAAACGGAGAAACGAACAAAGAAACGGAGAAACGGAGAAAGAAACGGAGAAACGAACAAAGAAACGCAGAAACGAAGAATGAATCGGAGAAACGAAGAAATATACGGAGAAATGAAGAAACAAACGGAGAAACAAAGAAAGAAACGGAGAAACCAAAATAGATACGGCGAAACGAAGAAAGAAACGGAGAAACGATGGATGAAACGGAGAAACGAAGAAAGAAACGGAGAAAGAAATGGAGAAACGACGATATAAACGGAGAAACGAAGAAAGAAACGGAGAAACGAAGAAACGATAAAAGAAACGGTGAAACGAAGAAAGTAACCGAGAAACGAAGAACGGAATGAAGAATAGAAGAAAGAAATGGAGAAACGAAGAAAGAGACGGAAAATCCAAGAAAGAAACGGAGAAACGAAGAAAGAAACGGAGAAACGAAGAAAGAAACGGAGAAACGAACAAAGAAACGGAGAAACGAACGAAGAAACGGAGAAATGGAGAAATAAATGGAGAAACGAAGAAATAAACGGAGAAACGGAGAAAGAAACGGAGAAACAAAGAAAGAAACGGAGAAACGAACAAAGAAACGGAGAAACGAACAAAGAAACGGGGAAACGAAGAAAGAAACGGAGAAACGAAGAAAGAAACGCAGAAACGAAGAAAGCAACGGAGAAACGAAGAAAGAAACGGAGAAACGAAGAAAGAAACGGAGAAACGAAGAAAGAAACGGAGAAACGAAGAAAGAAACGGAGAAACGGAGAAAGAAACGGAGAAACGGAGAAAGAAACGGAGAAACGAACAAAGAAACGGAGAAAGAAACGGAGAAACGAACAAAGAAACGGAGAAACGAACAAAGAAACGGAGAAACGAACAAAGAAACGGAGAAACGAACAAAGAAACGGAGAAACGAAGAAAGAAACGGAGAAACGAATAAATAAACAGAGAAACGAAGAAAGAAACGAAGAAAGAAACGGAGAAACGAAGAAAGAAACGGAGAAACGAAGAAAGAAACGGAGAAACGGAGAAAGAAACGGAGAAACGGAGAAAGAAACGGAGAAACGAACAAAGAAACGGAGAAACGAACAAAGAAACGGAGAAATGAACAAAGAAACGGAGAAACGAACAAAGAAACGGAGAAACGAACAAAGAAACGGAGAAACGAAGAAAGAAACAGAGAAACGAAGAAAGAAACGGAGAAACGAATAAATAAACAGAGAAACGAAGAAAGAAAAGAAGAAACGAAGAAAGAAACGGAGAAACGGAGAAAGAAACGGAGAAACGAAGAAATAAACGGAGAAACGAAGAAACAAACGGAGAAACGAAGGAAGAAACGGAGAAATGAATGGAGAAACGAAGATATAAACGGAGAAACGAAGAAAGAAACGGAGAAATGAATGGAGAAACAAAGATATAAACGGAGAAACGAAGAAAGAAACAGAGAAACGAAGAAAGAAACGGAGAAACGAATAAATAAACAGAGAAACGAAGAAAGAAACGAAGAAACGAAGAAAGAAACGGAGAAACGAACAAAGAAACAGAGAAACGAACAAAGAAACGAAGAAACGAACAAAGAAACGGAGAAACGAACAAAGAAACGGAGAAACGAACAAAGAAACGGAGAAACGCACAAAGAAACGGAGAAACGAACAAAGAAACGGAGAAACGAACAAAGAAACGGAGAAACGAACAAAGAAACGTGGAAACCAACAAAGAAACGGAGAAACGAACAAAGAAACGGAGAAACGAACATAGAAACGGAGAAACGAACAAAGAAACGGAGAAACGAACAAAGAAACGGAGAAACGAACAAAGAAACGGAGAAACGAACAAAGAAACGGAGAAACGAAGAAAGAAACAGAGAAACGAAGAAAGAAACGAAGAAACGAAGAAAGAAACGGAGAAACGGAGAAAGAAACGGAGAAACGAAGAAATAAACGGAGAAACGAAGAAAGAAACGAAGAAACGAAGAAAGAAACGGAGAAACGAACAAAGAAACGGAGAAACGAAGAAAGAAACGGAGAAACGAACAATGAAACGCAGAAACGAAGATATAAACGAAGAAATGAATGGAGAAACGAAGATATAAACGGAGAAACGAAGAAAGAAACGGAGAAATGAATGGAGAAACAAAGATATAAACGGAGAAACGAAGAAAGAAACAGAGAAACGAAGAAAGAAACGGAGAAACGAATAAATAAACAGAGAAACGAAGAAAGAAACGAAGAAACGAAGAAAGAAACGGAGAAACGAACAAAGAAACAGAGAAACGTACAAAGAAACGAAGAAACGAACAAAGAAACGGAGAAACGAACAAAGAAACGGAGAAACGAACAAAGAAACGGAGAAACGAACAAAGAAACGGAGAAACGAACAACGAAACGGAGAAACGAACAAAGAAACGGAGAAACGAAGAAAGAAACGGAGAAACGAAGAAAGAAACGGAGAAACGAAGAAAGAAACGGAGAAACGAACAAAGAAACGGAGAAACGAACAAAGAAACGGAGAAAGGAACATAGAAACGGAGAAACGAACAAAGAAACGGAGAAACGGAGAAATAAATGGAGAAACGAAGAAATAAACGGAGAAACGAAGAAAGGAACGGAGAAACGAAGAAGGAAACGGAGAAACGAAGAAAGAAACGGAGAAACGAAGAAAGAAACGGAGAAACGAACAAAGAAACGGAGAAACGAACATAGAAACGGAGAAACGAACAAAGAAACGGAGAAACGAACAAAGAAACGGAGAAACGAACAAAGAAACGGAGAAACGAACAAAGAAACGGAGAAACGAAGAAAGAAACAGAGAAACGAAGAAAGAAACGAAGAAACGAAGAAAGAAACGGAGAAACGGAGAAAGAAACGGAGAAACGAAGAAATAAACGGAGAAACGAAGAAAGAAACGAAGAAACGAAGAAAGAAACGGAGAAACGAACAAAGAAACGGAGAAACGAAGAAAGAAACGGAGAAACGAACAATGAAACGCAGAAACGAAGATATAAACGAAGAAATGAAGAAAGAAACGGAGAAACAAAGAAAGAAGAGGAAAAACGAACAAAGAAACGGAGAACCGAACAAAGAAACGGAGAAACGAAGAATGAAACGGAGAAACGAACAAAGAAACGGAGAAACGAAGAAAGAAACGAAGAAACGAAGAAAGAACCGGAGAAACGAACAAAGAAACGGAGAAACGAACAAAGAAACGAAGAAACGAACAAAGAAACT